>NC_045453.1:23661765-23707702 GCF_002776525.5 Piliocolobus tephrosceles | reverse complement strand
CTGAGTGACTGTCAGGATTGCAGGCGTGAGCCACTGTCGGGATTGCAGGCCTGAGCCACTGTTGGGATTGCAGGCCTGACTGACTGTTGGGATTGCAGGCGTGAGCCACTGTTGGGATTACAGGCGTGAGACACTGTGGGGATTACAGGCGTGAACGACTGGGGATTGCAGGCGTGAGCGACTGTTGGGGTTGCAGGCGTGAGCCACTGTTGGGATTGCAGGCGTGAGCCACTGTTGGGATTGCAGGCGTGAGCCACTGTTGGTATTGCAGGCGTGAGCCACTGTGCCCCGCTGACATGTGATTTTCACCCAGTGAGTTCACTCCTGAGAATTTATCCAAGGGAAATGCGTGCACTTGTCCACATGTCCTCTGAGGAAGGAACACTGGAGCTGAGACCCAAAGGAGGGAAAGGAGGAACTCTGAAAAGGGTTAGAGGAAGAGCATTACAGGAAGTTGGGGCATAGGGAGGGTCCCCTGGGGCTTAGCCTTCTGATTCTAAAAAGGCAACCTAATATAACGCGAAAGGGATGGGCCTAGGACCCAGGAACCTGTCAGTCCTGCCTCTTCCAGTCACTTGCTGTGCAACCCCCACAAGTTCCTCACCTTCTCTGAACACAGAGAACCTCTGACAAAACAACCTCTAGGAGCTGTTCCAGCTGTGACAATCCAGGGGCACTCAATTGCAAAGCACAGACCACGCTCTCTAAAGGTTTTGAGACCAAAAGGACAAATGACCGAGGGACCAAGTCCACCCAGGCAGTGTTCTGGACGAAACACATTGCATCTGAGGCCAAAGGGGATGAAAACTGAGGCTCCAAGGCTCTGACAGCCTTTGCTGCTGCAAAATGAAGATGTTCTCCTGTCTCCCTTCCCGTCTGCAGGAACGAAACAGGGTGGCAAAATCCCAGAGCATTCCACTCAGCTGTCGGCAGCCCTGCGACTGGCTGCAGCCTCGGAAATAAATGGTCCTGTCAGCTGCTGGGGAGGGTGAGCTCAGGATTTCAGATGAAAATGAAGAAAGAGGGAACGCAGCCCAGAAGCAATGCAAAGTAACGGCAAGGGGACGAAAAATCTTCCACTGCAGCAAGACGGACGTTGGAATGGTGCAATGGGACGCTGACCTCAGATCTGGAGACACTGGGGAATGAGCTCATCCTGGGGGACCTGGCTGGTGGGCCCTGTGCTTCTGGGATCCAGGGGCTGTCTGAGGGGACCTGGTCCCGGCTGGCAGGACCACTGCTTTCTTGTCTTCCCCACCCCCACCCTGCCCTCCTCTTGCGAAAGCCGTATACTTCTGCGTGTGTCCAGATCAAACAGCCTACAATAATAGACCTGAGGGGCTGGCTAGCTTCAACCCCCTGCTAAAGAGGAAAGCCTCAAGCCTGACAGACTCCTGCAGGAGGGGGACAAATTACAATCCCAAGAGAAGGGACAACACAGCAATAACTCCCTGATCTGGGGGAGGAAAGATGACAACAATAACAAAATCCAGCATCTACCAGCACCTCGGATCCTGCTATAAAATCCAGCTTCAGGGTCTTTCCGTGTGTGTTGCTGTCACAGTTTCTTGTGTTCTGGCTGTGTAATCCTGAGCAAGTTATTCACCCGTGTCTCATTTCCTCCATCCCAGAAACGGAAAATCATGTTATCCACTATGGGGGGTTATTGTGAGAACGAAATATAAAAACTTTAGAACAGTGTCTGGCACATGCTCTAAAGAAGTTAGATTCCTTTTGGTTTTTATAACTGTATTATTCTGTATTCACCTGAAATATAGCTCTACCTGTACACAGAACCCACATCACATCAGCCAGGTTCAAACACCCATCTGAGTTCATTGATACTAAGCATCTATGGACCGGATACATAGTAAGCACCCTCCTGCCTGACTCTCCCCAACCCCCACCCACTCAACAGTCTTGGGTGCTCACACACCCCCTTTTCCACACCCACCCTGCCTTTGGGCTATCTCAGCATCCGCCAGTGTGCAGTGCTCTGACGAGCTGTCTCTCTTCTTAAGAAAGAGAAAAGTTGAACCAGGACTTAAAATCTCAGATGCCTATGGAGACCAGACAGGCAGACAGGTAAAGGGTTCTAGAGTGGTGAGGACTGTGACAAACTGGAGAACCCGTGCCCCAGCTAAAGGAAAACGTTGCTACCAGCTCTAGCCAATTTTTGCCAGGCAGGAATGCAGGTTCAGAATTGGCACATCTTCTAAGTTTTCAAGGGAAGCCAGAAATCTGGATTTGTATGTGAAAATCTCCTAATTTTCAAATATTGGCACATACTTCATTATTTTTAAAACGTGGAAGTCCTGGGAAGATACATCAGTTTGCAGCCTCTGAGTAGAGGGGAATGAGCCCTCCAGCTATCACCAACTATCAGGCAGTGCCCTCTCCCTGCAAGAACCAGAATCTTGTGGCTGGACTGAAGCACCGAGGAACTCTAGACAGATCTTAATTAAGTGCCAGGGAGAGCGCCTATTATTGATAAAGGCTTAAGAGAAGGGTAGGGGGAAGGGTCCCCTGAGGGCTGGAGCAGTGGAGGAAAGCTGAACGCAGGAGGTGGACTTGGAAATGGGCTTTGAAAGTTGCCAGGACGAGGAAAAACTGAGGAGCAAACCACAACCCAGAGGAGGGATGGAGGGAGATGGGGTTAGAGAGAACTGGAAGCTTTAACTCAGAGCTTCGTCCCTTCGAGTGTGGAGCCAAAATGTAACACTGCAGCACTCTCTTGAGGAGGATTATATTAGGAAGGTGCTGTGCACTGCTCGGGGCTGATGGCATCTGGAGACAGCACCAAGGATTCAGGCTTCCTCCCAGGAGAGAACACGGTGCACAGTGCCCTCGAAGTGGCCACATCCTCCCTGGAAGTCCTCCACCACTGCAGGCTTCTCAGGGCACCCGGATCTGCTCATGGGCAGTCTCCTGCAGTGGAAGGTGAGCTCCTCCAGGGCTGTAAACGTGTCTTTTGCATCCCAAGTGCTTGCTCAGTGCTTGGCATATAGAAGGTCCTTAAACAATGTTTATCTAATGATCCAGGGAATGAAACCAAAAAACAAAAAATCAGGACATCAAAGAATAAGGTACAGAAGCATATTTCCGAAACAGAAATTTCCTCCAGGACAGGAAAAAGGCATGAAGGCACTGATGCTCATTACACACAGCTGCTGTGAAGATTTTGTGTTTACACAGAGGAACCCCTCACGTGTAGAGCCAAGAAAGAAACAGTGAGTGACACCCCATAATGGCCAGGGTCAGCAAGGCCTCAAATGGCTCCAAAGCCCCCAAGAGACAGACACAATGCACCACCGGTCAGAGTTCTAGCAGATGTCTTAGATCATTCTGGAATAGAGTTAGGTATAACCGTTTCCCTGAATAGATGGTACAGCTGAGGCTCAGGGTGCAGGGGGATTGTGTGCAACCACACGGCTAGTCTAGTGACACAAGCTGGACCAGAACCCAGGTCTCCTGACTCTCAGCCCAGGGTTCTTGCCAAAGAACCCTGGACTAGGAGCAGGGCTGGAGCTGAGATGAGGCAGGCAGGGTACAAAATGTAAGAGGGAGCCAGATGTGGTGGCTCACACCTGTAATCCCAGCATTTTGGGAGGCTGAAGAGGGCAGATCACCTGAGGTCAGGAGTTCAAGACCAGCCTGGCCAACATGGTCAAACCCTGTCTCTACTAAAAATAGAAAAATTCGCCGGGTGTGGTGGCAGGGCGCCGGTAATCCCAGCTACTTGGGAGGCTGATGCAGGAGAATCTCTTGAACCCGGGAGGCAGAGGTTGCAGTGAGCCGAGATTGCGCCACTGCACTTCAGCCTGGGTGACAAGAGCGAAACTCCATCTCAAAAAAAAAAAAAGAAAGAAAGAAACAAAAGTGAGGGGGCACCCAAAAGCTCAGTCATCAAGATAAATCACATTTTGAAACAATGTTTTTAAAAATCAAAATTAGTCCACAAAAATCCACAAGAAGCAAAATATCACATTGTCAAAGAAAGACTTCAGTGAAGTCACGCCCTTGCATGTCTCAACCTCACGTACTGCAACCTAACCCCAGCCCAGACCAGGAATCCCAAGGGCTGAGACCTGCAGGAAGTGCCTATATGGAAATCTGTGGGAAGGTGAAGGGATTTGGGGAATCAGAGGAACAGAAAGGGGAAGTGCCTGGGGCAGAGTGACTGTGGAGAGAGAGCAGGAGAATGCTCCCGTCCCAATCCCTGCTTTGACTCAAAGACCAGCCTGTACCCCACAGACACCCAGTGGGATCCCCTGTCTTTGAAGAGCTAACTCCAAACCAAGAAAATCCCACCCCACCCACCACTCTCAACAGATTCCTCCCAACTCCAACCAAATCCAAGCCTTTTCACCTCAAGGAGGAGATGAGTTTAAAAAAAAAAAAAAAAAAAAAAAATGGACAGCTCTGGATAACTTTTCCTGCCCTGGGAAAAACAGCCCAGAACTTTATGGCTTACTGACAGCTGGTTATGAATGGGAAGGAAGGCATATTCTTAAACTGCTGACAGTAACTCCCTTTTAAGGTATTTCCTCAGGGCCAGCAATGTCACATTCTCCTCCTGCCCAAAAAATTAACAGCAGTTTTTATTTCAGTGACAAGCTTGGGCCTTTGGGTCAGGCAGTCCTGGGTTCGGATTTGACTCTGCCATTTACTGCGCAACCCTAGACGATTTGCCAAGATGAAAAGTCACCAACTCTTGCTTCCTGGGGCCTGGCAGTAACCGAGATGGCATGATGTGGGTAGAGGGGCACACCACAGGAAGCAGAAGCCACTGCCCAGCGCCAGCACACTGCATGGGTAAAGGATGTTGGCCAGATCTCACAGTGTTTCAAAAGAAAATATAGTATGTGAAATCTCCCAGTTTTTAAAGGTCAGCAACTAATTTTCAATTAATTTTTAAAAATTTTAACTCAGTAGGGACAAATAGAACAGGTCTGCGTGCCAGAGTCCACCTCCTGGCCCAGTTATGCCTCTGATGTCTTCAAATCACCCAGCAACCACCTGGCACCTCGTAGGTGCCTAGCAAGCATTGACGGTTCCCATCTTCTCGGGAAGCTTCCACGGGCATCATCAACATCTCTTTCCACACAACAGCTTGGGGAAGGATGCTTTTCAAGAGGAAAATGAAGATATGAGGAGAAGAGTGAAAAATCTGGAAGGCTCTAAGGGAGGGAGGAACTGCAAAGAGGGAATTCCTTAAAAGGACTTAAAAGGATTTTATTGGACATTGTTTAGCACAGTGAGGGATAAGATCAGACAGTAATTTAACTCCTGGGTACAGCAAGTGAGTGTGTATGTTGCGGGTAGGCAGGACCAGGCGGAAGTCATTGTTCTCACTGAAGGTCTCCACACAGTGTACCAGGTCTTCTGTCTGCAGGTCACTGTGAAATTTGACTCAGGTGTACAGTGTTCTAACAAGCCCAGCTCCATCTCTAGGGGTGGCCATTAGGTCCTAGGGATCCTACACAAGAAGAAGCTGGCTTGAGTCTCTCCCGGGACCTCATGAGGGCTCTGAGGTCAGACCCAGCTGGGTAGGGGTTCAAGTCTTCAATATCAGTGGTTCTCAAAGTGGGATCCCCAGACCTGATGCATGAGCATCAGCAGGGAACTCCTCAGAAGGGCCCTTTGCCAGATCCACTGAATCAGCCACTCCAGGGTCGGGGCCAGCCGTCTGGGTTTTAACAAGCCCTCAGGGGAATTCAGATGCACAGTAAACTCTGAGAGCCCCTGCTCTGCATCCTCACCCTGTGATCATCAGTGAGGAGTCTGACTCTCTGAGACAGTCACATCTATTCCAGAAAACTGTCCTGAGTTCCCCCAGGAATCATTTCCAGGAATTATTTAAGAAGCCTGCTCTGTATGTGCCTAGCAGAGTGGAAGCTGCTGGAGAAGGGAGAGGCAGCACACAGTCCTTGCCTTGATGGAGCTTGATCCCCAGTGGGGACACAGACAATATGCAAGTAAAAAAGACAGAAACATGGCCAGGTGCAGTGGCTCACATCTGTAATCCCAGCACTTTGGGAGGCCGAGGTGGGTGGATGTCTTGAGCCTGGGGGTTCCACACCAGCCTGTCTCTGCAAAAAATATATTTTGTTTTAAATTAGTGGTGCATGGTGGTGCGTGGTAGTCCCAGCTACTCGGAAGTCTGAGGCAGGAGGATCCCTAGAGCCCAGGAGTTAGAGGTTACAGTGAGCTATGATTGCACTACTGCACTCCAGCGGGTGACAGAGCCAGGCCCTGTCTCAAAAACAAGATAGAGACAGCAATTTTCTGACTGTGAGCAGTGGCTCACGCCTGTAATTCCAGCATTTTGGGAGGCTGAGGCTGGCAGATCACTTGAGGTTGCAAGTTCAAAACTAGCCTGACTAACATGGTGAAACTCCATCTTTACTAAAAATACAAAAATTAGCTGGGCATGGTGGTGCACATCTGTCGTCCCAGCTACTCAGGAGGCTGAAGCAGGAGAATTACTTGAACCCAGGGGGATGGAGGTTGCAGTGAGCTGAGATCGCGCCCCTGCACTCCAGCCTGGGAGACACAGGGAGACTATGTCTCCAAAAAAAAAAAAGAATTTTCAGATGGGAAAGGAAGGCAGAAGCCTGATCCACCACAAGAGGAGTGTTTCTCAATATGTAATCTGGGGACCCTCTGACCACGAAAGCCCACCTCACCCCACTAGGGCCCCTCCCCTACACTGCTGGTTGGTCTCCTTGCTGTTTCTCAGACCTGCCTTCCTCTCTCCTGCTTGAAGGCCAGTGACTTTGATGTTCTGTCCACCTAGAAAGCTCTCTTCCCATCTTGCGAGATGGGCTCCTTCTCTGGGCTCAGGGCTCCGTGTAATCATCACCTCCACAGGAGCCCTCCCCCGTAATTCTATCTAAAGCAGCCTCTCTGGCTTCATTCTGCAATCACGTATTCGTATTTCAGCCGTTTCCCAGTTCTGCCAAGCCCCCAGTAGAAGGTGAGCTCTTGGAAACAGGTCCTTAGGCAGATTCTTGTCTGTCCAGGCCTCCACCTCACCAGTAAGCCAGTGTTTTTATTCTTGTTGTTTTAGAGGCTGGATCTAGCTCAGTCACTCAGGCTGGAATGCAGTGGTGCCATCATAGCGCACTATAACCTGGAACTCCTATGCTCCTCCTGCCTCAGCCTCCCAAGTAGCTGGGACTGCCACGCAGGCTAGTGTGCCCTGCACTCATTTCTTAGGGTTAACCCTAACCCACTTAATGAGCACCCACGACTGCCTAACCCACGCCCCACTCTTAAGCAGAAGGCCTCAGGCTGGAAGGCAGCAGGGTTTCTTCATGTCCTTTCTTGGTTCTCTGATGATGGGCAAAGGCAGTAGAGACAGAAAGGAAAAGAGGAACGGAGTGCAAGGAAAGTGACCCTAAGAGGCCAGCCCTGCCAGCAGCACAGATCCCTCCAACCCAATAGATCCCTCCAACCCAACCTCCAGCATCTGTGCAGCATCCTACCAACTCAGAGGCTAGGCGGCCACACTGGGGCAAGACCCCAAGACCCCAGGACCTGGTCCAAGTGCCCTGCACTGGCCACAGGAGTGGACGACGAAATGCGGGTCTGCTGGCCCGGGAGGGCTCTGGGACCTTGGCCCCTCGGGACTGGAAGGGCAAACACCTGGCACGATGCGTACTGGCCCTAGGAAGATGGCACAGCAAGGTGCTGGCAGTCCCTGGGTGGCGGTGGCACGAAGGGCCCAAGGGCAACATTGCTTCAAGAGGTCGATAAAAGGCGCGTGATTATGTGGCCCCCAGGATGTGGAAGCTTGCTTGGAGCGTGCGGCTCCAGGGCAGCAGCGCGTGGAGGGCCTTAAGGATGCAATATTTGCCCGGGGTAAGGGGGCAGGGGACCTGGAGACAGCGGTGCGCTTGAACTTCCAGGGAAAGGCAGGAGACATGGCGCATGTGGTTCCCAGGATGTGGAAGCGCGTAGAGAGCGGCCCCGGGGCAGCGGAGAGGGGGGTTTTAATATCTGGCACATGTAGACCCTGGGGCGATGTTGCTAGGGGCCCGGACCCGGGACCACCGGCGCACTTGGACCGCGGGGAAAGCTGACAGGGCGCACGACCCGAGGAGGCTGCCGCGCCGCCTGGTGCGTGAAGCTCCAGGGCACCGGAGCGCGGGGACCTTTTAAAGGCTGGCGCGTGCAGGCAAAGGGGCCGCAGGGTGGGCGCTCCTGGGAAAGCAGACCGGGAAGAAGGCAACGGAAGGGAGGGCGTAGCACAAGCCGTCCCGGACGCGAGCTCAGGAACGTGCCGAGAGGAGCGCAATCCAGCAGGCATGCCAGGGACCCCGGATCCAAGGTGCGGGGTCCCGATTGGGTGCCTGGACGCCCCGTGACGGTGGCGCCGCTGCCACTGTCCCGAAGCCGGGCGAGGCCCGGCGCCGCGCTCTCGGCTGCCCGCCCCTTCTCCCCGCCCAGCGCTCAGTCCCCTCCCTCCGTCCCGCCTCCTGCCCCGCTCCCTCCCTTGGCGGCTGCCGCGCCGCGTTCCCGGCGCACTCGGAGCCCGGCGGGGACCGGGAGGCAGAGACGGGGCGGCCGTGGCTCCGAGGGCGGGAGCTGAGCCGGGCCCCGGGACCGAAGTTTGGCGGCGGCTCCGAGAGGCAGAGCGGGCGCCCCGGGCGGCTTCCAGGCCCCTTTCGCGTCCTCACCCCGGACCCGTGGGCAGCCGGGGGACGGAAGCCGCGGCCGGGCCAACTCCGAGGCGGGGACGCCGCGACGGGAACTTGAGGTGGGAACTTTGCGCGCTGCAGCCTCGCCGGGCGCCACCGAAGCGCGGGCCGGACCCCGAGCCTGCAAACTCGGGCTCGGGGGCGGCTGCACGTGGCCGTGGCCCTGAACTCCCTGTGGGGGCCTCGAAACCCGCCTGCGGGGAGGCCAGGGCAACAGAGGACCCGGGAGCCACCGCTGGTGGCGGCGTGGAGCGCGCTTGCTACGGCCAAGGTGCCGGTCGGGCTTCGGTTCTTCCCAAGGGGTCCCCGGGATGCGAAGTCCGGGACGTTCGCCACCGCGGTGACCAGAGCAGGGGCCCATCCCGGCTCTGCACCGAGATTTCTCCCCGGATCCCGGGAGGAGGGAGAGTTAGGGAATGGGGTGGGGGGTGTCTGTCACTTGCTCATTCACTGTATCCTTAGGCACGGTATGGAACCCCCCTCCACCCCCACCATGGGCCTGATTGAGTCAGTCATTAACTATGAACATAACAAGCATTTATTGAGCGCCTACTGTGTGCTAGGCGCTGGGGATACTGAGACAGTTCACTAGGCACCCCAGTAACTGGTAGGAAGGTGGTGGTCTCAGCCTTAGGGTTTCCATATGGGAGAGAGGTTCAGCCCTGAGGTATGGAAGGAAAAGGGTGAAGTTCATTCATTCATTCATAGATTGGACAAAGATGGGTTGAGCACCTATTATGAGCAGCTCATCATGCCAGGCCCTCAACAGTCATTCATTCAGTTCACAAACATTTATGGAGGTGCTATCCTGGGGAGAAGTGAAGAGGGATGGGATGGGGGCAGGATAGAATGGAAGCACCCTTCAAGCAGCTTAGAGAGAAGTAAGGATTAAGACCCAGGCCCCCTCCTTGGGAGGTCACAGACTGCTGGGGCGGCCAACTGTAGCAGCCCATGTGTATAGGCAGAAGTCTTGGTTCATCTAATGCATTCATTCTCAAGGTGGGAGGCGTGGAAGCTGGAATTGGTTCTAGAATAGGAAGAAAAGATCTTTTCAAAGCTCCTTAGGGGCGGGTGATGGGGTAGGGTGGGGAGGAGTTGAGAAACACTGATCCGACAGTACTAAGGAATGCAGGTGCCCACCAATGGGGTTTGTGAGTTAAGTTGTGCATTCAGCAGGCATTTTCTTAAGCACTTGCTGTTATTAAGTCCTTAAAGGGTGTCAGGCACCAAAGTTACCCAGGTAAATGACAGACACATAGAAGAGGAAGACAGACACATACGCCCCCACCCCCTTGGCTGACTCCCTGAGATACGTATGGGGGGAAGTGAGAGGAGGGAGCAGGAACTGGTCTGATTCATTGTGGGTTGGGGGAAGCTCCTGCCCTATGAATCTGAGCAGAGGTTTATTCATCAGTGTGTATTTGCTACCCCCATACCCGTGATCTCCAAGAAAAGTTTGGCACTGCTGACTGCGGCCATGTGGTGGGCACTGTGGCTAGGTCCTGCTGTCCTTCTTTGGGGGATTTTTCAGGCTCTACCAGACCTGAGCTCTACTTGTGCCTCCTCCAGCTTTTGGAGCTCTGCAGTCACCTGCTAGGAGGGGAAGGAGGGAAAGTGTGTTTGAAAAACAGGCAAGCGCTGGCCCCTGGGGATCACCCTCCTCAGTCATTCTTGAAGCCAGCCCATTCCAGTGGAAAGATGTCTGTCGTGGGACACACTCCTAACCTGCAGGGAACTGCAAGCGCACTGGAAACGAGGCCATCTAGGTTCTTCTCCTGAGACCTGAGAGCCCAGGCTCACAGCCTACACCCTGGGTTCTCAAGCCGTGGGAGTAAAACAATCAACAAAACCCCTAGTTTTGCCAAACTCTGGGTTGCCTTTTTGGCCTCCGGGAGGGAGATGTGACAGTGGAGGCAGAGGTTACTTGCTTCTCTCCATCCCCAAAGACTTTCTCGAAGCTTGTCCTAGAGCCTGATTGGTGCAGATCTGAGCACCACTTTGAATTTTCTGCACCAGATGCACAGCTGGGCTCTGGCAAGAGGGAAGGGAGATGCCTCAGGAAACAGAAGAACAAAGAGATGTGTGCTGGATACAGGGCTAAGTGACTGAAACCAGCTCCAAGGAACTCACCTCCTGGAGCCTCAGTAGGTACCTTGGCTCAGTTGTCCTTTCTCCACCCTGCTTTCCAATGTTGATGAAGAGTCAACATTGCCTGTTGCTAGAGGTCTAGGAGTACAGGAATCTACTCTTGGTTGATACATTAAGCCCAGAAATGGAGCCCTTGGGTGAAAAATGGCCCTTTAAGTAGAATTAATAAAAAGGGAGAGGCGAAGAATCTAGCTGAAGCACTCCATCGCTGTGGACCATTTTTGTCATCCAGCAGACTGTATTTGATTAACAAAATCAGAAATGAAGTGACTTTGCTACAAATAGGATCTGAATTGTGCCTAAGACTGTCCCTTGCCCTGAGGTGAGTCTTCAGTCTCACACCCACACCTCCCCAGGCAGGTCCAATCATGCTCTCCCTCCAGAGGACTCCGGTAAGCAGGTGTCTCCCTTCCTGCCGTCCCGAGGTCCCCACTGCTCCCCTAAGCCTGCTTCTCTGCTTAATTTTGAGCTACAAGGAGGCAAAGAGAAAAGGATCTCCTGGCTCCAGTCCCCAAACACCTCCCCATGGAAGAAGGCAAACGTAAACGTGCATTTGGTGTTATTTTGCTTGCCTGCAGCACAGCAGGGAGGCTCCGGAGGCAGCCTGTCTTTTTTATAGCGGGGAGGGACACTGGCACTTTTTCTCATTTGCGGGCATGTGAGGGATGGAGGGAAGAGCCCAGCTCCCAGCGCATAATCTCCCCAGGAACTTGGGCCCCAGCTTTCAGGAGGCTGGGCCAAGGCCCAGGGTGGTGGGACTATGGTGAGAACAGACGGCAGGTGGCTAAGAAAGACAGATTCTCCACCAGGGCACAGCAGCTCTTAGAAATCTAACATGCCAGGACCTGGGCCAGGCTAATGGTTGGATCCATTTTGATTAACGTTTTAATTGGGGATTAATGCAGCCTGACCCGCCTCTGAGTCGGCCGGCCAGGAGCCCTAATCCTGACAGATGAAGCTATACTGGCAGTGAAACGCTGCAGGGCCTGGGAAAGAGTGGCATGGAGAGAGATGGACGGGTCCCCGAGACACCCACTGGGAGTGAGGGAATGGCAACGTTGAGAGACATGGTACGAGAGAGAAACCAAAGCCTGCAGAGTGCAGGAGAGAAATGCTTTCCTTCTGGAAAGTTGCCTTGGAGGCTGTGTTAATTTCCTCCTTTCACATACTTGCACACATTTAGTGGCTTAAAGCAATACAAATTTATGATCATTATTATTTTATTTATTTATTTATTTTGAAGACAGGGTCTTGCTCTATCACCCAGCTGGAGTGTAGTGTCACTATCATGGCCCACCACAGCCTTGACCTCCTGGGCTCAAGTGTTCCTCCCGCCTCAGCCTCCTGAGTCACTGGGACTAGAGGTACACACCACCACGCTCAGCTAATTTTTTTTTTAATTGTAGAAACAGGGTCTCACTATGTTGCCCAGGCTGGTCTTGAACTCCAGAACTCAAGCAGTTCTCTCACCTTGGCCTCCCAAAGTGCTAGGATTCCAGGCATAAGCCACTGCGCCCAGCCTGAATTTATTGTCTCATAGTTTTTGGAGCTCAGAAGACCAAATGAGACTCACTGGGCCACAATCAAGGCATCCGCAGGGCTTCTGGAGACGACTCCACCCTCTGCCTCCATCGTCAACATCTCCTTCCCAGAGGCCAAGATGGCAACCCTGAGTTTGGTAAAACTAGGGGTTTTGTCGATTTTTTTAGTAGTGATAAATATGTTTCCCCAGCCATAGACAATTACCTGCTTCTCCCCATCCTCAAAAACATTCCAAAATCTTGTCCATATGAAATACAGACTAGAAACCCAGTCCTTGATTCACTGCAAGGGGTGGAGACATCACCCCGCTCCCCAAAAGGAACAAGTGGTTCAAGGAGGCAGTAAAAGACAGGGGCCAAACAGGTTTGGCCTGGAGTCCCACAGACCTAGTTTAATTCTGGCTTCATCGCTTCTTGCCAGACATAAGTTTTCACTTCTCAGAGCCTCAGTTTCTTCATTTATAAAGTGGGGGTATTAGTGTTAATGCCCACCTTTTTAGGAAAGGATGGAGACTCATGCAATTGAGCCTCTAGCACAGCACCTGGCACTTAGTGAGTTTGCAGTGGAGGGAGGCTGTGGTTGCTGCTATTTATAACACTTTGTGCACTTAGCACTCTCTCTGCATTCCCCACTGCCACTTGGAAGAGGGACGGAGAGCATAAGACAGAAAGAACAGAGTCCAGAGAGGCCCGCAGTTTTTTGGAACCCTGGAAAGAGACCTGAAAGCAGTTGGGGTCAGCCCAGGACCATTTGTAGAACCATTTCATGCCCCGCTGGAATGTAGCCATAGGGACAGGAGGCCTGGTGACACTGCTCATCCCTGCAGCAAACCTCCGTTCACCAGATCCCCATAATAGCCCTGTGAGGTCGGCAATCTTATCCCCACTTTCTAGGGGAGGAGGCAGGCTCAGAGAGGCCAGCGGCTCAGTGGGTGTGATGGCCTGCTCAGGCCACAGGGTTATTAGCAGCAGCAGCAGGGGCGACTAGCCACGCCTGGCTTGGACCTTCACAACATCCCATTCCGCCCTCCCAAACCTACCGCACAGGTCCTGCACCTGTACCCTCAGTCATGTGCTGACCTCAGGGTGGTCACATGACAACTGCCACTCAGAACGCCTTATGGTCTCAATGATCATTTATCTTTGGAAGTATGTTCTCAGCCCTCAGCCATAGCTTATAAGCATCACCTTTTTCCCCAAAGGAAGGATAGAAAAATTGCAAGGGGAGTGTCGGTGGATCTCTGGGCTCCTGAATGGAAATTTGATCAAGGCAGCCCCAGTGCAGAAGATTTTTCTCACGGACCAGAAAGGATTCCATTTCTCCAATGAAACGGGACTCACAGAGTCTTCCAGAGCCTCTAGGAGATTGACACAGTGGCCAGGGGAGTCCTGGCCAAAGCCCAGAGCAGCTCCTGTGCCTCCAGCCCCTGGGAGAGCTCCAGGCCTTCCCAGTCCCCTCCGTCACACAGAATCTCCAGGAGAGCCTGTGAAAATTCCTGGGGCCCCCTTCAGGCATTCCCACTGGGAAGGGAGGGCCCCAGGAATCTGTATCTCCACCAAGCACCCCGAGCAATTCAGAAGGTTCTGTTGTTCTTGTGCTCTTCATTTTTCTTTTTAAACCTGGGTTAAAACCAGGAGTTGTACAAACCACACCGCTTCCCAGCACGCCTCCTCATTGGCCTGTGCCAGGCTGTCTCATCTTACTCATTTTTCTTCTATTTTCCAATCTCCGTGCTTCTTCCCCTTCCTTTGCCCTTCCAGGCACCCTCCATGTGGTTGATATAAATCCTCACATGTGCTGGAGACCTTGTAAAATATGTAATGTGTGTGTGTTCATTTACATAAATAGCACAGTGCTAGAAACTTCTGTTTCTTTTTCCACTCGGCACACTGTTTTAAGACCTAAATGTGTTGCTAAACTTCCACCCAGTCCATTGCTTCTGATTCCTGGGCAATCTGCAGGATTCCAAAATCTGCCTCTATGAAGACTTGCCTGTCCACTCCCCGGGGGATGGATGCTAGGGGACCTCCTGGTACCTTAAACAACACAGAACACACATTCTTGTACCCTGTTTGTTGCTGTCTTCCATCTGGTTCCCCAGAAGCAAACCCTGAGTGAAGGATTTGAGTGCAAATAATTTATTACTGACAATGTCTGCCACAACCCTTTGTGGTCCCAGGTCTGGGAAATATACCCAGAAGTGGGATTCTGGGTCACAGGGCAGCGGCATCCTCATTTCCCTCATCACCACCCAGTGACCACTCCCAGAGTGCTAGGCCAGCCCACACACCCTCCAGCAATGGGGTCCGGGGGTCAGATGATGCTGGATCCAAATCCCAGTGGGTCAGGTCAGAAAAGAAGATTCTCTTGGGAAGCAGGGAGCGGGGCAGCCGACTCTTCTCGTAGCTCGTGAGAATTCCGAGGCGACTACTGAGGGTTCACTGAGTATCAGGCATGGAGCCAAGCGTATCACCTATGCCATCTGCTTTTGTCCTCACCATAACTCAAGGAGGCAGAAGCTGTTTATAGCCTCATTATACAGATAAAGAAACTGAGTCTCAGGGGTAAGGCATGACTTGCCGAAAGTCACAGAGCAACTGGCCTTGAACCCAAGTCTCCTGATTTTAAAGCCTGTGCGTCCTTCTGCTTCCTCAGCTTGGGGTGGTTGGCACATTGTCCCCTGAGCTGGAGCAGAACCAGAACCAGCTTTTTTTCAACATCCTTTTTTTTTTTTTTTTTCTCAAGACAGAGTCTTGCTCTGTCGCCCAGGCTGGAGCTCAGTGGCACCATCTCTGCTCACTGCAACCTCCACCTCCCAGGTTCAAGCGATTCTCCTGCCTCAGTCTGCCCAGTCGCTGGGATTACAGGCGCCCACCACCATGCCCAGCTTAATTTTGTATTTTTAGTAGAGATGGGGTTTCACCACATTGGCCAGGCTGGTCTCAAACTCCTGGCCTCAAGTGATCACCCGCCTCGGCCTCCCAAATTGCTGGGATTACAGGCGTAAGCCACCATGCCCGGCCTCAGCATCCCATTTCCTATGGCAACTGTCACAAATTACCACAAACTGAGTGGCTTAAGACAGCCCAATTGTATTATCTTACAGGTCTGAAAGTCAGAGATTGGAAATGGGTCTGCCTGGGCTAATATTGAGTATTGGCAAGGCTGTGCTCCTTTCTGCAGGCTCCAGGGAGCTCATTTCCTTGCCTCCTCCAGCCTTTGGGGGCCACCTGCATTCCTTGACTCATGGCCCCTTCCTCCATCTTCAAAGCCAGCAGTGGCCAGTGGAGTCATTCTCATGCCACAGCCCTCTGCCGCTCTGCCTCCTGCTTGCTCCTTCTTCCACAAATAAGGACCCTGTTGATTACACTGGGCCCGCCCAGATCATCCAAGATAATTTCCCATCTCAGGTCAGCTGATTAGCAGCCTTAATTCCATTTGTAACCTTCATTCCTCCTTGCAATGCAGTCTAACATAGTCACAGGTTCCAGAGATTAGGATTAGGACATGGGTATCAAGGGGAATGTGGGGACATTTTTCTGCCTACCATATGCCCTGCACTGACCACTCTGGCCTGATGTGATGCACCTTCAGTGGTTACCCGACACAGGGCACAGATGAGGCCCCTGCCTCTGGCTTCACCATAGCTCTGCTACCCGGTGGCCCCCCTGTCCTTGCCAGTCTAGCCAGGTCAAAGCTGCCAGGTGACACCCTCCCCCCTGCAAACACACCCATCAGCTCAGCATTGATGGTCTGGCACCATCCCTGGGAGACACCCATCTCCACCCTCTCGCCTAGATTTTGCCGGCATCCTCTTCAGTCCATCGTCCCACAGCCAGGAACGGCTTCCTCTGACTCAGCTCACCATAGCGCCACCTGTCGGTAGCCTCGGTAAATGGTACGCCTGGAATCCTGATTCTCTTTCCCGCTCCCCCAGGCCCCATTCCTCAGCCAGTCCTGAAGGCTCTTCCTCCAAAGTTCATCCCAAATCCCTCCCGTTCTCCAGGACTTCCACCGCTGCAAACCTTAGTCATTTCCACAATGACTTCCAAAGCCTCCAGCCTGGGTTCCCCAGCCCACCAGCTGTCCACTGACCTGGCAGGTGCATATGGACTCCTTGTCCCTTGCAGAATAAGCCCCAGCTCCTTATTGTCAGTCCCTGGGCCCTGCTGCACCTAGCCCCTGCCCCCCTCCTCCCAGCTTCCCCTCGCTCTGTGCTCGGCCTTCTCTGATCTTTGATCATCCAAGCCCACCCCCAAGTCAGGGAGCAAATTCTTGCCACTCCCTCTGCCAGGTCCTCACAGAGCTGGATCCATCCATGCGGCTCAGCCCCATGTCCCCTCCTCCAAGAAGCCCTTCCTCACCCCTCCAGCCAGTGTTGCCCCACATCCCACAGTAGACATTCTCCATCTCTCACCTTGCTCTGTCAACAACACTGCAGTCGCTGCAGCCTGAAATGACTTGTGTGCTCATTTGAAGCAGTCTCTCCCACCAGAAGGTCACCTCCGTGAGGACAAGGGCTAGGTCTGTCTTGTTCTCTGCCGTGTCTCCGGCTCTAACACGGAGTCTGAGTCTGACATGTGGTGAGTGTTCAGTAACTATTGAATAAATGAGCAAATGAATGAATGAATGAATGACACCTGCCTCCGGACTTCGCCTCACCTCCCCCATCGCAGCCTCTGCCTCAAACAGCTTCCTCTCCCCAAGCATCCATAGACCCTCGGAGGCAAAATCACTAAAACCCACCATGCTGTAGAACTAACACCATGGAGAAATAAAAATGTTCTTGTGAGGATGTCAGGCTGGGTGAAAAGCAGCATTATTTTTCAGAAGCCCAGGCTTTGGGGCCTCTTTGATTTATGAACTTTAGTGTAGGGTCTAGAGGTGCTGAGCCGTCCATCTCACATCAGTTCGGGTATCTGCAAGACCAAAGGCCATGGAAAAATATGCCTGTTCTTCCTTTAGCAAGTTCCGGCCTCGGCATCTCCCTAGGGAACTCTGGCTTTGAGAACAAGGTCGTTACTGTGTTTATTACCCTCTGAGTAGCATCAGCCTCTCCATACTCACTGTGCTGCCAAGACAGGATCACTTTCCACACAGGAAACTCACATGGCGGCAGGGCGTGAAGGAAATAAATCGCTAATTGGAGGAGTTTTCTGCTGGACGGAAAGCTGGGAGGGTTGAAAGAAGAAATTCCTAAAAAGAAGAGGTCATTAAAGCCATGGAGATTCACAAGAGCCCTCCAGGGCTTGTGTGAGGCACTTTCCCTTTACCTCCATCACCATTCTTGCCAAACAGAATGTCACTTTTTCTCTTGTCTGTGGTAGCAAAGATGAAACAGCAGAGCTGAAAAGAGAGATCACCAAGGAAAGTGCCTGAAAGGGATTATTCCCACGCCTCCAAGGGATCCTGGCAGGCTGTGCCTGAGGAGATGGGTTCCAATTTTAGGTGAAGTTAAAAACACTCTCACCGTCTAAAATCAAATCATTTTCTTTTAAACACAGGTGTACCCTAGTTTTCCAAACCCTGATCTATGCAACTGTAGCCTGCCCCAAAGATCAGTGAGTAGTAGAAGGATGATGTGCTTTTGTAAAGCAATTCCTCTTAGGAAGGAGCCCTTTTAAGTGTGAAACACCCTGCCTCTCCTTCCAGCACCTATTAAAACACTTTCTCATTCATTTGTACATGTGTTTGTGTATGTGTGTGTGCATGAGCGGGTGTATTCCTGAACATGTCCACACCACCGACCCATATTTAAGTATTAGAAATGGGTTTCCATTTGGAATTGATAGACTTTTACCACTTGATTCCGTCGGGGATTTGTCTAGGGAGAGGGCTAGTGAATTTTTTTTTTTTTTTTTTTGAGACAGAGTCTTGCTGTGTCACCCGGCTGGAGTGCAGTGGCACAATCTCAGCTCACCGCAACCTCCGCCTCCCAGGTTCAAGGGATTATCCTGCCTCAGCCTCCCGAGTAGCTGGGATTACCAGCACGTGCCACAACACCTGGCTAATTTTTGTATTTTTAGTAGAGATGGGGTTTCACCATGTTGGCCAGGATGGTCTCGATCTTATGACCTCGTGATCCACCCACCTCGGCCTCCCAAAGTGCTGGGATTACAGGCCTGAGCCACCGCACCGGGCTGAGGGCTGGTGATTTTTAAAAGCAGAGTGTTTGACTCCTACTAAGTTTTCTGTGCATCAGCTTAATTCCAGAGAGCTCTGTAGCTGTAATCTACGCGTCTCAAACTCAAATGCCTATAGGGCCGGGAAGGAAACACATGTGAGTGGAATAGAGTGGGCGTTGGGAAGACAATAGTGGGGGTGGGGGGTGGATTGGAGTATGTGCTGCCTAAAGGGGTAGCCATTGCTCAGTTGGCGTTTTGGCCAAGTGTTGCCAGATATCCTGATTTTTTAAGAGAAGCCAAGGATATGGATTTTTACATGAAATTTCTCAACTTTCAAAAACTTCTCCAAGCCAAGCAAAATATTTGTGAACCAAATTCAGCCCATGAACTGGTAATGAATAAGCAATCTTGTTCCAGTAGCACAAACCCTTAGCTTTGAGGGTAGGGAAGGAAGGAGTCCGTGTGAGTTGATGTTTTGACCTCGGTTCCCCAGAAGTCGCCTTATCATGTTGGTCTCATCAACAGGAGATGTACTTATTTAGCAAGCACTTCTTTGAGCCCTTACAGTGCTGAGCGCAGGGATTCAGAGATGACTGAAGCATGTTTCTTCCCCCAGGGAGCAGGCTGCCTAATGAAGGAGCCAGGCTTGCACACAGACAATTCTAGAACTGGGTGGTAAGTGCCGTGAAGACGGATGTACCAGTTGTAAGGGGAGGGGTGCTTGATTTAGCTGGAAGAGCCGAGGAAGGCTTCCTGGATGAACGTGGCTGTCTAGCTCACCCCTGCATCCATCCTCAAGGTGATGTTTGCGTCACCTGAGCAAACATGGCATTGCTTTCATAGCTGTGCATTTCTTTGTCCGTTGCTTCTGATTTATGGCAAGTGATACCTGTTTTCCATTAATGGAAACAATATAAGTTGTCCCTTTAAGATAAATAATAATAGGCCAGGCGCGGTAGCTCACACCTATAATCCCAGCACTTTGGGAGGCCAAAGTGGGCAGATCACCTGAGGTCAGGAGTTCAAGACCAGCCTGGCCAACATGGCAAAACCATTTCTACTAAAACTACAGAAATTAACCAGGTGTGGTGGCACACCTGTAGTCCCAGGTATTCGGGAGGCTGAGGCATGAGAATTGCTTGAACCCAAGGCGCAGAGGTTGCAGTGAGCCAAGATGGTGCCACTGCGCTCCAGCCTAGGCAATAGAGCAAGACTCTGTCTCAAAAATAATAATAATAATAATAGACGATAATTACTGAGTACCTACTATGTGCCAGGCACTGCATTAAATGCTCCTATGTACATAATTCACCTAGGCCTCCCAGTAATCTTATCAAATAGGTCACGTGGCTGTACCCATTTTACAGACAAGGAAATTGAGACAAACCAAGGTTGAGTCACTTGCCTAGGCTGTGTGACTCCAAAGTCTACGTTCATAACCACTAACCAGGCTTCTCTACCTCAGCATTAAGGGCATTTGGGACCAAATAAGTGTCTGTTGTGGGGACTGTCCTGTGCATTGTAGGACATGCAACAGCATTCCCTGGCCTCTACCTACTAAATGTCAATAGCATCCCCAGTCATGACCAGCAAAAATGCCTCCAGGCATTGCTACATGTCTTTTGAGAGAAAAAATCAGCCCTATGAGAACTGTAGGTCTACACTAAATTGTTTTTCCAAGCCAAATAAATACCAAAAAAAAAAAAAAAGGTTAATTTAAAATAAAATGTTAAGTAAATAACAGTACATGTGTCACCTGAAAATCCACTAGGATGTCAGCTGCCTGGGATCAGAGGCCGCCTTCACATTCTGCACACGGCTGCATCCCCAGTGCATAGATGGATATGGGAGACTCGTGAAGGCTGGGAGATGCTGAACAATATTGTTGCTATTTCACTATTAGGTGAATGTCTTTGTCAGCTCAGGCTGATGTAACCAAATATTAATACCACAGACTGGGTGGCTTCAGCAACACTTATTTCTCCCAGTTCTGTCGGCTGCAAGTCCAAGAGCAGGGTGCCAGCAGCATTGTCCTCCAGGTTTCACACTTAGATGCCTCCCTGAGTGTTCACACGGCAAAGAGAAAGCCCTGGTGTCTCTTCCTTTTTTTTTTTTTTTTTTTTTTTTTTGAGACGGAGTCTTGCTCTGTCACCCAGGCTGGAGTGCAGTGGCACGATCTCAGCTCTATGCAACCTTCACCTCCCAGATTCGAGTGATCCTCATGCCTCAGCCTCCCTACTAACTAGGATTACAGGTGCACACCACCATGTCTAGCTAGTTTTTCTATTTTTAGTAAAGACAGGGTTTCACCATGTTGGCCAGGCTGGTCTCAAACTCCTGACCTCTGGTGATCCACCCGCCTCAGCCTCCCAAAGTGCTGGGATTACAAGCGTGAGCCACTGCGCCTGGCCTGTCTTCCTCTTCTTAAAAGAACACGAATCCCATCGTGGGGACTTTGCTGTCATAACCACATCTGAACCAAATCACATCTCAAAGCCCCCACCTCCTAATACCATCCCATGGAAGGCTAAGGGCTGCAGCCTATGGATGTGGGGGACAAAGATTCCATCCCTAACTGAATATCTGCGGAGTCTGCATTCTCAGCAAGGTGAAGCTAAGGGTGGTCACTAAGGTCTTTCCTCCCTTCTCCCCACAGGCCCGAGAGGGATGTGAAGGCTCAAAATGACCCTCTTACCGGGAGACAATTCTGACTACGACTACAGCGCGCTGAGCTGCACCTCGGACGCCTCCTTCCATCCGGCCTTCCTCCCGCAGCGCCAGGCTATCAAGGGCGCGTTCTACCGCCGGGCACAGCGGCTGCGGCCGCAAGATGAGCCCCCTCAGGGCTGCCAGCCCGAGGACCGCCGCCGTCGGATCATCATCAACGTGGGCGGCATCAAGTACTCACTGCCCTGGACCACGCTGGACGAGTTCCCGCTGACGCGCCTGGGCCAGCTCAAGGCCTGCACCAACTTCGACGACATCCTCAACGTGTGCGATGACTACGACGTCACCTGCAACGAGTTCTTCTTCGACCGCAACCCGGGGGCCTTCGGCACTATCCTGACCTTCCTGCGCGCGGGCAAGCTGCGGCTGCTGCGCGAGATGTGCGCGCTGTCGTTCCAGGAGGAGCTGCTGTACTGGGGCATCGCGGAGGACCACCTGGACGGCTGCTGCAAGCGCCGCTACCTGCAGAAGATCGAGGAGTTCGCGGAGATGGTGGAGCGGGAGGAAGAGGACGATGTGCTGGACAGCGAGGGCCGCGACAGCGAGGGCCCAGCCGAGGGCGAGGGCCGCCTGGGGCGCTGCATGCGGCGACTGCGCGACATGGTGGAGAGGCCGCACTCGGGGCTGCCCGGCAAGGTGTTCGCCTGCCTGTCAGTGCTCTTCGTGACCGTCACCGCCGTCAACCTTTCCGTCAGCACCTTGCCCAGCCTGAGGGAGGAGGAGGAGCAGGTAAGAGCCCACGCCCCGCGGGGAGATGCACCACCATGAGGGAAGGGACTCTGAGCATTGTCACCTCCTCCAGGAAGCCTCCCCTGATTGCACACTGGCTGAATAGTATCCCTGGTCCCTCCTGACATCAAGAATGTTTGTGTTCATAGTCTGCCTCCCTGTTAATATGTGAGCGCATGGGGGTCCATCCCTGTCCCTGTCCTGGCCTCCACTGTGCCTGCCACTGCACTCTCCCTTGCCAGTATCTAGAACAGTGTCCAGCACAAACAGGCTCTCAGCCACTATTTGTTGAATGAACAAATGAGTGGATAAATGGATGGCGTGATTTTTGACGTGCCTGGCCCTGAGTGAAGCATATTACATAGATCATCAAATTTATCTCAACCACTTGGCCCTTTCTCAACCTTCCTAATCCTTTGCATCATAGTAGCCCAGACACATTTTCTGGGTCCTGAAGATAATTTTTACTGATGGGTACGTGTGTGTCTACAAATGGTGAGCATTTCTTTTTGTTACATAAGAGAATGAATGGAGTTTATTTACTCTAGGGCCTGACACGGGTGTGTGCTACGGTCTAAGGGCTCCCACTCATCTGGGAGTTCACGGGAGCCGGGAGCTGGGCTGCATGTGCCACCTACGTCTTCTCTCCCCAGGGAATGATAAGAGCCCTGGGGAGCTCCCTGGAGCAACCCTGTGGGGGAAGTGTTTTCACACCCACTCGGTATTTGAGGACACTGCCCAACCCCAGGTCTAAGTCCAGTCTGTGTTTGTAGGATGGAAATATGGCTCCCACGTGGCAGCTTGGGGACCTAATATAGCCCCACCAGACTATGTGATTTGGGAAACAGGGTTTCCCAAAAATTTAACGTGGTTGCCAACATTAAAAGTGAAGGTTTTTTACATAAAAATTCAAAATCTCAGCTTCTTTTAAAAATCGTAAGATCAGGCCAGGTATGGTGGCTCATGCCTATAATCCCAACACTTTGGGAGCTGGAGGCAGAAGGGTCGCTTGAGCCCAGGAGTTCAAAATCATGCTGGGCAATGTAGTGAGACCCTGTCTCTACAAAACAAACAAACAAAACAAAAAAAAACATTTTTAATTAGCCAGGTGTGGTGGCTTGCACCTGTAGTCCCAGCTACTTGGGAGGCTGAGGCAGGAGGATTGCTTGAGCCTTGGAGGTAAGGCTGCAGTGAACCGTGATCACACCACTGCTCTCCAGCCTGGGCAACACAGTAAGACCCCATCTCTAAAAAATAAAATTAAAAAAAAAAATTCTAAGGTTGGGTCCCTCCCCTCCCCCACCGCTGCCAACATACACACCAACCTGCAGTCCTACACGGCAGCTCCTGGGGACAGCCAAGTCCACAGGGGCCCAGTTCAGTCTCCTTGTGTATGAGACCATGGGCCTTTGAGTTGGTGACTCCTTCCCTATATATGGGGATTCTGTAAGTTTCAAGAAAGACCAAAAGGTCTCAGAGGTACAAATTGTATAGGCAGTGGAGAAACAGGTATGGCAGTGTGAAATGAACGTAACTATCATGCCAGCCAGTATTTTTTGAGCACTGACTGTATACCCTGCATGTGCTAAGTGCTTTACATGCACTCTCGAATTTAACATTAGAAGTACTCACCATATCAGGATTTTTCCACTTATGTATGTGGAGGAAGTAGCAATAGCTGTTGCATTAATAATCCACAGAGGGCTGCTGGTATTTTTTGTATACATTGAATTTTTTTTTTTTTTAAGAGACAGGGTCTTGCTTTGCTGCCCAGGCTGGCCTCAAACTCCTGGCTTCAAGTGATCCTCCCACCTCTGCCTCCCCAAGTGCTAAGATTACACTGTACTGGAGTACAGTGGTGCAATCTTGGCTCACTGCAACCTCCACCTCCCAGACTGAAGCGATTCTCATGTCTTATTTATATGCACTCTCGAATTTCACATTAGAAATACTCACCGTGTCAGGATTTTTCCACTTATGTATGTCGAGGAAGTGAGCCCCCATGCCTGGCTTATAAGCTGAATTTTTAAATGGGTATTAAGAAAATAGCGTTCAACTAGTAAAGTTAACTTTTTAAACTTTTTTTAATTAGATAAACAATTTTAGGCCACATGTGGTGGCTCACGCCTGTAATCCCAGCACTTTGGGAGGCTGAGGCAGGTGGATCACTTCAGGTCAGGAGTTCAAGACTAGCCTGGCCAACATGGCAAAACCCCATCTCTACTAAAAATACAAAAATTAGCTGGGCGTGATGGCACTCGCTTGTAATCCTAGCTACTTGGGAGGCTGAGACATGAGAATCGCTTCAATCTGGGAGGTGGAGGTTGCAATGAGCCAAGATCTCTCCACTGTACTCCAGTCTGGGCAACAGAGTGAGACTCTGTCTGAAAAAAAAAAAAAAAAAAAAAATGAGAGATGGTGTGTTGCTATGTTGCCTAGGTTGGACTCGAACTCTTGGACTCGAGCATTCCTCCTGCCTCAGTCTCCTGAATAGCTGGGACTACAGGCACATGCCATCACACCCAGCTGGTAAAATTAACTTTTAATAAGCATGAGGGGTAGTGATGATGAGGTCAGGGCTAGAGCCAGATAGCCTGAATTCAAATCCTGCTTTCTCCTCTCTAGGTGGGCAATAGCTGTGGGCAAGTTACTTAACCTCTTTGAGCCTCTGATTCCTCACCTGTCCAGGGTGGGTATGAACAGGCCCACCTCACAGTGTTGCAAGGATTCAGTGAGTTCACATGAAGAGATTAGAAGTGATTGGGGCCGGGTGCAGTGACTCACAACTGTAATCCCAGCACTTTGGGAGGCTGAGGCAGGCAGATCACTTGAGGTCGGGAGTTCGAGACCAGCCTGACCAACATGGAGAAACCCAGTCTCTACTAAAAATACAAAATTAGCCAGACATGGTGGCACATGCCTATAATCCCAGGTACTCGGGAGGCTGAGGCAGGAGAATCGCTTGAACCTGGGAAGCGGAGGTTGTGGTGAGCCGAGATTGCACCACTATACTCCAGCCTGGGCAACAAGAGCAAAAAAAAAAAAAAAGAAGTGATTGGGCTAAGTCCACACTACATGAAGGGATTAGAAGTGGTGCATAGTGAGTGTGCAGAAAGTCCTCTCTTAAGGATTAAGGTCAAGAAGAAAAAGAAAGAAAAGGGAAAATGCTCACCATTTGAGACCTGTCTGGAAATTGCTGTACTTAGTATAAGTTTCTTCTCAGCTCCAACATCTTTGATCGTGATTTTATCAGGAAAATACTAATAAAGCCACTTGTTTTGTTCGACTTCTGATACTTGCTTTTTGAAAAAATAGTAATACCTTGCCTTTTTAAGGATTCAGTGAAAATGCTGTTCTTCAACTTCATTTTGGGGCCCAGAGTGGGATTCACTGCTTCACTTGCTCCTTGTGTACACATTTGAGTGCCTACTGTATGCAGGCACTACAGGGGAGACAGGGTGACCAGGACAAGTCTTCCAACCTCAAGGAGCTTCAAGTCTATTGGGGTTGGGATGGATTAGTGGCACCACCCCCCATCACCGTAAGCATGAGACACAAGCCAAAGAGGCTCTGTGTGGGAGGCCCACTGACGCTGCTGGAGCTACTTAGTGGGGCACACTCCAGGAAGGCTTCGCAGAGGAAGGGGCTTCCCATCCCAGAGGTCTAAGACCTTAAAGCCCTACCAGGTATTAGCTCATATCTCCAGCCTCTAACATATTCCTAGAGACAGAATTGTTCAGGTGGGACTTGTCAAACTCAGCCGTAACCCAGAACCTCCGAGATACCCCAGGCTGAAACCACACTGGCCTCTCCTCTCTGCCAAAGGCCCCTTCAAGGATGAGGCCCAAATCCACTCAAGGACTGTTTACCACCCAGTTATATTCCAGACCAGAGAGGCAAGCTGGCAGCCTGCATGCCAAACCCAATCAAAATATGTGTTTTTGTGGGCCATAGAGTATTTCTTTGCATTGAATTACCACCAGGACTTAAATCAACATTTTATCTATTTAACCAACATTATCACCAACATTTATCACCAGGAGATTTCATGTAAAACTGCACATTTCCAGCCTCTTTTGAAAGCTTTGGTGAGGCAGCCTTAGCCTAAATTTGCCTGGGGCAGTGATGGGGGCACTGAACATGACTATCCCTCAGAGTCCATTGGGAGCCATGGAGGGTGCTAAGCAGAGAAGGAACAGGATCCCTCTGGCTATGTGTGGAAAATGGACTGCAGGGATGAGGGAGCCCATTGGAGAGGTGACTGCAACTGTCCAGGCAAGAAAGAACGGTAGCCCGACCAGGTGGGAGCAGTGGGCAGTGGGTTTGATTCTCGCACTGCTTTAAATGAAGAGACTTCCTGGGAGTTATATACAAGGTGATAAGGATGACGCCAGGGTCTTTTGTCCTGAGCAATTGGAAAGATGGGATTGCCGAAAGCTAGGGAGGGAAACCACCAGTGGGCAGAGGAAACCAGGATCCCATGGCAAGTTCGAGATGCCCCTCAGACACCCAGGTGGGAGCGTCAGGGAGGCAGCCGGTTGGGGGTCTGGAGTTCAGGGCCGAGGTGGGGGCTAGAGAGAGAGATGAGGAGCAGCCAGAGTAGAGATGGTGCTTAGTGCCGCGGGCCTCAGAGTGGGCACAACTAGGGAGAGGACCCGGGGCCACTCAACCTGGAGAGGTCACCTTCCGCCTGGGAAGCCCAGCAGGGCACAGGGCAGAGCTTCCGCGCTTCTTCCCTGGTGGGCCCGCTGACCCCTCCGGCGTCCCTTTCCCTCTCTCCCAGGGCCACTGTTCCCAGATGTGCCACAACGTCTTCATCGTGGAGTCGGTGTGCGTGGGCTGGTTCTCCCTAGAGTTCCTCCTGCGGCTCATTCAGGCGCCCAGCAAATTCGCCTTCCTGCGGAGCCCGCTGACGCTGATCGACCTGGTGGCCATCCTGCCCTACTACATCACGCTGCTGGTGGACGGCGCCGCTGCGGGCCGCCGCAAGCCCGGCGCGGGCAACAGCTACCTGGACAAGGTGGGGCTGGTGCTGCGCGTGCTGCGGGCGCTGCGCATCCTGTACGTGATGCGCCTGGCGCGCCACTCCCTGGGGCTGCAGACGCTGGGGCTCACGGCCCGCCGATGCACCCGCGAGTTCGGGCTCCTGCTGCTCTTCCTCTGCGTGGCCATCGCCCTCTTTGCGCCCCTGCTCTACGTCATCGAGAACGAGATGGCCGACAGCCCCGAGTTCACCAGCATCCCTGCCTGCTACTGGTGGGCCGTCATCACCATGACGACGGTGGGCTATGGCGACATGGTCCCCAGGAGCACCCCGGGCCAGGTGGTGGCCCTGAGCAGCATCCTGAGCGGCATCCTGCTCATGGCCTTCCCAGTCACCTCCATCTTCCACACCTTCTCCCGCTCCTACCTGGAGCTCAAGCAGGAGCAGGAGAGGGTGATGTTCCGGAGGGCGCAGTTCCTCATCAAAACCAAGTCGCAGCTGAGTGTGTCCCAGGACAGTGACATCTTGTTCGGAAGTGCCTCCTCGGACACCAGAGACAATAACTGAGCGCAGAGGACACGCCTGCCCTGCCTGCCATCTGTGGCCCGAAGCCATTGCCATCCACTGCAGACGCCTGGACAGGGACAGGCCGCTTCCGAGTGCAGTCCTGGCGCAGCACCGACTCCCACGCACCCGGGGAAGGACACCCTCACTCCCACACCCCGGGAAGGGCACCCGCACATCAGCAGAGGGGCCCTGCCCCTCCGCCTGCAGCCATGAAAGGAAGCCGGGTCATCAGCCCAGCCCCGCCCGCCCCAGCCCCTATGTCTGTTTCCCTCAGTAAGGAGATGGCTTATTCTTTTCACCATGCAAATAACATGCCCAGCAAAAACTTGCTTTATGGGTCTGCCTGGAGAAAAAAAATACAAACAGCAACAACAACATGTCTGTCTCTAATGTGGATCATGTCCAGGGAAAAGAAACTGATGAAAAAGAGAGAATGCCTTCCATGGGGCTCTCTTAAAAGGGGGAGCTGGGTTTCTCAGCAAAGCCAGCGTGTGGGGACTGGAAGTAAAGGGCCCTGTGTGCTTGGGTCGTTCAGGCCCGGTGGGGCCCTACTGGGCCTGAAAAAGAGAGAGAACAGACACTTTCAGGAAAATGACTTGTGAATACTGTACTCCCTCTCTCGTTTCTCTTTGACTCCCGCCACGTCCGGGGCCTTTCTTTCTCCTTTCTCCCTTTTATCCTTTTTTCCTTCTCTTCCATCCTCTATTCACCTCTTTCACCCCATAGGGCCAGTTTCTCAAACTTTCACACAAAGGCGCCCCTGACAGTTGAGAAGTCATCAGGGGCCTGTCAGCATTGTTGACTATGAGGTGAAATCACTTCATTTTATCTTTTAAAAATCGTGTAGGGTTTTTCTTCTATGCATTTATTTTAAGCTGTGAAAAAATGCTTTACATCATATACCTGCATATAGATCTAAACCTAGAGCAGGGACAGATGTTTTTGAAAGGGGGTCTACAGTTCCCTGGGCAGACTGAGAAGCACAGTCTGCAGCCCCCACAGGCCTCCCTGTGACCCCAATGACCTGCAGAGCACCCACCCGACCTGCGACCTGCACCGACCCCACCTGCAACAGGTCCCCGACTTCATATAGCATGTGTGACCCACGGTAGAGAAAGCACCCAGGCCAGTCCAGCAGATTCCACTCCAGCTGGCATAGAGCCCCTCAGTGCCAGGCGTGGGGAGGGGGCTTCCCACTCAGGTCACAGTCACAAGCTTGTCCTAACCCATAAGGACACAGCCACATCATTCCCATCCCAGCACCTTCACACCTGCCCATCCCTCTGCCAGGGATACCCTTCCTGTGGAACACTGCATGGCCGGCTCCTTCCCTGACCACCTTTCAAAGAATCCACATCAGCACCACCACCACCGCTTTCCTCTTAGCCAGCTTAATCTTCTATATCCAGTCATCAGCCTCCGAAATTGACTCATTTATTCCTCTTCTTAGCTACAGGACTCAGCAATATGGCTCACCATTGACTCCCAGCACCTCGTGTAGGGCCTGCACCTTGTAGGTGCTCAATAAACATTTACTGAAGGAATGGTAGCCAGGTGTGGTGTAGACCCAGCTACATGGGAGGCTGAGGAAGGAGAATCTCTTGAACCCAGGAGTTGGAGGCTGCATTGAGCCATGACTGCACCTGAGAATAGCCACTACATTCCAGCCTCGGCAACAGAGCAAGACCCTGACTTTAAGTAAAATAAATTAATTAATTAAAAAAAGAATGAAGGGAAATAGGAAAGACAGCCAAAAAGCAGAAGGTATTTATTTTTAACATTGGACACCGAGTCCTCCAAGCACCTCTCTCTCCCTCTCTTTTTCTTTCTCCCTCCTCTGCCCTCTGTCTCTGGTGGCGAGGCCACCGCAATCTCAGTACAATATACACGCGGTGATGCAGAGTGGAAATATCAACTGAGTCACGAGGGCCTCGTTAAAGGCTCCCTTGACACCTGCTTCCAATGACTCACGTCTGAAAAGTAAGTTTTCTGACTAATTAGTGCTACCTTCCCCAGCCCGGTGGGTGTCAAGCAATCGTGCACTGCCGTCATCTTTAATAATACCTGAGATTTATGGAATGACCTTTTATTCCCCTCGAAAGGGGCTATGAGAGGCAGGAGGCCACTGAAAATGCTAAACAGACAGAAATATGGTACCGAAAGAAGTATAAAATGGAGCCCTTTAAAATTCAGGAGAGCGGGGAAGTAAGCCATGTGGGGTGGGGGGCAGATCCCTGAACAAAACAGCACTGGGAGGGAGGAGGGACAGAGGCTGGGGTTGTGCAGGGAAGCTGGGGCCCCTGAGTGGTCAAGGTTTCTGGCATCATCTTGCAGGTTCTGACCTGTCCTGGTGGCTGAGGCAGAGGCACAGACTTGGGCACCTCTCAAGACCTCACTTGCGAGAGGGACAAATGTACTCCCGATCCTGACCCTCATGCCTGGAGTGGGGCTTAGGGGCTCTTGGCCCTAATTCCAAAGCTGGGTGGCTTCTGGACACCTAACAAACTGCTTCCAGGACTGCAACTCTAAGATTGTGACTTTTCTACCTCTTTTTTTTTTTTTTTTTTTTTTTCTTTTTTGAGACAGAGTTTCGCTCTTTTTGCCCAGGCTGGAGTGCAATGGCGCGATCTCAGCTCACCGCAACCTCCGCCTCCCAGGTTCAAGCGATTCTCCTGCCTCAGCCTCTCAAGTAGCTGGGATTACAGGCATGTGCCACCATGCCTGGCTAATTTTTGTATTTTTAGTAGAGACGGGGTTTCTCCATGTTGGTCAGGCTGCTCTTGAACTCCTGACCTCAGGTGATCCACCCGCCTCGGCCTCCCAAAGTGCTGGGATTACAGGCGTGAGCCACCGCACCCGGCCTTCTACCTCTTTTTTAGCAATGGAACCTATTTTTCGTGTGGAATCTGATGCAGAAAGCCCAGCCATAAATCAGATGGGATAAGAGCTGTTCTGATCAAAGTGTGGGGATACAGTTCCTTATGGGAGGTCCCTAATGGGACTCGCTTTTGACCCTGGTGCAGACAACTAATTCCATACACGCAGGGGACCATCACTCCTCTGGGGGAAACAGCAAAACAGACCTTTCTAAATGTATTTTATTTTGTAGGTCATATGGTTTATCCCCCATGTCTCAGAAGCTCAGTGCTTCTCTGGGACTCATGGTTGAGGTTGGAAAGGCTGATTTAACAATACAGATTCTCGGGTCTCACCTGTGAGCAGGGCCAGGAACAGTGAGGCACTTGCCTTTGCCCCAAAATTCAAGGGAAAGCCCACGAAATCAGTAGTGGAGATCAATCATACTTTAATGTAATATTTTTAGAAATCAAAATTACTGCCAAAAAAATTCACAATGCATAACATTTCAAAATTGCAAAGGATCTGTCTTTCCACTTACTTTTGTTCTGGTCTTGTCCCAATGCCCCTGGTATGTCCTAGCGAGAAAGCTGTAATCAGCTGGTCCCCAAAGAAGCACAGGTGGGGGTCTTTGGCACGAATACCACAGCTGCCAGGGCACAGGCGTCCCATCCCATTGACAGGCATCAGGGTGACACCCCCTCCAATGCTGCAGCGAGCACTGGAGACCGGGCCCTTGCCCTTGTGGAGACCACACAGGGATGGCAAGAGAGGCAGAGAGTGAACATGTGATCAGAAGAAAACAATTTCTGATGTTGGTGAACACAAGGGTGACCTGGCAAAGAGTAACCAGGTGGGGCACGGCCACTTCAGATGGTGCGATGAGGGAAGGACCTGCCGAGGAGGTGGCATCTAAATGGAGACCTGGAGGAGAGGGAGAGGCAGCAGTCCAGCCGGAGGAGACAGACAGTCCTAAGGCCCAGAGATGGAGAAGACTGGGACATTCCACCAGCCGTCAAGGGAACACGTGGGCAGAGACGCAGCTCCCTGCTGGGATGCACCCAGGGAGAGGTCTCAGAAGTGCATTTCCAGAGCCTCTACTGTTAACCAGGCCCCGTCACAGCAGCGGGGACAAAACTGGACTCCAGTTCTGGGGCCAGAACTGGATTCAGTCCCCGCCCTGGAGTTGCTGGTAATTTGGTGGAGGGAGAAAACCGAGTGAATAAAATATTTCCGCACATGTGGGATGACAGAGGGGTGAGGCCGCAGAAGCCTAGAAAGACATCAGCTAAAGAAAGTAGGATTTTCACTCAGATTACCGTTTGCTAAAATGGCCTCACATCTGTTTTCATTCTGAAAAAAGAAATAGGATTCCCACTAATACTTATCTCTCCCTCTCTTCCCTCACCCCCTCCCCATCCAGTCCTGTTAGCCTATATCTGGAATCCTACCACTTTCCTCCTCCTCCCGTCCTCTTCCTCCTGGATGGTGGCAGGACGCCTCCTGGTCTCCCTGCCTCTCCCCTACAGCAGCAGGAGGACGCTGTTAGAACCCAAGTCTGATCACACTCCACCTCTGCTCAGAGTCCCACCCCTGCACCTCCAAAACCCCAACCCTGACAGTCTATCTTGCTCACAGTCCAAGCCAGAGTCTCTCTCAGCCCTAGCTCCCGACCTGGTCTCCTTGCCTCCCCTTCGTCTCTCCTTTCTGATTACACTGACCTCTTCTCTATTCATTGAACAGACCAAGCACTCTCCTGCCTCAGGGCCTTTGCACTCACTGTTCCCTCTGCCTGGAGGACGCTTCCCAAAGACAGACCGTATCACTCACTCACTGTCCTCACTCAGGTCTCCGCTCCAATGTCCCCTAGACGGCAAAGCCTTATCTGGCTCCTTCTCCCAGCTCTGTATAAAAGTCACACTCCCACCGTGTCCCCGGTGTATTAAATATGTCTTTTGTTCTGTATTCTGATGCTCTGTCATCTGGGACCTCGCGGACCCTGGAGGGACCGCCCCTCCCAGAGTTGGCCAATTCCTAGAGATAGAAAGCACCTCGCCTGGAGTGTACCTTTCCTACGCAAGCCGTGGAACCCAGAACGCACACCCCAGCTGCCTCCTTTACTGAGCTCTCAGACTCCAGGCCACTGTCCACCTGGCTTAAGTACTCCAGGGCCAGGTACTAGACAGCTAAAGGAAGCCCTCATGTCCAGAACCTGCTGAAATTAGTCAAATCAGCCAACCCTAAATCTGCTCACCCTGTCCCGTGCCCATTCCTCTCCACAGAAACTACTGTAAACACTCTTGCCCATACTCTCCCCACCTCCTAACTGGCCTGGGCGTGCCCCCGTGTGTCTCGGTTCCATGGTGTGGCATGCCACCCTCCTCTTGGGAACTGTGAGTAGCAAACTATCTTTTCAATAGCAATCCTCTCCAGATATGTTAGCCTCACCAAACCTGAATAAAATCAAACCTACATTATAAAACACCCAGCCCCCTTACCCTACTTTATCCTTTTCTAAAATCCGTATTATCAACTGACACATTAAATACATATTTGCAGCCAGGGGCAGTGGCTCACGCCTATAATCCCAGCACTTTGGGAGTCCAAGGCGGGCAGATCACTTGAGGCCAGGAGTTCAAGACCAGCCTGGCCAAGATGGTGAAACCCCATCTCTAGTAAATATACAAAAATTAGCCAGGCATGGTGAGGCGCACCTGTAGTCCCAGCTACTTGGGAGGCTGAGGCAGGAGAATCACTTGAACCTGGGAGGCAGAGGTTGTAGTGAGCAGAGACTGCGCCACTACACTCCAGCCTGGGCGACAGAGCAAGACTCCATCTCAAAAAGTAAATACATAAAATAAATAAATACCTGTTTGTTCTTGGTTTTGTCTCCTCAGTTGATGGTCAGCTCCATGGTTGGCACATAGTAGGTGTTCAATAAATATTTGCAGGCTAAGTGAATCTGTGAATCCCTTAGTTCTGTCCAGGGCATTCCAAAAATACACACATGTATCAACCATATTTGTTCACATATACAATGACATGAATTTTATTAAGATCCATGCCTATTTACAGACACCACAGTTATGGCAGGCAAACAACTCCTCCCCCAACAGATCACCTAATGATTTCTGTGAAACAGCCTCCACTGTGTGAAGTTAGTCCTCCGTCAACATCCTTGTATTCTGAATCAAATGTGTGAAAAGATACAGTGGGACTTGTGTTTGCAACCACAAGACACAGCCTAAAAGATTTTTTATTTCTTTTCAGAAAGGAGTGTGCCATTCACCCAAACGACCTGTAAAAGTCCAAGCTCAATTTGTTGAAATAAATGTAAAACCACCAACTGGTCTGGTTTGAAGAAAAAAAAAAGCAAAACTGCCAGGACTATCTCCTGGGTCTGGGTTACTTGGTAGCTGTCGTTATTCTACCACATTTGTAATCGTATAGGCTTGAGACTCAACAAAGTAGTAACAAGTCCATTTAACAGGGGGCCAGAATGGCTGCTAAATGTAGAGAGGCTGCTTCTCCATCAACATAATTAAATGGGAAATGCCTCACCTTAGAAGCTGAGGGGTCTTTTGCAATTGCCATAAAAATTACTCAGCAGTGGCACTCAACCAACCTATCTGGAGACCGTCGTGGGGAAGGGAGGGGAGGCAGTGGAAATAAAGCGAGACCTTTGTTCTGTTGCCCTCTGCTATTGAATCTCATCCCATCCAAGCTGCTGAGCTGTGGCTGACTTTCAACAGAGACTAAATTAGGAGGCTCAGCTGAAAGCAAATCTCAGATTGATAGTCTTCCAGGAAAGACTTGGAGTAGACCTATCAGCCTCCTCCACAAGCCCAAAGCAACAGCTGGTATTTGCCCAGAATCTCGGGGCAGGGTCTGGAAGAGCAAGGAGAGTGTCTCTGCAGGAGGACTTGCCCATCTCTCTTACGCAGTTCTCACATACGCACCTGCAGGGACCAGGGAAAGATCTAGAGGGGAAACAAATAAAACCCTTGTGTCCCCAGAATTGTTGTCTGCCCTGGGACTTCTGGATACCCTGGTGCTTGGAGGGCAGACGCTGCTGGCTGCCTGCAAGAAAGTTGTTCGCCCTTCTTCCCCACCAACAGGCCCCTCGTCTGTCCCAGGTTTCAGTGTGCCCAGTCCCAAGGTTTATGCCAACCGAGGTAATCCTATTCCCCTTACCAGTGAGTCATTATGGGCGAGAAGTGACCCAGTCTTGGCTAGTAAGACCTTAGAGGAAGCTGGCCTGAGATCACCAGGTGCTGGGGAAACTTCGTAAAGAGCAAACTTTTGCACCCCTTTCTGCCTTGGGTGCTGTTGAGAGAGGACAGGGGTTGAAGAAGTTGTGGGGACCCTGCCCGGTGCACCCAGCAGCCCCCTTCTGTGTTGTCATAACTCCCAGCAGCCTCTTCTCTGATAGGAACCAAAGCATCCAGAGATGCCTGGGAAGCTACGCCCCCACCCCACCAGGGCAGCTCTTGGCAATGACTGATGGCCACAGTAAGGCAAGTCTTCAGATCCCGCCTCAAGGCGGAGCTTAGTCTGCAACTCTGTTCATACTCGGAGCTCCCTAGGGATCAGGCTGCAGCAAAGCTCCCGCTGAGACCACATCTTTGCTTCACTTCTTCCCCTGCCCCATCCTGCCTCCCTCCTCCTTTACGGGATTCTCCTAAGAGCACTCTATCAATTCACAGTATGTACTTGAATCCTCACCTAACATGCACATGAAACCTCACCCCACCCACATCCCCAGCCAGGGGATTTGCAGGGAGTCTGACGCTAGATGACAGGAGCTGTACCTGGATGGTCACACTTGTGCCTGGAGACAGCAAGTGGGAGGAAGGAAACCTAACCTGCTAAGGGTGGTGGATCTGAGGATGCAAAGAGCCTACTGGGTCCATGAAGATAACGTTGAGCTGCTGAACTCACCCAGATCCTGCCCACCTCCAGACAATGCTTCTCTCTAGGATTTTAGCTACTGCTCATTAGGGAGACCAACTATCTTAGTTTGCCTGGGACTAAGAGAGTTTCCCAAGATGCTTCGTCTACATTTACTATTTCACACTAAAATTAGAAAAGGCGTAGGAAAACCAGGTTGGTCACCCTACTGATAGTCAGGCATTCTCTGCTTGCAGCCAGAGGCATAGCCAGATGATGTGATTATGGCCCCCATTTTTTTTTTTTTTTTTTTTTTTTTTAGGCAGAGTCTCACTCTGTCGACCGGGATGGAGTACTGTGGCCGGATCTCAGCTCACTGCAAGCTCCGCCTCCCGGGTTCACGCCATTCTCCTGCCTCAGCCTCCCAAGTAGCTGGGGCTACAGGCGCCCGCCACCTCGCCCGGCTAGTTTTTGTATTTTTTAGTAGAGACGGGGTTTCACCGTGTTAGCCAGGATGGTCTCGATCTCCTGACCTCGTGATCCGCCCGTCTCGGCCTCCCAAAGTGCTGGGATTACAGGCTTGAGCCACCGCGCCTGGCCATGACCCCCATTTTATAGCTGGAGAAAGGCAGGCACAAGAGGCCAAGTGAGCTGAGCACCCAGGATTACGGTGGCTCACACCTATAATCCCAGCACTTTGGGAGGTGGAGGCAGGCAGATCACTTGAGGCCAGGAGTTTGAGAACAACAGCCTGGGCGACATGGCAAAACCCTGTCTCTACAAAAAATATAAAAAGAAGCCAGGTGTGGTGGTGCGCACCTGTAGTCCCAGTCTTGGGGAGGCTGAGGCGAGAGGATCACCTGAGCCCAGGGAGGTCAAGGCTGCAGTGAGCCTTATTGCACCACTGCACCACTGCACTCTAGCCTGGGCAACAGTGAGACCCTGTCTCAAAAAAAAAAAAAAAAAAAAAAAAAGCAAAGTGTTGTTAGGCAACTACATAGCCAGCTAGAGGCTGGAATTCGTAATCCAATATTTTGACCAATCCAGGGCTCTTTGTACAACACTCATTTCATGAAGGAGGAGCCCAGGCACAACACTGACTACCAACTTTAGTGGGTGCTGTAGTTGCTCTCCCCAGCATCCATTCCCTGAGTATCTGGTGATGGCCACTGTGACGGAAACTCTAGTGGCCCATCCAACCATCCACTTTCCCTTTCCTCCTTAGTAACACAGCCCCAGTTTTATCCAGGCACACTGCCACTGGGAATAAAGACTGTACTTTGCAGTCTCCTTTACAACAAGGTGTGGACAGATTAATAAGTCCTGGCCAGGAATTTGTAAGCAAAGTCTTGTAGGGAACTTTGAGAAGCCTCGTTAAAAGAGATGGTCCTTTTATTCTTCCTGGAAAACAGATATGATTGCTGGATCTCCAACAGCCCTCTTGGACCACTAGGTGACCATAAGGATAAAAGAAAAGCAGTAAGGGCGAGAGAATAGAAAGATGGGAGCCTGGGTCCTTGAGGACACTTTAGAGCTACCACAGTCTTGGACTCCTTCCTCAAAATGGGTGTGGGGATTTTTATAGGCCCGAACAGCAAAGACTCTCTTCCTCTGGGGGTATCAACCTGAGTAGTTTAGAAATGGGACCCTGAGAATGCAGCTAACACAAAAGAAACAGAATCAAGGAATAGAGAGAGAAAAAAAACTAGGTTCTAATGACAACGATAGGTCCCTAGATCCAGCAGTTCCCGAAGCCATCCCTTTTCTTGAACTGTTTAGTCATGATATCTGATAAATTATCTTTTTACTTAAATGAGTGGGGTTGGGTTTCTGTAATTTTTACTGGCTGATACATACCCGAATCTGAATTAGAAGTCCAGGAAGGATCCTGTGAACTTCAGCGTTTTTCCTTTTGGCCTATCAAGACACCCTTTACAACAAGAGTGGCTTAAACCTGACTTAGCAGTCTCATCGGCCAAGCACATGGGTCTTTAGGAAGAGACAATCCACAAAATTTTCTTAATTTTGTGGTTTGCTTTCAACAGAGAATAAATTGAGAGATCCAGCAGTCATATCCATGTTCCAGTAACAGGAAGAACAGAGAAGGGCCCTCTCTCCCACTTGAAGGAGCCACACTGAACAGGGATATACTATTATGTGAGTGGGACAAGCTAGAGCAGCAGAAAGTATGACACGTGCTGGGACAAACAGAAGGAACATGGTCTTTGGAGCCAGAGAACTTCAAATTTGATTCCATGACAAGTCATTGCCTTGCTGTGTGACCCTGGGCAAGTTACTGAACTTCTCTGAACTCCTAGTTCATCCTCTTTAAAAAGGGAACAATAATATCATCCCTATTGGAGTGATGTGAAAATTAAATGAAACAAAGCAGCACAGAAAGCACCAAGTATCTGGGCCATAGTAAGTGCTCAATAAATAGTAGCTATTGTTAACAACGTCACAAGAACTCAACAGCAACAATGAAAAGGGTCTGTTCAATTAATAGCATGCATAAGATAACGGAATATGCTTTAGCCTTATTTTGTATAACATTTCAAGGGACTTTCACACATTCCTTATTTGCCTGCAAGGCGCGGCTAATTACAAACGCATTCTCACACTTCGCTACAACAGCCTTGGCAGCACCACAATCCGGAGATCTTTTCATTAGCAGTTAGGTAATGAATGTGGGGGAACTGCACTGCTGTACAATTACTCGGCATACAGATTGTGTCCCTGCCTTCTCCCACCGTGGCTGTCAGAATCCCTGAGTCAGGTAGACGAGTGGCTTCCACTCTGCCGCCGGCCAGCACCGAGTGGTATGATGCATTGGAGCCCGTGCCTGGATCCTGCTTCTACCACACACTAGCTGGGTGGCCTTGAGCTAGTTACTTAACTTCTCTGAGCATTGTTTTCCTCATCTGGAAAACAGAGATGCTCACTTTCCTCTGGGGGATGAGTGAGGATGGAGAGGGGAGTAAATGAGATGCGTAGCAAGGTGCCTGGCAAAGAGGATAAATACAGCAATGTTTTTTGTTGTTGTTTTTCTTTTTTCTTTCCTAAAGCCATTATATTCGGTAGAACTATGTTTCCAAATAGCAGAAAATCCAACTCAAACTGGCTTCTGCACCAAAAAAAAAAAAAAAAAAAAACACTGGTGAAGGGGGTGGTTGGAGAGAGGTTATCTACAGGTTCACATAACTGAAAAGCCCAGAGGTCCTGTCAGCTTCAGGGGCAACTACACTGTGTCATGAGAAGTCAGTTTCTCTCCATCTCACAACTTCTGCCATGTTGGCTCCACCCTTGTGTTCCCTGTGGCGATTCTTGGCAGTTCAAGATTCTCCCCTCATGCTGACAACATGGCTGCAGGGATGCAGCCACTCATCTTCTCAAGTTCAAGTTCAATGGGAAAGCACAATCATTTGGGCAGCTCCTACCGAAGTCCTGGGACTCACTGTGATTGGAGCAGCTCAGACCCTGTGCCCATCCCTGAGCCAATCAGTGAGGCTATGAGAAGGCAGTGCTCTGATTAGCCAGGCCTTGGCCTACTGTCTGAAAGTGGATGGGGGATGAAAACAGTAGAGACCTGGGGTGTTCCTCTAGCGCCCTCTACTGAGAAAGCTTAACACTGCACTCACTGTAAACGAATGCTTAAAAGGAACTCTGTCCATTACGCAAAGCAGATATTGAAGGGTGACTTTGGAGCTGAGAGGCAATAAATTGAGAGCTGACACACACCTTCAAGCCTGGCACTGTTGAGACATCAGCACGCTGCAGTCAGAGAGAAACTCACAGCTGCAGCCCAGAGCAAGGAGAGAACAGGGAATAAATTCCCCAACACCCACCTGCTGCTGGTACCTCCCGTTGCAAACTGAACCAAAAGCCTGAAGGCAGGGCACTTGAGTGATGCAATCCCTAAAGTTGGTCTCTCAGGGTAGAGAATGGGTCTGGGGAACGAACAGGTAATATCCAGCTCTGTAGGTACAATCATTATTCCTATTTCACAGGGGAGGCCCAGATAGGATGAGAAACTGGCCAAAGCCACACCTGACCCAGTTCCACCATAGCTGAGCCGCCCAGTCCTGGAGCCATCCTTCGTAAGCAGCAGCGGGAGGGAGCAGGCCTGGAGGCGGTGCTCCTGCTCTCCAAAAGAACATTCCTAGAAGCTCAAATGCCATTATTGTCCCTTCCGGCAATTGCAACAAACCTGCCTCTACTTGCTCAGGAGAGAATGGGGTGGGGAGAAGGGAAGTGAGTTTTTATTTCAATTTCTCTCCAGCTGGTTGCACAGCAAGAGTTCTCTTCTTCCCTGGGACTGTCTTTCATTTGCACATTGACCCAGGTTGCTGCAAGGTGAAAAGACAGTGAGAGAAAAGGAGAAGCAAAAAAATGCAAAATGCAACCACGTGGTACCCAAGCAGGACGGACCAACCAATTGAAAACCAACTAAATAGCACCTGTGATGGGTGCTGTCTGCGTGTGGTGTGTGTGGATTTTATTTTTATTTTTTTTTAATAACTAGTGTGAGAGAATGTGTGTGAATTTTAAACAAAAACACATTCAGCCGCTGATTTTCATTGCAAGCCTGAGTCCTGGACAGTTCAGTGGGGGAAAAGCTGGCTTGTGTTTGCCTTAGGAAATACAGATGAGCTTTTGGGGTGGTCACAACTTCTCTCTCCTAGTTATGGCCAGAAGTAGCTGGTTTGCAATGAGTCTGAGGGTGCTGTGCACTCTTGCTACTCAAATTGTGACCTGTGGACAAGCAACACCTATGCTACCGGGAAGCTTTTTAAAAATGCAGATTCCGGCCGGGCGCGGTGGCTCAAGCCTGTAATCCCAGCACTTTGGGAGGCCGAGACGGGCGGATCACGAGGTCAGGAGATCGAGACCATCCTGGCTAACACGGTGAAACCCCGTCTCTACTAAAAAATACAAAAAAACTAGCCGGGCGATGTGGCGGGCGCCTGTAGTCCCAGCTACTCTGGAGGCTGAGGCAGGAGAATGGCGCGAACCCGGGAGGCGGAGCTTGCAGTGAGCCGAGATCGCGCCACCGTACTCCAGCCTGGGCGGCAGAGCGAGACTCCATCTCTAAAAAAAAGGGGGGGGGGGGGAAGCGTAAAACAAAGATGATGCCCTACTCTGTAACAGAGCAGCTTTCAATAAACTCTCCCCTCACCGCGCTCTCCCACTCACCTTGAATTCCTTCCTGTGCAACATCCAAGAACGCTTTGTTGGGGTCTGGATCAAGACTTCTTTTTCCAGTAACAGCTTGAGCTCAGGAGTTTGAGACCATCCTGGGCAACATAATGAAAACGCCTCTCCACGAATAATAAAAACAATTAGTGGGGCATGGTGACATCTGTGGTCCCAGCTACTCGAGAGGCTGAAGTGGGAGGATGGCTTGAGCCCAAGAGGTTGCAGTGAGCCATGATCACACCACCGCACTTCAGCCTGACCCTGTCTCAAAAAATAAAAATAAAAAAATAAAGTCTAAGAGGCATAGGGAGGCCTTGAGTTCTCTGTGGCTTGGTCCCAGCTCCCCTCCCCAGCCCCCTTCTTCTCTGCCTCTCCCTTCTCTCTTGGAAGCTCCAGGCACACAGCGGGTTTGCAATCAGCACATGAGCATGCCGAGGCAGGGAGGCCCGACTCAGAGAAGCTGCAGCTGGTGGCATCGTGGTTCGTGTCTAAACCTTCCAGGGTCTCTTGCTGCCAGACTTGTGCACATCCTGAGGTCCCGCTGTCTGGGATGCTCTTCCCTGCCTCCTCCTCACTCCCTGCTGTGCTGGCAACCCCACCCTGTACTACCGCCACTCTCCCGACGCCCACCTTGTGCCCTGCTTAGTACATACTTGCAAAGACGCACAGTCAATCTAGTGAGTGAATAGCGTGCAATCAGAGGACTCATCAAACTCAGCTGCCCTAAGACCTTCTTAAGATCCCCAGTGGTTCTCAGCCTGCTCGGCTAGAATTATCTGAGGGCTTTTAAAATGTATGAATGCTGTGCCCTGATACCAGAGATTCTGATCAAGAACCACTGAGCAGAACCCTTTGAATCTGCCAGACGTTTCTCATCCAACCCACCTTGACCCCAAAGGTCTCAGGGAAATGGGGCGGTGCAGGGGGAGGGGGATGGTTCGGAAACTCAAATGTAAAGCCACTGGGCCCAGACTGGCAACCCACATGTGTGAATCGAAGGCTATCAGGAAATAGAGGCTGCCAGGGCTGGAGCCCAGAGGCTGTCAACATGGCAGCCCAAGCAATGTATGTTCAAAGGACAGCAATGTAGGTGGCTAAGAAAGAGCTGTGTCACCTTTTGGAGCCTCAGTTTCCTCCTTTGTAAAATGGGCACGCAAATGATAATGCCCACCTCAGCCCGGCACGGTGGCTCACGCCTATAAATCCCAGGACTTTGGGAGGCCGAGGCGGGTGGGTCACCAAAGGCCAGGAGTTTGAGATCAGCTTGGCCAACATGCTGAAACCCTATCTCTACTTAAAAAAAAAAAAAATCAGCTGGGTGTGGTGGTGCACACCCATAGTCCCAGCTACTCAGGAGGCTGAGACAGGAGAATCATTTGAACCAGGAAGCGGAGGTTGCAGTGAGCCGAGATTGTGCCACTGTATTCCAGCCTGGGTGACAGAGCAAGACTCAGTCTCAAAAAAAAAAAGATAATACCCACCTCATAGTTGTTATAAAGTAAGTCATTGCATGTAAAGCACTTAGAGTATCACTCGGCACATAGCATTCAATTAATATTGCTATAAATACTATTATCTAACAACTACAGTGGTTTATTTGGACCATGCATTGTATTCTAAGTTGCCAACATTTTAAAACTTGAAGCTTTTATATGAAAATCTAGATTTCTGGTTTCTCTGTATAACTTGAACCTCTAGGCTGGATGCTGTGGCTCATGCCTATAATCCTGGCACTTTGGGAGGCCAAGGCAGGCAGATCACTTGAGCTCAGGGGTTCAAGACTAGCCTGGGCAACACAGCAAAACCCCATCTCTACAAAAAAAAAAAAAAAAAATAGCTGGTATGGTGGCACATACCTGTAGTCCCAGCTACTCGGGAGGCTGAGGTAGGAGGATTGCTTGAGCCCAGGAAGTCAAGGCTACAGTGAGCTGAGATCATACCACTGAACTCTAGTTTGGGTGACAGAACAAGATTTTGTCTCAAAAAAAAAAGAAACGCAGGGCGCAGTGGCTCATGCCTGTGATGCCAGCACTTTGGGAGGCCGAGGCGGGCAGATCACCTGAGGTCGGGAGTTTGAAACCAGCCTGACCAACATGGAGAAATCCTGTCTCTACTAAAAATACAAAATTAGCCAGGCGTGGTAGCGCATGCCTGTAATCCCAACTACACAGGAGGCTGAGGCAGGAGAATTGCTTGAACCCGGGAATCGGAGGTTGCAGTGAGCCGAGATCACGCCACTGCACTCCAGCCTGGACAACAAGAGAGAAACTCTGTCTCAAAAAAAAAGTGAATCCCATGCAGCACCAGGCCTGTATTCCCGCTGGCTCAGCTGATGGGCACGGGCTGTCCCTTGACTCACTGTCCCACCAGCTGTGGGCAGTCCCCGTCACTGCCTGCTCTGCAGCCAGTGTGTCTTGTGGCTGCTTAGGGCTGTGATCCTTCTTACAGTAGAAAAATATTCCTGAGCTCCTCTAACCCAAAGTGAGAAAATGAAACTCATTTGGAGAGATCATGTGTTTCTTTACCCCACACCTTCTTAATTCATTTACATTCCCTTTGTGACCCCTGGTTTATATGATAACAGAAAGGAGGAAAGAATTTGCTTGTAAATGTGCAAAAAAAAAAAAAAAAAAAGGCCTTAGAGTTCCTTGGGCCACAACACATGCTATATACATGTTCATTCACTTCCCTGCTTTACAGCTCATGTGTACCCAGACTGGTTAATGTGCCAGAAACAGGCATTCCTATACTCCTAACTAGACTCAGGAAGCGGCTGGCTCCGCCTAGACTGCAATGGCCTGGATAGCTTGGCAGAGGTAGTGTCTGTTCCTTGTCCTTCACCTCCACCTACTGGTCCTTTTAAGAACTACAACCTTGGGTCAAAACCAAGCTCTTCCGTCTGACACTGCTTGTAAATATCCAGGTTTGTACATTTCTATAAAGGAAATAGGAGTCTTAAAATGCCTATGCATCTGGAAGAAGTTTTCTCCAAGGATCCCCATTCCCCCATGTTCTTTTGGACCGTTCCGTATCAGCAGGGGAAAATCAGTCGGGCCACCTCTAACAGCTGGTCTATGCCATCCTTAGGCACTTGGGATCTCTTCACAATGGTTTCATGGTTTCAACCTCAAATCAGAAGTCAATCCCAGCCGGACGCGGTAGCTCATGCCTGTAATCCCAGCACTTTGGGAGGCTGAAGTGGGCAGATCACATGAGGTCAGGAGTTTGAGACCAGCCTGACCAACATAGTGAAACAAAATCTCTACTAAAAATACAAAAATTAGCCAGGTGTGATGGCACATGCCTGTAATCCCAGCTACTTGGGAGGCTGAGGCAGGAGAATCGTTTGCACCCGGGAGGTGGAGGTTGCAGTGAGCCAAGATCGCACCATTGCACTCCAGCCTGAGCGACAGAGCAAGACTCTGTCTCAAAAAAAAAAAAAAAAAGTCAATCCCAAAACCTGAGTCGTGGAAGCATGAGAAGAATACAGCCTTTTCTCAGGTCTTCACATGCCTGCCTGTTTCTCGTTCTTCCTCAACTCAAATGTCACCTCCATGGTAGGTTTTACCCTGGCCACCTTTTTAAAGATGCCACCATCCGCTACCAGCCCAGTCCCTCCTTACCACATCACCAGGACTGACTTCATTCGTAGCTAAAATTATTGTTTATGTATTTTTTACCTGTTCATCTCCTATTGACCCCAATAGAAAGTAAGCATCCTCCTATTTTTGGTCTTGTCAGATCCTCACTACCACGCTCCAGGACTAGTATCATTGTTCCAAATACCCGCTTTGCAATGTAAAGGAAATGATTTCTTATGGCAGAAAATTGAGAGTATGAAATACGAACCATGAAAATAGCGGGGTTTTTTAGGTCAAAATAACCTGCAATTCCACCACCAAAAGAATAACAATTATTGATGGGGACGCTTTTAAACTTATAAAACATCACTTGTAAAACAAGAATGCAGTAAAAACCTGCCAGTGAAAGACAATTTTTCACCTATCAGAATGGCAGAATGCAAAAAGCTTTATACTTCATTGTCACAAGGGAGTAGAGAAAGAGGTCCTCTCCTGCACAACTGACACAAACTTTTTGGAACACTTCGGCAAAATTGATCCAAATGTAACATGCATACGATCTTTACCCCAGTAATTACATTTCCAGAAAAAATATCCTATAGAAACAAGTGGATATATGTACAAAAATGTTTGCTGCAGCAGTTTGTAGTAGAAAAAAGCCTAGAAACCATTGGGATTCTTTATTTCAGGGCCACAGACTCTCAGAGGATTCATGGATAGAATTGTATTTCTGCACAGTGGTTGGTTTCCCTTGCATTGTTATGTATTTTACTTTATGGATTTAAAAACGTCTTCCTGCCAGTCACAGTGGCTCACAGCACTTTGGGAGGCTCAGGTGTAAGGATCACTTGAGCCCAGGAGTTTGAGACCAGCCTGGGCAACATAGCGAGATGCTCATCTCTAAAAAATTTAAAAATTAGCCTCCTGTGGTGGTGTGCACCTGTGGCCCCAGCTACATGGGAGGCTGAAGTGGGAGGATAAATTGAGCCCAGGAGTTCAAGGCTATGGTGAGCTATGCTCCGGCCATTTCACTCCAGCCTGAGAAACAGAGTGAAACCCTGTCTTTAAAAGAAAAAAGAAATTGTTTTAATACAATAAAATAATAAAAAATAAAAATACTTGTGGCTGGGTGCGGTGGCTCACATCTATAATCCCAGCACTTTTGGAGGCCGAGGCAGGCAGATCACCTGAGGTCAGGAGTTCGAGACCAGCCTGGCCAATATGGTGGAACCCCATCTCTACTAAAAACACAAAAGTTACGCAGGCATGGTGGTGGGTGCCTGTAGTCCCAGATACTCGAGAGGCTGAGGCAGGAGAATTGCTTGAACCTGGGAGGCAGAGATTGCAGTGAGCTGAGATTGTGCTCCTGCACTCCAGCCTGGGAGACTGACCGAGACTCCATCTCAAAAAAAAAAAACCTTTTCTGAGCAAAGCTCCATAGGTTTCACCAGACTGCCAAAAGGAACTGGAACTGGGCACAAAACCAGATGAAGAGCCCCTTTATGAAAAGGCACTGGTTAATCTGGTTACGGTGCATGCAGACGGTGGGAGGTTAACTGAGCTGTTAAAAATGAATTTGTTTTATCTACATGTTACTGGTCTGGACAATCTCAAAAGTACATTGTTAGCAGTGGCTCATGGCTGTAATCCCAACACTTTGGGAGTCTGAGGCAGGCAGATCACTTGAGGCCAGGAGTTCGAGACCAGCCTGGCCAACATGATGAAACCTTGTCTCTACTAAAAATATTTTTTAAATAAGCTGAGAGTGGTGGCACATGCCTGTAATCCCAGCTACTTGGGAGGCTGAGGCAAGAGAATCAGTTGAACCCGGAAGGCAGAGGTTGCAGTGAGTTGAGATTGCACCATTGCACTCCAGCCTGGGCAACA
>NC_045453.1:23653433-23661665 GCF_002776525.5 Piliocolobus tephrosceles | reverse complement strand
TTGCACCATTGCACTCCAGCCTGGGCAACAAGAGTGAAACTCCATTGAAAAAAAAAAAAAAAGTTTTTATCTGTGGTTTAAAAAAATGACCAAAAAATTTACCATCTTAACCATTTTTAAGCGTTCAGGTCAGTAGTGTTCATATACTCACACCGTTGGGCCACCCATCTCCAGGACTCTTCTTCTTACGTAACTGAAACTCTGTATCCATTAAACGCTAACTCTCTCCTCTTCCCCTAATCCCTGCAACCACCATTGCACTTTCTATCTCTGTGAATCTGACTGCTCTAGGTGCCTCATGTAAGTGGAATCATTCAGTGTTTGTCCTTCTGTGACTAGATTATTTCACTTAGCATAATGCCCTCGGGGTTCATCCATGTTGTAGCCTGTGTCAGAATTTCCTTTATTTTTAAGGCTGAACAATATTCCATTATGCATATATTGTACATTTTGTTTATCTGTTCATCTGTCAATGGATACCCAGGTTGCTTCCACTTTTTGGAAATTGCAAGTAATACTTCTATAAACATGAGTGTGCAAATATCTCTCCATAATCCTATTTTCAGTGATTTTGATATATATCCAGAAGTGGACTTGCTGGATCATATGGCAATTTTATTTTGAATTTGCTGGGGAACCACCATGCTGTTTTCCATAGCAGCCATGCATTTTACATTCCCACCAGCAATGCAGCCACGCATTTTACGTTCCCACCAGCAATGCAGCCACGCATTTAACGTTCCCACCAGCAACGCAGCCACGCATTTTACGTTCCCACCAGCAACGCAGCCACGCATTTTACGTTCCCACCAGCAATGCAGTCATGCATTTTACATTCCCATCAGTAATTGCAGCCACACATTTTACATTCCCACCAGCAATGTACATGGGTTCCAGTTCCTCCACATCCTCACCTGTTATTTTCTGTTGCTTTGATAGTATCTATCCTCATGAGTGTATAATCCTGTCTACTTTTGATAGATGGGGGCATCTGAAATCTCCAAGCCTGAGGCAGCCAAATTTTGAGAAAGCATCAATAATTCAGGCTCCTCTCTGAGAAAAAGAGAAGTGAATCCCTTGTGAGGATAACTCAAAAAATAATAATATCGAAGCTGGGAGAGAACTTACAGGTCTTCCAATTCAAGCCCTTCATTTTACAGATGGGAAAACTGAGGCCAGAGAGAAGGAGTGTTTAGCTCTGAGCACAATTTGAGCTGGAAACGAAGTGACAGCTTTCATTCCACCTCACCACACTGTGGCCCCGGCCCAAGATAAATTTGCCTCAGTATTTGACAAGAAGGTTGTTCTTTCTGTCTGAAGGCAGAGTGCCCATGCGACTAAAGACAGTATTTACAGTTGTCAGGGCAGCGGCAAAGATGCAGCTGACGCCTCCAGGGCTGGGTGGGGCTCCATGGTTACAGTCAGGGTGGGGCTCTTGCTCACCCTAGTCTCTGGCTGGAGCAACACTGGGGTGGGGATGGGTGGGGGTCTCTGCCTGAAAGTTGCTGGCAGATTCAGAGCCCTGAGCAAGGACTGGTTCCAGATCCCACCTCCCTGGTGTCTGTGCACTCTGTATAGAGATCCACCTTCTTCCCCCAGACCCGATGCCCCTCTGCAGAGAGAGGGCTACCAGGTCTTACTTATCTGAGAATCCCCAGCCCCTTGCCCCAATCCCAGCCCCAGCTCCAGGCTCTAGACATGACAGCACCTGAGAGATGCCAGGCACCTGATAAGCCTCAGCATACAGCTGAGCTTAGAAAAGGCTGACTGCACACACCTGGGAACCACAAGCCCCTCTGCTCTTCAATCCCTAGAGAGGCAACAGTGCCCAACCCTGATTCTAGAGCCTGGGTTCCAATCCCACCTCTGACACCTGCCACAGCAGGGACCCAGGGCAAGCCCAGTAACCTCTGCCTCAGTTTCTTCATCTGTAAAGCAGGGATAATAATAGTACTCACCTCATAAGCTGATCTTGTGAGTTAAATGAGTTAATATTTATGCAGCTGTTAGAACTGGCTCACAGTTCACAACAATTGCTACGGTTGTGGTGGTTGGGATGTATTTATTTTAATGTCCATTAAGGGAAAAACTAAACCAGTACAGAAAATCTAAGATTTCATAGACATTATTGCTATAAAACAAAAAAGACTAAAGTTTTTTAACAACAACAAGAAAATGGATTTAAAGAACTGTCTTTTTAAAGCACAAGTGTGTACAGAATGACAAATGTTTTAAAGTGATCTAGCGCCCCCTCCTGGTAACGGAACGCAGCTGTCCTGTCAATGCTCCCATTCTGAAGCTGCTGAGGTCAGCACTGTCACTCACTTCCCTCGGGGGACTGACCTAGAAGAAGAGTTGGTCCCATGGGAAGACAGGATACTGCACATGGCCAGACCTGAGAAACGCATCCCTGCAGTGCTGAAGGAGCTCACCGGTGAGCCCACCCACCTCGCCGCCGCTGTTCAATAGTTAAGGAAGTGCTCAAAGCTGGAAGGCGACTCAAACTTGGTCAGCCCCCACTGTGCCCACCCTGTGATCCCTCTCTGGTTTCCCAGCCCTGCACAGTCCTGCCACAGGCTGGTTTTCTCCTAGGAATGTCTGCAGGCTTCAGGAAGCCACAGGGGAAACCCCTCCGAGGAGGCTCTCCTGCTCCGGCAGGGGTGTCCTGCGGAGCCCTGCTGGCCCAGTCGCAACAGAAGGAAGGAGTCTCCTTGGCTGGACCCCTGGGCTTTACACACCACACCGCCCAGTCCTCGGGAAGTCCGCAGAACACAGCTCACACTTCTCACAGTGGCCTGGCCCTGCGTCCTCTAACCCTGACTTTAGCCTGTCCCCTCTCTCTCCCTCCCTGACTCCAGCCACACTCGCCTTGCCTCTTCCTCAAACACACAGAGCTCTGTCCCACCTCGGAGCCTTTGCCTTCGCCGGTGCCTCCACCTGGGCTGTCTCCACCCAGACCCCTCAGGACTTGCTCCCACCCGCAGGTCTGCACCTGCTCCCATCTCCCTCGAGGGTCCTGCTGGTCCTGCCCCCACCTCCCCATGCCACTGTCCTGTCTCATTTCCTTCATGCCAGTCCCAACAGTGCAATTGCTGTCTGTCTTTCCCCAAGTCTCGTCTATTGCTCCCACCAGCTGTGAGCTCCCAGGAAACAGGTGCCACTCCTGCCCGGCTCGCTCCACATCGCCAGCCCACATTGTTCCGCAAACATGTGCTGAAGAGATGAACACTAGCCTCACTTTGCACACAAGGGAACTCAGAAAAGTGGATGACTTGCTTAAGGACAGACAGAAGTGTCTCCAAAGGTCACGCCCTTGACCTGTGCCACACAGCCCAAGTTCAGCATGGCCTCTGAGTAGGGTAGGTCATCACCCAATGAAGTAAATTTTCCTATTTGAGGGGGTCGCCGCTGGCCTATGAACCCTCCCACATCACTGACTCTGGTGACGTCACGCAGGCGAGATTTAGTCATCGGGTCAGCTGCATATGGTGCAATCCCTGAGCCCATGATTCATTCATTCCGACTGACATTTGCAAAGAATGTGTAGACACAATATAAGTGGAACGTTTCACTCACAGGGAAGAGGAACGGGTTACTCATTCCTTTAGCCACTAAATTGGCAAGTGAATTTTTACTGCCTCTGAGAGCTGGAGACAAAGGAGGGGCCTATTCTAGATGTGCTTCTAGGCATACTCAAAGACTCAGACACATCACACAGGGTTTTTTTTATAAAGAGTCATCGAATATTCCAAACTCTATTCAGACCGTAAGATGGTTGCCAGAGTGATTCAATCAATCATTCCACAAATGAACAAGGAAAGCATATAGTATGTCAGATGGTGATGAAGCCATGGAGAGAAACAAAGCGGGGAAGCCCGAGAGGAGATGCAATTGTAATTGGTATGTTTTGATTTTAAATTATTTAAGTTGGCCTGGCACAGTGGCTCACGCCTGTAATCCTAGTACTGTGGGAGGCTGAGGCGAGAGAATTGCTTGAGGTCAGGAGTTCAAGACCAACTTGGCCAACACAGTGAGCCCCGTCTCAAATTTAATAATAATAAAAAATGAAATAAATAAATATGTGATTTAAGTAATGAAGGAAGGTCTCCCTGAGAAAGCGACATTTGGGCAAAGTGGAAGGAACAGCCCATGCAAAGGCCCTGAGGACCACGCCTGATGTGTTGGAGGCACAGACATAAGGCAGCGTGATGGGGGCAGGGCAAGCAGGGTGGTGAGGCTGGAGAGGAAAAGGGCAGATTGGAGTCCTCTGGGCAATGTGACTTTTACCCTGAGTGAGATGACAGCCAGCGTAGGCTGGTTTCCTGTTTGATTTTTTTCTAGAGACAAGGTCTTGCTCTGTTTTTCAGACAGAGTGCAGTGACATGCTCAGAGATCATGGCAGCCTCCAACTCCCGGGCTCAAGCAATCCTCTGGCGTCAGCCTCCTGAGTGGCTGAGGCCACAGGCATGCACCACCATGCCTAGGTAATCGTGTGGTGTGTCTGTGTGTGTGTGTATATGTATGTGTGTAGAGATGGGGACTCGCTATGTTGCTTAGGCTGGTCTCAAATTCCTGGCCTCAAGCGGGAGTCACAGGCATGTGCCACTGCAGCAGGCCAGAAGGGGGGCATTTTGAGCACAGGTGTAAAAAGACACCCCTGAGGTGTTAACACGTTCCCTCTGGGAACAAGAGACCAGAGAGGAGGTGACTTTAACAGTTCAGCTGAGAGGGGATGGTATGTGGACCAGGTGGGTGATGAGAAGCAGGAAGATTCTGCATGTTTTGAAGGTAGAGCGCATAGGGTGTTGATGACAAATGGAATGTAGGAATAAGAAAAAGAGAGGGGCCAGGAGCAGTGGCTTGTGCCTGTAATCCCAGCACTTTGGGAGGCTGAGGTGGGAGGATCACAGGAGTTCAAGACCAGCCTGGCCAACATAGTGAAACCCTGTCTCTACCAAAAATAAAAAAATTAGCCAGGTGTGGTGGTAGGTGCCTGTAATCCCGGCTACTCAGGAGGCTGAGACAGGAGGATTGCTTGAACCTGTGAGACAGAGGTTGCAGTGAGCCCAGATCACACTACTGCACACCAGCCTGGGCAACAGAGTGAGAGTCTGGAAGAAGAAGGAAGAAGGAAGAAGGAAGAAGGAAGGAGAAGGAGAAGAAGAAGAAGAAGAGAAGGAGGAGAGGAAAAGGGGAAGGAGGAAGAGGAGAAAGAGGAAAAGGAGGAGGAGGGGAGAAAGAGGAGAAGGAGGAAGGGGAGAGGAAGAAAAAGAAAAGAAAAAAAAAAAGAAAGAGAGGGGTCAAGAACAATTCCAAGATTTGTGGCCTCGGCACCTGAGAGGAGGGAGGTGCCACTTTCGGAGCAGGGGATGGCTGTAGGAAAAGTGGGTTTGGGAAGGTAGGCTCAGGGGAAGTTTAATGTGTCAAACCAAAATTCTTTGGACTCGTAAAGATCAAGATGATCCCAAAATGATTATTCACAGAAACCCAAACATCAGCTCAGCACCAGGGGAAACTGCTCAAGTGGTCTGCAAGCAGAAAGGGAAAAATTTTAAATGGGTGTGCAGAAACTCATACTGGAATGAAAGAAGAGATTAAAAAAAAAAAAAAAAAAAAAACTGCTAGAGAAGAGAAAAGAATGTGCCCCAAGGACAAGAGCATTGCTGGAGGAAGGTAGCGCAGGAGCCCTCCCTCCCCACACAGAGTCCCGGACAAGCACAAAACCTCCTTGCTTAATCAGCTCCCATTTCTGGTGCCATTAAACCACAAAACCAGAAAGGAGGCGTCTTCTACTCCGCAGCTTCTAATGAATGCCCTTGGGAAGGATCCCAATCAATAAGGAGCTGGGAACAAAAAGGGCAAAGTCCCTTAAACAGCCCAGAGTGTCTCAAAGCCTGACAGTCTCCTCTCGGCAGAAACAGTCTCAATGGCAGCTGCCTTGAACGGACGTCTCTCACATCGTACAGCGCCCGCCCGCAAAGGTGACTAACGGTCCCGTTAAAGCCTGAAGACAAGCATCTTACATTGTTCAGATTAGCCCCCGCTCCTAGCGACAGCAGGAACAGTTTCTGGACAGTTTTAAATAAAAACAAGAGGGCCTGGTGCCAGAGGAAGTGAGAATTGCAATCCCTGTCAACTGTCACTTTTCCCGACAGTGATGTGGAATGAATGGGTGGCAGCAGATGCGGCTCCTCAGACCCAGTGACCTGGGGCAGAGAAGCCCAGAGGGGACCTGGACATATCATCAGAGGTTCCAAGATGGGACTGTCCAGGAGGTGTGTGGGTGCCACAAATCCCAGGGACAAAGAAAGATGGTCCTTCTGGGAGTGTGAAGATAAATATGGGCAAAGTTAGCAGAGTCCTCCCTTGTGGCCAGAAGCCTCTAGAATTGCATTTCTGTATGGGGACATCTTTTGTTTCTAGCTGCGCAGAGTCTGACTTGACTTCTTCTGCACATACAACCTGGATTTTAGTGTGGAGAACTATGTTAATCATGTCTTTTTATTATGTATTTTTGCTGCTTTGACATCTTGGGACCTTGCTGACCCAGAAAGGACATTTCCTCCCACGATTAGCCAGTTCCTAGAGATAGTACACAATTGGACTGTGAGCATGTATTTCAAATACAAACCAACCAATCCAGAGCCCGCACCCGAAGCACCTCCTCTACTGGGCTGTCACACTCTTAGCACCGTCCGCCTGCCCTAAGGTCACTAACACCCCGAGCCACCAGACAACGAGGGAGCAACCCAACACCCCCAGAGCTCACTGAAATTATTCAGATGAGCTGATCCTAAGCCTGCCTACCCTGTGTCATCTATTCCTTCCCACAACCACAGCAGGAAGCTTTCTGCCCGTTTTTCCCTGGAAACCTCTGCCTCCTGACCAACCATGATACTTCCAGGTGTGACTTCTCCATGGTGTATCATGCCCCATCCTCTTGGGATCTGTGTATACAACACTCTTTTCTTTCTTTCTTTCTTTTTTTTGGAGACAGGGTCTCACTTTGTTGCCCTGGCTGGAGTGCAGTGCAGTGGTGCAATCACAGCTCACTGCAGCCTCAACCTCCCAGGCTTAAGTGATCCTCCTACCTCGGCCTCCCGAGTATCTCGGACTCCAGGTGTGCACCACCACGCTTGGCTGATTTTTTTTTTTTCAAGAGGCAGGGTCTTGCTATATTGTCCAGGCTGCTCTTGAACTCCTGGTTTCAAGCAATCTTCCCACCTTGGCCACAATATTTTGAGTAACAGACGTCTCCTGATCTGTTGGTCTCCTCATTTTTTTTTTTTTTTTTTTTTGAGACGGAGTCTCGCTCTGTCGCCCAGGCTGGAGTGCAGTGGCCAGATCTCAGCTCACTGCAAGCTCTGCCTCCTGGGTTTATGCCATTCTCCTACCTCAGCCTCCCAAGTAGCTGGGACTACAGGCGCCCGCCACCACACCCAGCTAGTTTTTTTGTATTTTTTTTCTAGTAGAGACGGGGTTTCACCGTGTTAGCCAGGATGGTCTCGATCTCCTGACCTTGTGATCTGCCCATCTCGACCTCCCAAAGTGCTGGGATTACAGGCTTGAGCCACCGCGCCCGGCCGGTCTCCTCATTTCTAAATAATAATAAAACCTACATTTTAAAACAAGAACCCCCTCTCCCCAACTTGCAGGCCATAGGACTGGATCGTGCTGACCCCATTTACCCAATCCCCAGTCCAGATCCAGGGGTGGGCATGTGGCTGAGGCCTGGCCAATCAGAATACCCCAGCCCTGCTCGTTACAGTTTGCCCAGTGAGAACCCATCCTGGGTCCATAGTTAGACCAGCTGGGAAAGAGTGGCTGCCAGGATGGGCTCCACTCTGCCCTGCTCTCAGCTTCATTCTCAAGCAGGTGCTCTGGGCAGGGGGCAGCCCACAGGCCCACTTGACTGAACAGCAACACAGTCAATGGGTGTTGTTTCTCCTGCTGTGCTGAGCTGCTCAGGTGTAGGAACAGACTGGGAAGTTGGGTTTCATCAAGTCTGGGGTTTTGCCGAGAAACAAGGGCACAGAGTGAGCAAGGAAGGGATTCCAGTGGTGGGTGATGAAATCTCAGCTGGAATAGAGGAAAGTGAAAACATGAGCTGGGTGCAGTGTGCAGGAAGTGGGATCAGGGATTGTAATGGGAATGGGCAGGGTGCAGCGTGCAGGAGGTCAGATCAGGGATTGTAATGGGCGGGGTGCAGTGTGCAGGCGGTGGGGTGGGGGA
>NC_045453.1:23505230-23653423 GCF_002776525.5 Piliocolobus tephrosceles | reverse complement strand
TGGGATCGGGGATTGTAATGGGCGGGGTGCAGTGTGCAGGCGGTGGGATCGGGGATTGTAACGGGCAGGGTGCAGTGTGCAGGCAGTGGAATTGGGGCAGCAACGTCTTAGGTCAAGACGTTGCTGGAATTAAGGCTGTGGAGGGAATTTGTTGAAAGGCTACGGGGTGGGCACAGTGGCCCACACCTGTAATCCCAGCACTTTGGGAAACCAAGATGGGTGGATCACCTGAAGCCAGACGTTCAAAACCAGCCTGATCACCACGGTGAAACCCTGTCTCTACTAAAAATACACAAATTAGCCAGACACGGTGGTGGGCACTTGTAATCCCAGCTACTCAGGAGGCTGAGGCAAAAGAATCACTTGAACCCGGGAGGCAGAAGTTGCAGTAAGCAGAGATTGGGCTATTGCACTCCAGCCTGGGAGGCAAGAGCAAAACTCCGGTTCAAATAAAAAGAAAAAAAAAACAAAGGCTAGGGACAGGTAGATCCAGGCTTGAGGACCCTGAAGCTTAATACTGCAAAGACCCCCTCTGGGAAAAAGATTACAAAATTATGAATATAAGATTGAGGGAGGCTGAGGCAGGAAGATCATTTGAGCCAGGAGTTAGAGGCTCCAGTCTGGATGACAGAGCAAGACCCTGTCTTAAGAAAAAAAACTCAGTCCTGAATGTGATCCTGCTGCTAGATCTAATTACCAGTTTACAGGAAATACAGAGGACAGAAGAACATGTTAAGCTACACAATGGAGCTGCAAAATCCAGACTGTGGGAAACGCTACAGGACAAACAGCCACATTTCTTCAACAAACATACTGTCAAGGGAAAAGAAAAAATGGAAGGGAAAGTCTAGAGATTAAAAGATACATAAAAGACAAAAAAAGTTTAAAAAATAAAGATATACAGAAGATATATCAATCAATTGGAATGTGTGGACTTTAAATACTCATTCAAACAAACAAGGGTTTTTTGGGTTTTTTTAATCCTAATATGGAGCCAATTGGAAATTTGAGCACTGACAGGATATTTAATGTCATTAAAGAATTATTGTAGGCCAGGCTCAGTGGCTCACACCTGTAATTCCAGCACTTTGGAAGGCCAAGGTGGGAGGACTACTTTAGCCCAGGAGTCTGAGACCAGCCTGGGGAACATGGCAAGACCTCTTCTCTATGAGAAATACAAAAGTTAACCAGGCATGATGGCATGTACCAGCTACTTAGCAGGCTGAGGCAGGAAGATCTCTTGAGCTGGAGAGGTTGGCTGGAGAGGTTGAAGTTGCAGTGAGCCGTGTTCACACCACTGCACTCCAGAGTGAGAAACACAGGGAGAAGCTGTCTCAAAAAATAGTAAGTATTATTCTTCATTTTTAAGGTGGGTGCAGGAATTGTATTGTGATAGTTGCTTTTTTTTTTTTTTTTTTTTTTTTAACAGAGTCTTGCTCTGTAGCCCAGTGTGGAATGCAGTGGTGTGATCATGGCTCATTGCAGCCTTGGCGTCCTGGACTCAAGCAATTCTCCTGCCTCAGCCTCCAAAGTAACTGGGACCACAGGTGTGCACCACCATGCTCAGTTAATTTTAAAAATTTTTTGTAGGGGGAGGATCTTGCTGTGTTGCCCATGCTAGTCTCCAACTCCTGGGCTCAAGCAGTCCTCCCACCTCAGCTTCCTAATATGCTGGGATTATAGATGTAAGCCATGGCACCCATAGATAGTTGCTTTTTTAAAAAAAAATCCTGGCCAGGTGCAGTGGCTCATCCCTGTAATCCCAGCACTTTGGGAGGCCAAGGGGAGCAAATCACCTGAGTTCAGGAGTTCAAGACCAGCCTGGCCAACATCATGAAACTCCGTCTCTACTAAAAATACACAAAATTAGCCTGGCATGGTGCCAGACGCCTGTAATCCCAGTTACTCAGGAGGCTGAAGCAGGAGAATCACCTGAACCTGGGAGGCGGAGGTTGCAGTGAGCTGAGACTGCACCACTGCACTCCAACCTGGGCAAAAAGAGCGAAATTGCATCTCAAAAGAACAAAAAATCCTTATGTTTTAGAAATATTTATGGGTAAAATTATGTGGCAGTCAGAATTTTAAGATGATTTACAATTGCCCATGCCCTTGTGTGGGTGAGAATGAATGAATGAATGAATGAATGAATGAATGAATGAATGAATAAATAAATAAATGGCAGTAGAAAGGCTCATTAAGCCAAAGATGAATTAAGATCTTTCCCTAGGAAAAATATCAACATCTTAGAAGATAGCTGGACCGGCCGGGCGCGGTGGCTCAAGCCTGTAATCCCAGCACTTTGGGAGGCTGAGACGAGCAGATCACAAGGTCAGGAGATCAAGACCATCCTGGCTAACACGGTGAAACCCCGTCTCTACTAAAAAAGTACAAAAAACTAGCCGGGCGAGGTGGCGGGCGCCTGTAGTCCCAGCTACTCTGGAGGCTGAGGCAGGAGAATGGCGTGAACCCAGGAGGCGGAGCTTGCAGTGAGCTGAGATCCGGCCACTGCACTCCAGCCTGGGCGACAGAGCGAGACTCCGTCTCAAAAAAAAAAAAAAAAGAAGAAGATAGCTGGACCAATATGAAGAGGCAAATAAGAGCCAAAAGACCAAAATCTTAAAGGACAACAGACTATACCCAGGTCTCTTGGCTCCTACAGAGTTATCTGAAAAAGGGAGAACATCTGACTGCTACTGGGACCCAGAGAAATCTACCAGAGGAGAAAAGGTCAGATCTTGACAGACTGGAGCAGCTTCTGAAGATGGAGGCAAGATATGGAAAACTCTAAAAGCTGCAGAGAGAGAGAGAGCCCAAATAAAGAGCCAGAAGAGAACTGTCCCCTGGAGCTAGCTTGGTTCTGATTGGAGAGGAGAATATCACAGTAAAATATCAAAATTATTATTGGATGATTTCCAAGAGACAATTTTTCAGATGAAGACACAGGACTTGCCTGTGTCCAAAAAGAACAGGCTTGAAAACCTTATGCAATCCCAGCTCTAATGATAGGTTCAGTAGAGATAAGACAAATCAAAGAAGAACCACAGACTGAGTCGAAGCCTGGTTCAGAAGCGGGTCTGATGGGCCAGGCACAGTGGCTCGTGTCTGTAATCCCAGCACTTAAAGGAGGCCAAGGCGAGCAGATCACTTGAGCTCAAGAGTTCAAGACAAGTCTGAGCAACACGGCAAAAGCCCATCTCTACAAAAACTACAAAAATTAGTCGAGTGTGGTGACACAAACCTGTGGTCCCAGCTACTCAGGAGGCTGAAGCAGGAGGTTGAGGCAGGAGGTTAAGCCTGGGAGGTTGAGGCTGCAGCGAGCCGTGATTATGCCATTGCACTCCAACCTGCAAGACAGAATGAGACCCTGTCTCTAAAGAAATTTATTTATTTATTTATTTATTTATTTATTTATTTATTTATTTATTTTATTTATTTTTTTCAGACGGGGTCTCACTCTGTTGCCCAGGCTGCAGTGCAGTGGCGTGATCTCGGCTCACTACAAGCTCTGCGTCCTGGGTTCACATCATTCTCCTGCCTCAGCCTCCAGAGCAGCTGGGACTACAGGCACCCGCCACCATACCCGGCTAATTTTTTGCATTTTTAGTAGAGACGGGGTTTCACCATGTTAGCCAGGATGGTCTCGATCTCTTGACCTCGTGATCTGCCCACCTCAGCCTCCCAAAGTGCTGGGATTACAGGCGTGAGCCACCGTGCCCAGCCAAGAAATTATAAAAATTTAAAAAGTAACCTGTTTGTGGGAGATTTCTCCCAATTCAGGGGTCAGGCAATTACAGGCCACCACCCATTTTTTAAAATAAAGTTTTATTGGAACATAGCCATGCCCATTTGTCTAAGTATCGTCTATGGCCATTTTCACAGTGTAGCCATCGAGTTGTGTCGTTGCAGCAGAGATCATATGGCTCGCAAAGTTGAAAATATTTTTTTTTCTGGCCCTTTACAGAACAAGCATCCTGACCCCTGTTCCAGCTGGATTTACATTCATGGATTGTGGATGTGTAGACAGGCAACACAGGCTGCCTTGCATCCTGATGAAGCTGGAACCAGTATTATTTTCTGCTTTTATCTTTAGCAATAATAACATGGGCCTAGATTATACCAGGAGGTGGGTTGTGGGTGTATCATTTTGCCTGTGTTTGGGGAACAGGGTCTGCTCAGGGCTGAAACTGGCTTATTTACAAAAAGCCATGGGTACTGGGCTGGGGCTGCTATTTCCTCCTTGCATGATCTGTCAACCTTTAAGAAGGCTCCTGGAGACTCATTCGGCCTTTGAGATCCTAAAGGAATCACAACTGTTTAGGGTAAACAGCTCAGGTTGCAGCTACTGAAGGATCCTCTACCTGGCATCATAATGAGACTCCACATGGCTAAGACTGAACAGACAAGAAATTAGGGAAGATGAATTTGGACTCTAATTGTATTGGTCTTACAGCTCATAAGGGTAAGGGGGGCCGGGTATGGTGGCTCATGCCTGTAATCCCAGCACTTCGGGAGGCCGAGGTGGGCAGATCACGTGAGGTCAGGAGTTCGAGACCAGCCTCCCAACATGGTGAAACCCCGTCTCTACTAAAAATACAAAAAAAAATAAGCCAGTCGTGGTGGCACATGCCTGTAATCCCAACACTTGGGAGGCTGAGGTAGGAGAATCACTTGAACCCAGGGTCAGAGGTTGCAGTGAGCTGAGATCACGCCATTGCACTCCAGCCTGGGCAAGAAGAGCAGAACTCTGTCTCAAAAAAAAAAAGGGGGGCAAGAGGATTTTAGTTCAGCCTTTAATTCCTTTGGATTTCAATTGTACCTTCAGTTACAAGGAATCTGGATATTAATTTGTCCCAGGGAATATAATGAAGACTTTATATTCAAATATGAAATATACTGTTGGTTTTTATTATGAGAGTATATTTAATCTCATTACTAAACCTCTGATGAGTCACACTGGGCAACAAAGCTGCACATAATTTGAGATGAGAAAGAAATAGGGAATTAATTGTCAGTGAAGAGCAGCCTTTGGGTTGAACGAATAAGCATGCCTTTCCAAGCCCACTGCTGGGCCACTCCGTCTAGGAGGTTCCGCAAGGAGCACTGACTGGTATTGGAGTTCAAGAAGGCAAGGCCAGGAATGGCTTCAGAGACCACTATTGCCCCATGGAGGCAACTCACCCTTGGGTGTCCATAGGCCTAATAGCTATACCTAATGGGTCAAGAGAACCAAAGCTGGAAGGGAGAGTGTAGAAGGAGGACACCTATTTCCCATTCTTCCTGTTTCCTCGGAGAGGCACTTCCATTAAAACAGCAGCACTCAACTCCAATATGGCTGCACACTGGGCTCATCTGGAATCATGGGGCCACCTGATTTAGCAGGCAATAAATATTAGACACTCAGTAAAATGTGCATTTCAGGTAAACAGCAAATACATTTTTAATATAAGTATCTCCCATGCAAGTTTTGGGACATACTTGCATTGAGAAAAAAAAAGGTGTTGTTTATCTGAAATGCACATTTAACTGGGCATTCTGCAGTTTATCTGACAACCTTGGGAGGGGGGACTCTTTAGAAAAAAAAAATACCAATGTGACCAGGCACAGTGGCTCATACCTGTTATCCCACTACTTTGGGAGGCCAAGGCAGGAGGGTGGCTTGAGCCTAGGAGTTCGAGACCAGCTTGGGCAGTATAGTGAGACCTCATCTCTACAAAAACCAATTTTTTTAAAATTAGCTGAGCATGGTAGGAGATGCCTGTAGTCTCAGCTACTCGGAGGCTGCTGTGGGAGAACTGCTTGAACCCAGGAGGTCGAGGCTGCAATGAGCTATGATTGTGCCACTGCACTCTAGCATGGGCAACGAAGGGAGACAGTGTCTCAAAGAATAAAAAATAAATAAATAAGTTTTTAAATACCAATGTTTGACCCCTGAGATTCTGGCTTCATTGGGCTGGAATGCTGCCTGAGCAACAGGACTATTCAAAGCGCCCCCAAGTGGCGGGGCGCGGTGGCTCATGCCTGTAATCACAGCAGGCTGAGGCGGGTGGATCACCAGAGGTCAGGAGTTTGAGACCAGCCTGGCCAACATAGTGAAGCCCCGTCTCTACTAAAAAGACAAAAATTAGCGGAGGATGGTGGCAGGTGCCTGTAATCCCAGCTACTTGGGAGGCTGAGGCAGGAGAATTGCTTGAACCCGGGAGGTGGAGGTTGCAGTCAGTCCAGACCGCATTACTGCATTCCAGCCTGGGCGACAAAAGTGAAAAAGTGAAACTCCATCTCAAAAAAAAAAAAAAGCGCCCAAGCCATTTTGCTCTGCAGCTGAGGTAGAGTGGAGAGCGCTGCCCCAGAGTAAGTCCTGGCGTCTCTCTGCCTTGCTCCACCTTCCCATGCCCATCCAGGAAGGACAACTATGTGGCCAGCTGGTGAGTTTGAAGGAACTGGGCATGTGTGCTCTGCCTTGTCTCTTTCCTCTTTTTAAGATTGGCCTGGGGGTGGGGGGTTGTCTGCTGAGCAGCCTGGCAGCTCTGTCCCTCTGGTGGTCCTGCAGGCTGGGACAGTATGTGTGTGGGAAAGGGTGGGACAGCATGTTAGCAAGACTGGCCATACCTAAGCATAGTCCCCAAATATTAGGTTGGTGCAAAAGTAATTGTGGTTCTTTCCATTACTTGTTTTTTTTTGTTTTGTTTGTTTTTGACACAGAGTCTTACTCTGTCACCTAAGCCAGAATGCAGTGGTGCCATCTCAGGTCACTGCAACCTCCGCCTCCTGGGTTGAAGAGATTCTCGTGCTTCAGCCTCCTGAGTATCTGGGATTATAGGCGTGCACCACCATGCCCCAGCTAATTTTTGTATTTTTAGTAGAGACGGGGTTTCATCATGTTGGCTAGGCAGGTCTTGAACTCCTGGCCTCAAGTGATCCACCCGCCTTGGCCTCCCAAAGTGCTGGGATTACAGGCATGCGCTACCACACCTGGCCCATGTTTTTGCCATTACTTTTAATGACAAAACCACAATTACTTTTGCACCAACCTAATAGCTTTCTTACTCATAAAGGTAGAATTTTCATCATTGTCTTCCTAACTCAGGCATCTTTCTCACTTGGTTCTGAGCCCTCAGTATGAAAGAAACGGATGCGAAGCGGTGGCCCTCGAAAACCCCAACATCTGCTACCTCCTTTCCCTTTTTGTGGCTTGGCTAATTCGCTCACATTCTTCATGTCTCAGCTCAAAGGTCCTTTTCTCCAAGAGGCCTTCCCCAGACAAAGAAAGTCCCCTGGCAGTATGTATGCTTTCATAAAACCCTCAGAATTTTTTTTTTCTTTCTGGCCTACATGGAAACTGTCATTGACAAAAGAAGAATATCTCAACCTCAACACAATTGACGTTGGGGGTCCAGATAATTCTTTGTGGCGGGGGCTGTCCTGGACATTGTAGGATGTTTAGTAGCATCCCTGGCCTCTCCCTGCTGGAAGCCAGTAGCACCTCCCCTCCCCCACCCCAGTTGTGACAATCAAAACGTCTCCAGACACGGTGGAGTGCCCCACACTATATTATTGTGTTCAAGGTCAGCTGCATGAGTGCATGGCATATGCAGTCACAGGGCCCCGTGCTCAGAGGGCCTTATGCTTGGTTGAATGCTCTGCTGTTGTTGTGATATTCTTTTTGTTTGGTTGTTTTTGGTGCAAATCTAATTTTATTAAAGCAGCCTTGATGACACCTTGATTTTAGGACTTCTGACTTCCAGAACTGTAAGACAATAAATGAGTGTTGTGGCGTATCATTTTCAATTGCGTGACAATTTATTGGCTGGCAATGAAATTATTAATAGTTTTTGAACAGGGAACCTACAAATTATCTTGCTAGTTCTCACTGTATACCTCATTTTTTAACGCTACTCTCCTCATTTCAAAGCAACGATGGGGGCTTTGGAAGAGCAAAGAATGTGTCTACCTTATTCACAGTGCTGTCTTCCAGGTGCTGGCGAAGGGAGGGTGCTCAAAAATATTTGAGGAAGGCAGGGAGTGATGGAGAAGTTCAATTTAGGCCCTGCAGCTACCCCTGGCTGAGAAACAGAAGGAAAGAATCACCTCGGTCCACTGGCATAAGCTGCTCTATTCATCAGCTAAGGCTGCAGGAACATTCTTCCAAACTCCTCAAGCGTGTCAAATGGCAAGTGTCCCCTGTGTGGTCTGTGGGTCTCTCCTTCAGCTCTCCATATGCTATGTCAGCTGGGCCGAGCAGAAATCCCCAGATGTAATAAGATAAGACCGGGTGAGAGCCTTAACACTGAATTTCTGAGCTCGGCTCATTCAAGGCAGCCTTTCACTTTGCATTAATTCTGGCCAATTTAGCTTGTCCTCCCATCTGAAAATCAGTCTACCAAGATGCAATTCTCATAGCCAGGGGAGCTAAGGTCAGCTAAGCAAGTATCTCTAACAGCAGGAAAATGCCATTTATAGGAAAGCCATTTACAGTGGGGACCCAAATTTCAAACTAAATAATGAAGGGGAAAAAAATGTTTGATTGGGGCTGCATCTTGAAAACTGACACTAAAATTTCTAAGAACAAGCTTATTTCCTTTCACGGCTTTCTTCTGTAGGTTCACAGTTTGTAGGGCTTCCCGGGGGATGGGGTGGGGGATGGGAAAGAGTATGAGGAAGGCTCTGCATTCCCCTATCATTATGTTTCTTGGTCTGGGAGGGAGATGGTGACAAAAGTGTGTTCAAGTTATGAAAATTTATCAAGCAGTACATTTAGAATTTGTGCATCTTTTTTAAAAATAGAGGCAGGGTCTCAGTATGTTGCTCAGGTTGGTCTCAAACTCCTGGGCTCAAGTGATCCCCTCATCTTGGCCTCCCAAAGTGCTGGGATTACAGGTGTGAGTCACCACATCCAGCCAGGATTTGTGCGTTTTTCTATATATAATTTCTTCAATTAAAGATTTTTTTATAATGGTTCCAAATTTCAGGAACCTTGAATTACTCGCTTAATTCAAGAAGAAAGAAAAAAAAAGAAGAAGAGGGAGACAGGAGAATGACAGAGTTTGTGAGGGAGAGTTGGACTGAGGGCATCACGAGGGAGTTAGGGGTTGAAATTGACATACCACTGGCTTCGATGATGGAGGAAGGGTCGAGAGCCGATGAAGGCAGGCAGCCTCTAGAAGCTGGAAAAGGCCAGGAACGAATCCTCTCCCAGAGCCTCCAGAAGAAAAGCAGCCCTGACCACACCTTGATTTTAGGACTTCTGACTTCCAGGATGGTAACAGGATAAACCTGTGTCAAGCCACTTCGTTTGTGGTAACTTGTTACGGCAGCAATAGGAAACTGACATACTTAGGTGCCATCACTTTTCATCTGTGCCTAACTGATCCCCTGCCTTTGTCCTTGCCCCATAATCTCCCTTTTTCACAGAGGGGCTGTAAGAATCTTGGTAATATAGAAACAGGGTCCCAGCACATTCTCCTCTTTTTTCGTTATTTTTATTTTTTTTTTGAGATGGAGTTTCGATCTTCTGACTAGGCTGGAGTGAAGTGGTGCGATCTCGGCTCACTGCAACCTCTGCCCTCCTCAGCCTCCTGAGTAGCTGGGATTACAGGCATGCACCACTACTGCCCGGCTAATTTTTGTATTTTTATTAGAGACGGAGTTTCACCATGTTGGCTAGGCTGGTCCCAAACTCTTGACCGCAGGTGATCCACCCACCTCAGTCTCCCAAAGTACTAGGATTACAGGTGTGAGCCATCGTGCCTGGCCACATCCTCCTTCTTAAAACCTCCCATGGGTTTCCATGATCCTCAGAATAAGATCCAGACTCCTCACCATAGCCCACGATGCTTTGCACCATCTGGCCCCGGCCTCCCTCTTCCCATTCATTGTGCTCTGGCCTTAGCTGGCTTCTATGTGTCTTCCAACTCGAGATGCTCTTTCCAGCCTCAGAACCCTTGTACTTGCTGTTCCCCTTGCCTGAATGCTCTTCCCAGGTCATCTCGTGGCTCCTGCCATCTCCTTCAAGCTTCTTGGCTGAAATGGCCCCTTGCCAGCGGTCTTCTCTGGCTACCATCCCAGCCCCCAGTCATTATTCCTTCTTGCAAATCACAATCTGTGATTGTATAACTGGTTATCTGTCCTCTTTCTTTTCTACTAGGATGTAAGGTTGTGTGGACAGATGCCCAGTCTGTCTTGTTCATGGTTGTGTCCCTCTGTGCCAGGCATCAGTACCTGACCATTGGTAATGAGCACTAAATATTTCCTAAACGAACCCGTTGTGTTTCCTTGGCATGACCGAAATAACTTCCCCATTGCATGTCCTCTACTTATAATGAGCACTCACATTCTAGTTCTGATAGAACGGAAGCAAATAAATGGGAAACTTGGGCCTCTGTGCAAGGTCAGGGTTGTCAAGCCGACAGACATGGGCAGACGTTTCTCTACAGAGCAACGGGCATGAGGATAAAATAAATAGCAGCTGTTGATTAATTAAATAGTCCTAAGCTGAGGCTGCAGTAAGCCAAGATCACACCAATGCACTCCAGCCTGGGAGAGAGAGAGAGAGACTCTGTCACCAAAAAAAAAAAAAAAAAAAAAAAGCAACAGAAACAAAACACCTAGATAACTCACAACTTGCTGTTTTTTAAATTGTGAATAATTGAACTAAAGATTGGAAACCGGAGTCAGTGTCAACCCACAGTACTTCATAATAAACTATGCTATTTTTCACCCAAATTCTGGGCTTGATTTTTGTTTGCTTGTTTGAGATGGAATTTCACTCTTGTTGCCCAGGCTGGAAGGCAATGGCACAATCTAGGCTCACTGCAACCTCCGCCTCCCAGGTTCAAGTGATTCTCCTGCCTCAGCCTCCTGAGTAGCTGGAATTACAGGCGTGCACCACCACACTCGGCTAATTTTGCATTTTTAGTAGAAATGGGGTTTCTCCATGTTGGCCAGGCTGGTCTCGAACTCCTGACCTCAGGTGATCCACCCACCTCGGAACACTGCCTGTGTAATACACCAGTGTCACACAGAGGATTCCCCAAGATTTCACTCTGGAGTTCCACATCTAGAAAGAAGGAGGCATACCAAATGTCTCAGAGTACATTTCTATTGTACCTGGAATACACTTCTGTGATTGTCAGAACATAGATTGCTTTCTATACCCTGGCAGGGCATGAACACATATGAAGCAATTACAAAGTTTTGCTTAGAGTAGTAAAGGATGACACTTAGGGAATGGGCTCTTCAACCACAGCATCTGGATTCGAATCCCAAATAACACAGTACATGCTCAAATTATTAGCTATTATTGTATTTAGAATAAAAACCAAACTATTATGGTCTACAATGTTTATGATGTTCCCTGCTTCTCAAACCTCACCCTGTCCCACTCTCCCTAATTGTTCGCAACCCAACTAGCCTCTGCAGTTTCTTGAATGGAACACTTCAAGTTTATTTGCCTTAGGGTCTTTACAGTTATTTTTCTCCCAGTATAGAATCGCTTCTTCAGATCTTTTGTAACTGGCTCTCTCTCACCTTTCAGGTTTTGGGTTTAATGTCATCTCTAAGGCCTTCCATAATTAAGCTATTCAAAACAGATCCCCTCCCCCCCCAACATGTTACTGTTTCATTTCTTTTATGGCACTTATCAGTGATTTACTTGATTTATCTCTATTTAAATATAAACTTCTCTACAACAGGAAACCTTTTGCTCATTTTTATTCCAGAACCTAGAATAACAAGTACACTGAAGGCATCTGATGTTTGTTACAGAAAAGAAAAAAAAAAATCAAGTTCAGGCTGGGCATGGTGCCTCACACTGGTAATCCCAAACACTTTGGGAGGCTGAGGTAGGAGGGCTGCTTGAGCTCAGGAGTTTGAGATCTGCCTCGGCAACATACTGAGACCCCCATAGCTACAAAAAATTTTAAAGTAACAAATGGCTAGGCATTGTGGCACACACCTGTAATCCAAGCTACTTGAGAGGCAGAGGTGGATCACTTGAACCCAGGAGGTTGAGGCTGTAGTGAGCTGTGATCACAACACTACACTCCAGCTTGGGCGACGAAGAAAGACTTTGTCTCAAAAAAAAAAATTGCGTTCAAATCCTATCTCACCATAAAAACCTAGCTACAATCCCCAGAGAAAACCAAATTTCAAATACTAACATATGCCAGGCGCAGTGACTCACGACTGTAATCCTAGCACTTTGGGAGGCTAAGGTGCACAGATCACCTGAGGTCAGGAGTTCAAGACCAGCCAGGCCAACATGGCGAAACCCCATCTCTACTAAAAATAGAAAAATTAGCCAGGTGTGGTGGCAGGTGCCTGTAATCCCAGCTACTCGGGAGGCTGAGGCATGAGAATCGCTTGAACACGGGAGGTGGAGGCTTCAGTGAGCCAAGATTGTGACACTGCACTCCGGCCCGGGAGATGGAGCGAGACTCTGTCTCAAAAAAAAAAACTGAAATATACCTGGTTGTGTACTGGGTAGTTGTCATATTCTTTTTTTTTTTTTTTTTTTTTTTGAGACGGAGTCTCACTCTGTCGCCCAGGCTGGAGTGCAGTGGCCGGATCTCAGCTCACTGCAAGTTCCGCCTCCAGGGTTTAAGCCATTCTCCTGCCTCACCGCGCGTCTGCTGGAAGCGGCTTTTCTAGGAGTGGAAGGGCAATAGGCGGGGCACGGATGTGTCGGGCAGGGGGAGGGGCTCCGCAGGTGCCACCGGGTAAATCTTGGTCTCTTCGGATTGACATCACCTGGCGCATGCCTGGTTGGTCTGCACCTTCCTGGGCGCCGGCTGCATTTTCGCACACAAGGGAAAAGTTGATGATGAAAAACCCAGAAGTGTGCCATCCTGCCTCCGTTTGTCCAAACACCCAGCCTCTCTTGCAGCTAAGATGTAGGCATGTAATTAGACTCTGCCTACCAGACACCGTCATAAGGTTTCACTCAGAAAATAATGTAGTGACTCTGCTTCTCGACACATGGACTATGGCTGAAGTGTTGGGCTTTCTGGGACAGCAGGGGGGCCACGTCAAGTGAAACTGGTGAGACTGTAGTGGCAGTTTCCTCTGGTACTTGATAAAGCAGTACAACATAGACACTGTTCTCCTAAGGCCAGTTTTGTGCATGATTTCGGGCATCATTCCCAGAAGTATAGGCTTGAATCTGTCCCCAAAATTCTCAAAGTACCTCCTATCACTTCAGTAAATCCTTTTCCCACTTAGCCAGTCAGCTCTTGCCTGTCCCCAGTGACAACCAGGTTTATAGGAACTACAACTGTCTATAACTTTAGGACATGAGTCTTTAGAATATGAAATCATTTCTGTGTCTCGCTATTTGTTTCCTGATATGTATCAGAATCAGTTGTCCCTGGAAGGAGATGAAAAACACAGGCCAGCCATCTTTGTTCTCCACTCCAGGTCTCAGTCTTTTACTTCCATAACTTGTTGGGAGGAACAGTCATAAGAGACCTGCTTCATCTTTGTAAGAGAAGGGCAGGGGGAGGGGGGAGGGATTGCATTGGGAGTTATACCTGATATAAATGACGAATTGATGGGTGCTGACGAGTTGATGGGTGCAGCACACCAACATGGCACAAGTATACATATGTAACAAACCTGCACGTTATGCACATGTACCCTAGAACTTAAAGTATAATAATAATAATAATAAAAAAGAGAAGGGCATAGCATACTTTAGGCATATCTGTTCAAAGAATTAGTTACAATGTTTCACAGTTAAAAAGTGATCACTAATTTTGAATTTGTTAAATACCACCCTCTTATAACAAAACAAGATTCTGTATCAGAAATTGCAAACTGCTAAGTAAATCTGGCCTGCAGAGGGTTTTTCTGGCCTATGATGCATTTAAGCTTTAAAAAAAAAAAGGTTAACAGAGATACAAAGATTTTGTAGTTATATCTGTAATTTCTGCCATTCTTTAAAAACAACAGCAGCAACTGATGATTATGAGCCTGCACGCAGGAAGCAGTGAAGGAACAGGCCCCCTTTTGACAGGCTATCAGTTCAACTGGCCACTGATAGGCACTCACAAATCAAATTTTTACTTATAATGTTGTTGTCTATATTGGAAGTTGGGGAGACTACCTACTATTTTATGAAAATGTTAAGTAAACAAACACAAAAACACATTTTACATTAGTATAAAATGGTGGAATAAAAAAAGATTAAATCAAAAGAGAAAAGGCAAATTAAAGGGGGAGAGGCAAAGGGTTGGGACTTCGACTTAAAGATTCCAAAGCAAGTCAAACCATAGTATGCAATTTACACAATGCTATATGTGTGGACATATAGCATAAGGTGGACCATGAAACTAACTTTAAGAAAACAGTAGCAAATTATAAGAGGCACTGACAGACTACAAAAGTAGTTTCCTTTATTCTGGTAAACTTTAAAGATCTAGGGTGGGTGTGGTGGTTCACGCCTGTAATCCCAACACTTTGGGAGGCCAAGGCAGGCGGATCACGAGATCAGGAGTTCGAGACCAGCCTGACAAACCTGGTGAAACCCCTCTGTACTAAAAATACAAAAATCAGCCAGGCGTGGTGGCGTGTGCCTGTAATCCCAGCTACTCAGGAGGCTGAGGCAGGAGAATCGCTTGAACCTGGGAGGCAGAGGTTGCAGTGAGCCGAGATCGCACCACTGCACTCCAGCCTGGGCAACAGAGCGAGACTCTGTCTCAAAAAAAAAAAAAAAACTCATTTTGATACTAATTCAAAATGCCAAATAAAAGGACCCCCTTTCTGAATAATTAAAACAATTTACATTTTAAATATGTATTTCTGTAGGATGTATTCTATCATCTGAAATACTAATAAGATCCAAGAATTTCTTAACTAAACAGTAAACAGATCCTAAGTACATAATCTGTGAAAATGATTTAGAAAGCACTTGATGGGGGAGGTGGAAAATAAGGACAGCTAAATGATCTGCAGTTTAAAATACAAATTCCTGTCACGTTACATCTCACATGTCCAAGACACCCTCTGTGTGCTGGAAAAAAAAAATGATAGTTCTCAGAAACAGTATAAACCATTAATAAGTCATCCAATACAAAACAATTTTTAAAACTCCTTATAAAAAAGGAGTCCATGTATTCACAGATACTGTAGAATCCCCAGCTCCTATGCATATTACTGAAAAATTCAAATAAATGTATCTTCGAGGCATTACGGCAATCCACATCTTTCCCATCAGACTATACCGGTCACCTTAGTACTGCGGAAATGTTCCATCGATTTTGGCAGCCCAGGCCATGAGGCCCCCCACAACATCCCGAACTGTTAAAGAGTCTAACTCTTGAGCTGCTGATAAGGACTGGAGGACCTTCACGGCTTTCTGTGAGTCATTTCCCAGTTTGCAAATCACATAAATGGGGACAGCAGCCTCTTCCTGTGTGCCCTGCTTCCCTTCCCAGATTGCTTCTTTTAAGAGTTTCAGGCTCTCCGCATCCCTGCGTTCCAAATGTTTCAGAGGGATGTGTAGGGCATGAGGCAAACGACAAATGTCCACCTCCACCTGAGGCCTGACGTCCAGCAACAGGTGGGATGCCCCAGAATCCAGAAGTCGCTTATAGTCGGTGACAGAAATACGCTCCTCTGGGCTCAGTAATTGCAGGGAGCGGCATTTATCAGTGACTGAGGAGCCACAGAAGGCTTCATAGTCCAGCAGATCAGTCACAGTGGGCCGTTCCCCGCAAACTGCACAGTCGAGCCTGCGGCTCCGCAGCCGAATACAGCGGAAATGCCCTCGCAGGGCATCAAACAGCAACAGACTGCCACTGTAAGAGGGGCCCAGACCCGCAGCGATTTTCAGCACTTCCAAGGCCTGCAGGCAGCCCAGGACCCCAGTTACGACACCAAGCACCCCGCCGTCCGCGCAGTTGGTCACTGTCTCCGCTGGGGGTGGTTGGGGGAATATGCAGCGATAGCAAGGCCCACCGTCATAATGGTAGACTGTGATTTGGCCCTCGAAGCGCAAGGCACTGGCAGACACGAGGGGCCGACCCGCCAGCACACATGCGTCATTAATCAGGTAGCGAGTGGGCACGTTGTCCGAACAGTCGGCCACCACATCATATCGGCGGACCAGGTCTAGGGCAGTGGCTGGCGTAAGGGCCTGAGTGTACGGCACGCATTCCACTGCCGAATTGAGGCGGCGCAGCGAGGCGGCGGCCGAAAAGGCCTTGGCCTGGCCAGCCAATGCCTCTCCATGCAGCACTTGGCGGGCGAGGTTGCTCATCTCTACCACGTCATAGTCCACAAGGCCAAGGCGACCCACGCCGGCCGCTGCCAAGTACTGCGCCAGTGGACAGCCAAGCCCACCGCAGCCCACGACTAGCACGGACGCGGTTGCCAGGCGCAGCTGTCCGTGCACGCCCAGCTCCGGCAGCACTAGCTGCCGGCTATAGCGCAGAATCTCATCTCGGGAAAGAGCGGCCTTCGGCGGCAGCGGCGACACCGGAACCAGACGTTCTGACCGCGGTTCCTGCTCCGCCAAAAGGGCCGACGCCAGTTTCTGCTTCAGGGAATTCAATTCCTCCTCACGCTGGGAAACTTCAGCCTGCAAGGCGAGTACCTCCTCCCGGGAAGCCATGGCGACCTCTTCCGGAAGTTGTCCTGAAAGGCATTTCCACTTCCGGCTTCTGTTTCCTAGCGACTGGGATAAACTAAAAAACTTTATGGCGCTTGGGAAAAGGTGATTAATAGATATTCACTTCCTGAAGAAATCTTCAGATTAAACTTTAAAGATGCATAAATTCTGAATATTTGTAATTGAACCATACAATGGCTCTAGAAGAACTAGCGCTCAATCACACAGATCATCCCCCGCTTCCGAATTTGGTACGGTCCGACCCGTCCTTTTCCGCGCCGCATTTACGTAATTCCGTTTCCGGCGTCTGGCTCAGTTCCGCCATGGCCTCCTTGGAAGTCAGACGTAGTCTTCCCGGGTCTCGGCGGGAGCTGGAAGTGCGCAGTCCGCGACGGGACAAATATTCGGTGCTTTTGCCCACCTACAACGAGCGTGAGAACCTGCCACTCATCGTGTGGTTGCTGGTGAAAAGCTTCTCCGAGAGGTAGCGCACCAGGTCTCCCTCCCCGAGGAATGAGATGAGCTGGCTTCCCCGGCCCGGGTGTCTGCAGCTGGCTGCGCGAGGCGGCCCTGTCCAGCCTTCTTTGCCGAAGGCCCGGGGAGCGGGCCACCCTGTGAGGGAAGCAGAGACGGATGCTTGTTGGGTTTTCTTCGTGTCCTGGGTTCTCATTCCTGCCCTTGGGTTTTGTGAGACACTCATTTATTATGAAGTACTCGCGTCCCCCGCCTTTCGTAGAAAGGTTGGCTACTCTTTTACTTGGAAGCGAGGCTGAAAGCGTGACCCCACTTCTCCCTCTAGGCGGTCAGGATCTGTGGTAAGAGCCAGGAGTCCAAGCGAGAGCGTTCACTCTCCGCTCCGCTGCCGAGTGCTTATATAAGCATGAGGTTTGGTGTGTGTGGGTTAGGGAGCTATTGCTGGGCACGATAACCTTTCTGGAAAGGAGAGAGCAGAAGGGCATCTTCGCTGATCACTGGTGAATGTTTGATGTGATTGTTAGAACCGGGATGGGGGGTGGGTGGAGTTCGAATTTGGAAGTGTGTTAATGCAGTGTTTTTAAAAACTGCAAAAAATCTGGAGTCGGTACGGAGTAACTTGTTTTACGATTGCACAAATGAGATCATGCTGTGAAATCTTTGAATACTTTTTTTCATATTAATATATCCAAACATAGCGAATTACTTTGGAAGTTAGGTAACATTCCGTATGGCTGTGTTATTTAATCAGGTCATGGCAGTGAGCTGGATTATTTCCAGCGGCTTTTGGTTGTTTTTGTTTTTTGACTTTTGCTTTGCAAATGAGAACAAGGACTTTGTTCACACTATATTTTCCAGCTAAATTTAGAAAAGTGCTTGACACATAGCGGTGCTCCTTTATAGCATCAATGTTGGCAGCAGACACACTCATACTTTACTTGTGTACTGGGGATAAATTATTGGAGGTAGGATTGCTAGGTAGACAGAAATGTGCTTAAAATGGACAGTTACTGCCAAATTGCTCTGAAGAAAAAAAGGGTTGTACAAGTTAGGACTCTCCATTCTTCACAGTTGCTCTAAAGAAAAAAAAAGATTGTACAAGTTAGGGTTCTCCATTCTTCAGAGTGCTTGTTTTCCCATCAGCCAGCCAGCCTGAGCATTATTAAACTTGACATTGCTGGAAGTACCCATTTGTGAAAACCGTTGCTGTTTTGATTGTATTTCCTTGCATAACTGCCTGCACATGCCTTGCCCCTCAAAGTTTTAAAGTTTTTGTTTTTGCTGTTTACTATTTTAATTTTGATTTTTATAAGCTGTAAATTAAAGAAATTAACTGTCATACAACCGATCTCGTTCAGGGCTTGTATTCTAATTTTGCAAATTTTGTTGTTGTCTTAATTTTTTTATGTAGTACAGTTTCTCTTTACTTTTAATGGTTTGTGAATGAATCTTTTAAGATCAAAATGAAGTTTGATAAAGGAAACAAAACTTTTCTTGTCAGATGCAATCAAATTACCTGAAGTTAGCCCAGCTTGGTATGTTTAAGCTGCCTCACCCTCAGGTGGTGTAGCTGCTTTGAAGTGGTAGGGGACAGTAATTTGCTTTTAAAGACCCCATTTTGTTTATGGAATTTCTCTTTCAACACGTCTATTAAAATCACCTTACATATTTTGGCATGTAAAGGCACCAGCTCCCAAATTTAAGGCACAGTGGGAAGCCAAAGTCATTGTGTCTACTCTTGGAGAATAGATAACACAGGGTTTTGCTTTCTTGTCTTAAAAGTTTGCTGGGGCTGACTTGTTAAAGCCTTTTAACAGTGGAATATGTTTTCTGGTTGATTTTCTTGCATATGTTTCTTAAAGCAGGACCAAGAGAAAATGGAATGTTATGTCGTAGGTATTGGGCTGTGTCTCCTCTTCTTTCCCCTTAACTTTTCCTTATAAAATTAATTTTTAAAATGTCTTTATAAAGGGAGGGAGTGGGGGTGACCACATGTACAGCCATGTAGTATTTATTCACCAAGTATTGTGTTGGTTTGTTTTTAGACTAGAAACGTACCACCTGAGGTTAATGGGAGGTAACAGATGTTAATTCTGAAGTGCAGTGGAATCTTTTGTAATGCTACTCTGCTTTTGTTTTTTTAATTTGATAATGTGAAGTAATAGGCACAACTATTTGAAATTGTGGTTTAAGATTGTGTCACCATTCTAAAATAGGTTTTTTTTAAGGTGAAATTAAATCAGATTTATATTTGATTATTCTATTTGGATCAAACTAACAAGAATAATCACTCAGTTACTCAGTTAGGTTTGAGTTAACGTGTGAAGTACTTTTGAAATATTTTATGTAACTAAGATTTGCTATTAAGGTTCAGAATTCTATTTCATATAGCTGGGCATGGAGGCTCATGTCTATAATCCTAGTACTTTGGTAGGCCGAGGTGGGCGGATCACAAGGTCGGGAGATTGAGATCATCCTGGCTAACACGGTGAAACCCCGTCTCTACTAAAAATACAAAAAATTAGTCTGGCATGGTGGCGGGTGCCTGTAGTCCCAGCTACTTGGGAGGCTGAGGCAGGAGAATTGCTTGAGGCCAGGAGACGGAGGTAAGCCAAGATTGTAGACTCCATCTCAAAAAAAAATTTCATGTGATACATGGGTCATTACCTGATTTTCTTTTGAACTAAAATGTATGTTCTCTGGGTAAGAATTCTTTAATATCTCAGGACATTAGCATGTTTAAGCAACATACTGGGTTTGCAGGTAAAGCACTAAATGTTTGACATTTATTTCATTTGATAATTGAAGTTTTCCTCAATGATTAATATAGCAATAAATCTCCACTTATACTTTTAAGGAATTAGTAATTTTTAAATTACTTTCAAATTTGAGAACACTGTCATCAATTATTAATACAAATTTAATTTTTTTTAGTGGAATCAACTATGAAATTATAATCATAGATGATGGAAGCCCGGATGGAACAAGGAATGTTGCTGAACAGTTGCAGAAGATCTATGGGTCAGACAGAATTGTAAGTTATACGAACATTTTTCTGTCATATGAATTGTGATTATGTAGGGGAAAGATGAGACATGAACAATGCTTAAATTCAACCTATTTGTTTAGAAACTGAAAAGATAAAGAGTAACTTAACACATTTGGGATTTAAATGTATTTTCATTGTCCGTAAAATTTTACGTATCTTTGGTATGTTGGGTCAATGGTCATTTTACAGCAAAGAGAGTGCTTTTGGATAAACTCTGTTTATGACTAATTCTGTAGATAAATATTCTTGAAGGGCAAAAATTAAAGCATGATACTGAATTGACAAGGAATATTATAGAATTGGGTTGTAATTGGTAGTGTGTATGTTTTAATCTTTCTTGCTCCCTTTTGGTAAGTATTCTCATATTTTCATCAGAGAATACTGCCTGAAATTAAGAGCTTGTAGGTAGAAAAAGTTATTTTTTTTTTATTTTTTTATTTTTTTGAGACGGAGTCTCGCTCTGTCGCCCAGACTGGAGTGCAGTGGCCGGATCTCAGCTCACTGCAAGCTCTGCCTCCCAGGTTCACGCCATTCTCCTGCCTCAGCCTCCTAAGTAGCTGGGACTACAGGCGCCCGCCACCTCGCCCGGCTAGTTTTTTGTATTTTTTTTTTAGTAGAGACGGGGTTTCACCGTGTTAGCCAAGATGGTCTCGATCTCCTGACCTCGTGATCCACCCATCTCGGCCTCCCAAAGTGCTGGGATTACAGGCTTGAGCCACCGCACCCGGCCGGTAGAAAAAGTTATTGTTTTCTTGTGAAACATTAATGACTTTTCAGAGTACTTGCCATTTTTAGTCTATAGAATAGTCTTGTGGAAGTAGATTGACTTTCTTAGTCCTAAACTTTAGATTTTCCCACTGCACTTTGAAACTTGTTATTCTGATATAGAAGTTACTTAGGCAAATACAGAGTTTATTTTATAATGGCTTCATGAATTTTATTTTTGGTCGCTGGTTTGGATTTATAAGTGTTCATGTATTCTTGTGAGCACTTTTATAATTTATATTCATAAATAATTACAGACCAGAGTTTTTCAGTCTTGGCACTGTTGACGTGTGGACAGATTAATTCTTTACTGTGGGGGTTGTCCTGTGCGTTGTAGGATGTTCAGCACTATATCTGGACTCTCCTCGCTAGATGCCATTAGAAACCCTCCTCCCCACTTGGCAACCGCCAATGTTTGGATATTGTCAGATATTTCCTTAGGTGAAAAATTATCCTTTGCCTCCAGTACAGAACCATTGGTATAGAGAAAGAAGTCCCTTTGAGAACCTTTATTGTTACTTACAATTCAAGAAATGGTAAATTAATCATCATTTTTAAAAAACAGTCATCCGGTCTAAATATTCTTGATAAATCTCAGTAACAGAAATACTTTCTACTTAGAGGTCAGTGTCAGTTGTATGAGGTCTTAGTGGCAAGAGTTCTGAAGGAACTGTGTTACTCACTACATGGTAAATCTGTATTAGAAATTCTTTCAGTCTGTCTCACAGATGAGTAACTCAGGTCTGTCACGCCTCAAGTCTTCTCTGAAAATCTTCTAATGGATAGGAATACAGAAGGAGGTAAAAAGTTGACAAATTTTCAGGCTTCTAGCAGAGACTTTCGGTAATGCTAGGTTCGAATTTTTGGCCGGTAGCTCCCCAGGTTTTCTTTTAGAAGCCCAGGGTGAAGGCCACTGAGTCACAACATTCTGAGTTATGTGCTGCCATTTAATCTGGGACCATCAACCAGACAACATTTTGAATACTTTTGTCATAAAACCTCAGTTTTAGGATGTGATTGATTGATTTTAGGGAATGGTTACTAAACCTTTCAAATTTTGAAACAAGGTTGTCTCAAAGGCATTTTTCCTATCAACCCGATAAAATTCAAAATGAGAAAAGAATTTGTATTCACTGTTGTGATTTCCCTCTACTACCAGATAAAATTCCTTATTCATTCATTGTTTTATGACATTTAAATAAGTTAAATAGAAAGTGACTTAAAAAAAAGAAAAACAGTATTAATCCATGCTAGGGCTGACACTTGCTTTCAGTGACATACGTATGTTTAGTTGGGAAGATGAGGGATTATGGAAACCATGTTAGAATACCTCAGATAAAGTATTCACCACAGATGCTTTGTCAGCCTTTCAAACTGGCTGAAATGAATCTTTCAGAAAAGAAGCCAAAGAAGATATTTTTTAAAATTCTGTAAGTGACACAACTGAAGCAAGAGGTCATTTTTAATGACCTAACTAGGTAGGACCATAGAGAAATTTGGGGCACTTACTCTGAACTATTCACAATGCTTACAAGGCAGAGATCTGAAATTGTGAAGGACTTCAACTGCCCTATGTTGAATGTTTCTTTTATGTTTGGTTTATGTAGTTTGTTTCATCCTCCAACTTGAGATCAGATAAAGTCATTGATATTTTGTCATATTTTCTTCCAGCTTTATTGAGGTAAAATTGACAAAGTTACATATATTTAAAGTATGTAATGCGATGGTTTGATACACGTATACATTCTGAAATGAATATCACATTTGGAGAATGAATCTGTCCATCACCTCACTTAGTTACCCTTGGGGGCGAGTTGACAGTGATGAGGACGGTTAAGATCTGCTCTCTGTAAATTTCAAGTATATAATATGATACTATTAACTATAGTCACCAACCTCCGAACAACCTATGCCAAGACTACACCAGCCAAAGTGCAACACACAATTGACCCAATAACTTGACCAACGGAACAAGTTACCCTAGGGATAACAGCGCAATCCTAGAGTCCATATCAACAATAGGGTTTACAACCTCAGCGTTGGATCAGGACATCCTAATGGTGCAGCAGCTATCAAGGGTTCGTTTGTTCAACGATTAAAGTCCTGTGTGATCTGAGTTCAAACCGGAGCAATCCAGGTCGGTTTCTATCTAATTCCTTCCTGTAAGCTCTTACAAGACAGAGGTGTATTTTATCCATCTTTATGCGACATGTACTTTGCTATAGATGTAAATTATGACTTAAAAATTTTTAAATGTGAGGACAGTGGAGTAAGTGTAGAGGATTTTTTTTTTTAGCAGTTAGATTGTTAATCAGCTTAAAATAGCCTGTTATCACTATAAGATGGGTTTTGTAAGTCTCGTGGTAATCATAAAGGAAAAGCCTAAAGTAGATTCACAAAAGATGAAAAGTAAGGAATCAAAGCATAATAGGACAGAAAATAATCATAAAGGAAAGGAGAAAGGGAAGGAAGCAAAAGATCTACAGAACAACTAGAAGCAATTAACAAAATGGCAGTAGGAAGTTCTTACATGTCAGTAATTACCTTGGATATAAAGGGATTAAATTCTCCAAAGACCTAGAGTGACTGAATGGATTTTTTAAAAAAGAGCCAACTATGCCACAAAAGAGTTGTGAGGACACACATAGACTCAAAGTGAAGGGATGGAAAAAAACATTCCATGCAAATAAAAACCTCCAGCAGATTGCATGTAGTGAAAAAAAAATTCATCCTGCTTTAATTGAAAATGCTTTGTTGAGAGATTTGCAGTCAGAGGCAACCTGCTTATATACTGGCAAGTATAGAAGGGGACAAGATAGACAAGACATGCTCACTAATGAGTCTACCTGAACCCCATACCTCAGAAACACAGGGCACAGTGAGAACTTTGGCATTCAACTTTTTAAGTGTCCAGCCAAAAGGAAAAACTAAACAAATAAAGTCAGGCTCCAATTATTAAGCAAAAATATTTAGAAGGACTAAATTATTGACAAATAAAAAGAGAAAGAATTTAATTAGGAATATGACATGTCCTTGGACCAGTAGAGGAGATGAGGTCATCCAAGCATAAGGTCAAGATAAGTTAATAGAGGAAGAGTCACATTAGTATTCAAAACCCAAAGGGAATTGAGAGAACAAACATCAGATTTCCCAAGAAGGTGTGAAATAATGAGGTAAGTCCTACATTTTTTTAGGAAGGAATCAATAGGTTTAAAAGGAAATTCAAGTATAGATGTAAGGACATGTTATTTAAAAGAGTGAGTGACAACAGAAAAAATTTTTAATTTTGATTGTAGAGTCGGGGTTAAAGAATGTTGCTTTGCTTCAGAAACTATGTTAAACTATTTGGTTTGTTACCAAATGCTTGCTTTTTTCTTTTGGCAAAAAAACATTAACCATACTCTGCTTTAAGTTCTAATAAGTGCAACTATATTTCTATTAAAATGAGTATGCACTTTTGAATAAAATAAAATTTAACATGATAACATTTCTGTTTCTTTGTGTAAAACGCTATTTCTTACTTTACAGCTTCTAAAACCACGGGAGAAAAAGTTGGGACTAGGTAAGTCGTGGAACCTCTAACCCCTCATACCTGCTGCTTGCCTGGTGACATGATCCAGTGTGTATTTGCCCAGTTTGGGATAGGGCCAAAATACAGTAACTTACTGTGATGGTTTTTAATGATCTTAATGACATTTAAATGGTATAACTTGGGTTGCCTGTATAAGTCAAGGCCCACTCAGGAAAATAGAAACCACTGTAAGTCTTTCAGTGTAGGGAATTTAACACTGAGTCTCTGGTTACACTGGTGAAGGAGTTCCTGAGAAACCAAATGGAGTAGTGAGGCTACTAAGATTAATAACAGCTGGAGGTCACTGCCACCCCTAGGGATGGAGCAACATCACGATGAGATGTTTTAAGAGCCTAAGAACCTGGGCTGCCCAGAGGGAGCTAGAATGATGGGGTGGGGGCTGCCTGGCAGGAGCTAGAACTGTGGGAAATTACCAGTCAGAGGTAGGGGTTTCTCCATGTTGGTCAGTCTGGTCTTAAACTCCCGACCTCAGGTGATCCACCTGCCTCAGCCTCCTAAAGTGCTGGGATCACACATGTGAGCCACTGCACCTGGCCAATTTTTTGTATTTTTAGTAGAGATGAGGTTTCACCATGTTGGTTAGGCTGGTCTCGAACTCCCTGACCTCAAGTGATCCACCCGTCTTAGCCTCCCAAAGTGGTGGGATTACAGGCATAAGCCACCACACCCAGCCAGCCGATACTCACTTCTTAACAAAATAAGAAGAGTTCAGCCTTGCTCATAAAACACTTGTGAGGTGTCTGAACTAGAGAATGCAGGAATCCCCAAGTCCTGCTCCTTACCAGTTACCCTAGCCTGCCAAGTCTCTGTGGGACTTTGAGGCATGGAGCTGGCTAAGTAATTGTCAGCAAGGCCTTTGGCCCCAAATACCAGGGAAAGGGTCTAGCGTGTGTGGCTTTTGTAGAAATGGACTTAGAGCTGGGAAGAGCAGAAGCAGGGAGCCTTGTTAGGTAGTCATCTAAGCATCAGAATGTGGCACCTGGAACTAAGTGAAGATCGACAAGAGAAAGGGAATTGAAATGTTTTGGATGGTGAATCAATAGGACTTAATTATAGTTTAGAAGTTATGGTTAAAAGTAGGAAATCAAGAGTCATCTCTAGACCTGTGGATGGAGCAATTGGATAGTTGGTGCCATTTCCTGGAGAAGTGGCCTGTAAGAGAGAGGTAGAGAATTGGAAGATGATTTTGCAATGTTATCTTTGAGGTTTCTGAAATACCCACAAGGAGATATGAAGTGGGAAGCTGATTTGTAAATGTGGTGCTCTAAGGAAGGGTCTGACTTCATCAGTCTCTTAGGGGGATGCTAAGGAAACACCAGATGGGTTTTTAAAGCATGAGAATGAGATGATTGCTACATAATCTCAGACTTTTGAACTTATAAACTATTTGCTCAACTGAAATAGAGGTATGATCTCTTCTATTAAATTGACATCTGAATGGGGGTGTGTGGCCAGCTACCTTCTTGATTATATATGTAATATACATGAACCTGTATACTTAAGGTGAAAAATACCAATTTATTAATATCACTTTTAGAGGACTAATGTGTGCTCTTCAGGCGCTAAACAATTTCCTCCATGTTCAAATGTGTATGTTAAGATTTCTGTTGACTTTCTTGAATGGATATACTTTCATTTTTAGGAACTGCATATATTCATGGAATGAAACATGCCACAGGAAACTACATAATTATTATGGATGCTGATCTCTCACACCATGTAAGTGGTATGTTTCTTTATTAGTTATTTATGATAATCTTAGCCTATTTTACTGACTTTACTGTTTATTCTTTCCAAATTTCAGCCAAAATTTATTCCTGAATTTATTAGGTAGGTACTGTTTCTAATATTTGAAAGAAATATGACTGGAACTGTTTATCTTACTGGTTTTGGGCTTATTTTCATTTTTTATTAATCAAAAATATATGCACTATTTTTTTCTATCAAAAATATAAACAAAGCTTGGGAGGTCAAGGCAAGAGGGTTGCTTGAAGTCAGGAGTTTGAGACCAGCCTGGGCAACAAAACAAGTCCTTATCTCTACAAAAAAAATAACAAAAATTAGCCAGGCACAATGGCATGCGCCTGTAGTCCAGCTACTCAGGAGGCTCAGGTGGGAGGATCACATGAGCCCAGGACTTGAAGGCTGCAGTGAGCTATGATCATGCTTCTGCATTCTAGTCTTGGTGACCCTAAGACAGAGTGAGACCTTGTCTCTAAAATATTTATCAGTATAGATAGTAGACACACACACACAACACGCATTTGAGACTAAATGATGTACTTTAGGAATCCTGAGGAGCAAATCAATAGGTAGTTCCTTTGTTACCTGAATTCTTTCAGACCACAGAAAAAAGTGGAAGATGGCTTCTTTGATAAATGGAATTAAGCCTTGAGTTATTAGAGTAAAACACCATGAACAAAAGAGTTTATTCCAGGAATGCCAGAATGGCTCATTATTGGTAATCACTCATAATTCATTCATTATGTTAACAAAGTAGTGTGGTTAAGTCTATAGATGCTAAAGGAGGTATTATTTACTACCATTTTCTAGTTAAAAATGTAAGAATAGAAGGAAACCTCTTAAGGTAATAAAAAATAAGCCAGTCCTAATACAAATATCACACCAAATAGTGAAATGCTGAATCATTTCTAGTAAATTCATTAAGATAGGCATGCTAGCTATCATTAAACATGGAAATGTTAATACAGTAACATAAGAATTTAGTTAAATATTAGTAAAGTATACGTAATTTATTTGTAGGCAATATAGTTATATTCTTAGCCCAAAGATCACAAAACCTCTGTGAATAAGATTTTGGAAGCTGTTCTGAGTTTAAGCTAGATACACAAAAACAATCAGATTATTGGCCCTCCAGTTTAGAATAGTTCAGGGAGTTCCCACTAACATCTAGGGAAAAATTCAAGCTCATTCCCTTGTCCCTCAGGCCCCTATGTGTTTGTTGGCCTCTGCCTCCCTTTCTGACCTCTGTCTTGTGCTCCTTCCTCTGTCTTGTGCTCCTTCCTTTCCTTTCCATGCCATAAGCATGCTTCTGAGTTCACAGAATTCTATTTTCCTTTGCCTGAAATGCTGTTTCCACGCTCCTTGATGACCATCTGCTGCTCATCCTTCAATCTCTGCATAAAGTCACCTTACACCTTTTTTGCTTATATCTCCAGTACGCAAAAGCCTCTTTCACCTCTAGAGTAGAAAATGGGCAAAAAGATACAAACAGACCATCTATAGGAGAAATCCAAATGGCTAATAAAAGAAGACGTTCTTCCTGGGATATAGTCAAGGAAATAAACACAAAATAACTGCGTGTTACCATTTTATTATCCATTAGTTTAACAAAGTTAAAAACTTTTAGAGCAGTAATATCCAGTACCAACAAGATGGTAAAAAATGGACACACAAATAATTGCTGAAGGAAGTATAAGTTGCTATAACCCTTTGGGAAAATACGTGTTAGAATTAAAAATACTCAGGCTTCATTTGGGCAATTCCAGTATATTCCATTTTGGGGAGTCTAAGCAGTAATACATTTATAAAAATGTTTATTGTGGCCAGGCACGGTGGCTCATGTCTGTAATCCCACACTTTGGGAGGCCGAGGCAGGCAGATCATGAGGTCAAGAGATAGAGACCATCCTGGCCAACATGGTGAAACCCCGTCTCTACTAGAAAAACAAAAAATTTGCCGGGCATGGTGGCACTTGCCTGCAGTCCCAGCTACTTGGGAGGCTGAGGCAGGAGAATCACTTGAACCCGGGAGGTGGAGGTTGCAGTGAGCCAAGATCTCGCCATTGCACTCTAACCTGGCAACAGAGTGAGACTCCATCTCAAAGGAAAAAAAAGAAAAGGTTTATTGTAGCACTGTTTATTGTGGTTGAGGGGGGGCCCCATGGAGACAACCACAGAGGTGTGTGAGTTGAATATTTTATGAAGTAGTTTTGCAACTATTAAAAAGAATGGTAAAGAGCTCTCTTGACCTATAGGGATGTCTATGATTCCATGACTTGCATTGTTTTTGTTTTATGATGGAAGCTCGATCTGTCATCCAGGCTGGAGTGCAGTGGCACAATCTCACTCAGTGCAACCTCCACCTCCCGGGTTTAAGCAGTTCTCTTGCCTCAGCCTTCTGAGGAGCTGGGAATACAGGCACGTGCCACTAAGCCTGGCTAATTTTTGTATTTTTAGTAGAGACAGAGTTTCACTATGTTGGCCAGGCTAGTCTCGAACTCCTGACCTCAAGTGATCCACCCACCTCCCAAAGTGCTGGGATTACAAGCGTGAGCCACCGCATCTGACTCCATGATTTGTGTCGTTAACTGACAAAAGGCCAGGTCACAAAATGTACTTTTTTTGCATTCCAATTTTGTAAATGCAGCCAAAAATCCTAGGGGTATATGTGTGTGTTTATCTTTCTGTAGGCAGAGAAAAGTGTGGCAGGACATCAGGCTGTTTTTTAGTATTATTTGCTTCAGAGAAGGCAAGAACAGAATGGAAGGGTATTGGGAAAATTGAGGGACAAGGTCTTCCGTTGTCACCCAGGCTAGAGTACAGTGGCACAATCACAGATCACTGCAGCCTCAACCTCCCTGGCTCAAGCGATCCTCCTGTTGCAGCCTCCCAAATAGCTGAGACTAAAGGCATGTGCCACTGTGCCCGACTTTTTTTTTTTTTTTTTGAGATGGAGTCACCCAGGCTGGAGTGCAGTGGTGTGATCTCGGCTCACTGCAACCTGCCTCCTGGGTTCAAGCAATTCTCTGCCTCAGCCTTCTGAGTAGCTGGGATTACAGGCGCCCGCCACCGTGCCAGGCTAATTTTTATATTTTTAGTAGAGATGGGGTTTCACCATCTTGGCCAGGCTGGCCTTGAACTCCTGACCTTGTGACCCACCCGCCCCGCCCTCCCAAAGTGCTGGGATTACAGGTGTGAGCCACTGTACCCAGCCTGTGTTGGCTTCTCTTAAAAGTTTTGTGTAGCTCATGAAAATGACGTTGAAATGGCTTTTTCTAATTGACAGCTAATTTATTCTACAGGAAGCAAAAGGAGGGCAATTTTGATATTGTCTCTGGAACTCGCTACAAAGGAAATGGAGGTGTATATGGCTGGGATTTGAAAAGAAAAATAATCAGGTAGGTACATGTGTTACAACTTCTTTATTAGTATAACTACTGGAAGTGTATTCATAGCAAGTATTTGGATTAGCTATCATGCTGCCTGGGATTTGTGGGATCAGGTTATAATTTCTGGTAAATATTCCCAGATAGTTTCTTACAGTTTTTCCTGTGATTAGAGCCTGGATGTTTTTTATTAAGGAAAAATCAGCATAAACCTTTGGACCTTTGGTAGAAATGGCCTCATTCAGCAAAAGTTACTATACTGGACCTCCAGTTTTAATTTATGTGACCTGTTCCATACTTTTAGACTAAGTATGTAGGGTTTCTCCCCATAATTACAGTGTTATTTTAATTAAGATCGATTTCAGACAGACCTGGGTTAAAGTCTCAGCTCACTGCAACCTCTGCCTCCTGGGCTCAAGCGATTCTCCTTTCTCAGCCTCCTGAGTACCTGGGACTGTGCACACGCGCCACCATGCCCGGCTAATTTTTGTTTTTGTAGAGATGGGGTTTCACCACGTTGCCCAGGTTGTCCTCGAACTCCTGAGCTCAGGTGATCCACCTGTCTCAGCTTCCCATTAGCTGGGACTACAGGCACGCACCACCATGCCCAGCTAATTTACATATATATATTTTTAGATTTTTATATGTATTTATGTATATGTATTTATGTTTATATATGTATATTTTTATATATATATGCATACTTTTTTTTTTTGGTAGTGATGGGGTTTTGCCATGTTGCCCAGGCTGGTCACTCCTGTGCTTAAGTGATCCACCCATCTTGGCCTCCTGGGATTACAGGTGTGAGCCACTGCGCCTAGCCAGGTCTCCTTTCATTGACTAAAAATTTCTCTTTTGTTTTAGATAAATAACATTTTTATGAAATTAATGTTACATTTATGAAATTAGTATAGCATTTTAACACTGTTCTTCAATGTGTTTCTCTTGTTTATAAATTGTATTTTGTAAAGAAAATCTGATTGTTTTATTTGGCAGCCGTGGGGCCAATTTTTTAACTCAGATATTGCTGAGACCAGGAGCATCTGATTTAACAGGAAGTTTCAGGTACAGTGAAAATTTCCACTATTTTTATATAACTTCTTGGCTAACTTTATTTACAATGGATATTTTAAAGAAACACTTTACATTTCCACCTTGTATGCATACTGGAATACTAAAAAGGCAGACTAAAATTCCTAGAAGTTGCTAATGAAGCCTAAACATATCAAGGAGACATATTGTGCTTTTCCTTTAAAAAGCTGAAGGCAGTTAGGTTTGTGTGCTTTTTAACATTAGTATTAAGGCTCAACAGCTCTTTGGAACATTGCTATTACTGATAATCTGTTCCAAAGAACAGCACATACTTCAGTAATTTTCTGCATTTCATGTGAATACTAACAGCATTGTCCACAGACAAGGTTAAACTTTTTAATATTTATATAGAGCTCTCTCAGTTACCTTGTTCTCCATGTTTAAGGAAATTGTTGTTGTTTAATTTGGTCAAAGCTTCGGTCCCTCTGAGTTTTGTGTGTCTGTTTCTGGGTGTATGGAGTGGTGGTCTAGATTTGCTGTAGTAGATGTGAGCTGCTTTGTGTGACTGACCATGGCAAATGACAAAACTTGCCAGATTTTTTTTTTTAATCTCTGAAACTATAAAATGCCCCTGCATCTACTTTAGTGGCCCCAAGCCCCTCATACATTACTTAATAATTTATATTCGTTGATACTTTTTTCCACTAAATAATGTTGATTGTTCGGTCCTTTGCTTAATGCAGGAAAATTTAAGTCCTTAAATGTGAGAATTGACACGCACACACACAAATTAGGACCTGGCTTTTAACAGTCAAAAAGAAAAATGAAGCCTCTCTGGAACTAAAAAAAGCAAATAGACTGGAGAGCTGAACTTGGGGATGAAAGAAAGGGGAGGCTATACCCTAAGGCTAAAGAGTCATTTGTGATATGATTAAGATCTCTGCGGATGGCCAGTGGCTGGTGGATGGGCAGTGGCTTGCGCCTATGATCCCAGCACTTTGGGAGGCCAAGGCATGTGGATCACTTGAGGTCAGGAATTTAAGACCAGCCTGGGCAACATGGGGAAACCCTGTCTCTACTAAAAATACAAAAATCAGCCGGGTGTAGTGGCGTGTGCTTGTAATCCCAGCTACCCAGGAGGCTGAGGCAGGAGAATCGCTTGAGACCCAGAGGCAGAGGTTGCAGTGAGCTGAGATTACGCCACTGCACTCCAGCCTGGTGACAGAGGAAGACTGTCAAAAAAAAAAAAAAAAGGCTGGGCGTGGTGGCTTATGCCTGTAATCTCAGCACTTTGGGAGGCCAAGGCGGGTGGATCACAAGGTCGGGAGATCGAGGTCATCCTGGCTAACAGTGAAACCCTGTCTCTACTAAAAATACAAAAAATTAGCCGGGCATGGCGGTGTACCTGTAGTCCAAGCTACTCGGGAGGTGGAGGTTGCAGTGAGCTGAGATTGCGCCACTGCACTCCAGCCTGGGCAACAGAGCAGGCCTCCGTCTCAAAAAAAAAAAAAAAAATATATATATATATCTGATTGCCACGTGGCAACAATGCAAAGAATAGTGGCACTCACAAAATCTCTGTACAGAGGGAAGGGCCAGTGTGGATTTCACAGGCCACAGTTTTGATGGTTTTGAATAAAAACTCAGGGTAACTGGTTGTGGAGATAGAGGTTGTGAAGAAAAACCCACACAGAGAGGAATGGGGTGAGGGTGCTTTGCTGCATCAGAACCATACAAGGATTAGTGGAGGGGATGGGGTTGAAGGATGGCCTGGGAGTTCTGGATTTTCATGTATTGAGAGCAGTGATTAGCTGTGTTCTGTATAAATGACAGAGCAGCCAAACAGACAAAAATGAACCTGTTAATTGCACAATTTTTTTTTTTTTTTTTTTTCCTGAGACAGCGTTTCGCTCTTGTTGCGCAGGCTAGAGTGCAGTGGCACGATCTTGGCTCATCACCACCTCTGCCTCCTGGGTTCAAGAGATTCTCCTGCCTCAGCCTCCTGAGTAGCTGGGATTACAGGCACGTGCCACCATGCCCGGCTAATTTTGTATTTTTAGTAGAGACGGGGGTTTCTCCATGTTGGTCAGCCTGGTCTTGAACTCCCGACCTCAGGTGATCCTCCCACTTCGGCCTCCCCAATTGCTGGGATTACAGGCGTACCTGGCCCAAAAAAAATTTTTGAATAGTTAAATCTCATTGTCTTCTCATTAGAGTGGTGGTTTCTTAAATACATGCATTAAAGTTTACTTTTTGGTAGACAAAGTTCATTTTTGTCATTAAATCCCTAGATTTAGGAAGCAGGTGCTTTTTACTAAATAAGAAAAGGAATCCTGGAAAGGCTACAGTCTAATATAAAGCCATTTAATAGCATAGATCACCTGGATCCTAATCCTATTTATGGGATTATATGGCTTCATGTAACATTTTACTTTACTAGCCGCAGTGTTAAAGATATCATGTGGATGGGGAGGAGGGAGGTGGCAGTGAAAAGAAATCTTAGAAAATGATTCTTAAGGGGAATAAAGCAACTCTTAAAGTCAGGAAATATTTCATAGCCTAATCCCAATTTTAAAGTAATGCTGGCTGGATGTGGTGGCTTACACCTATAATCCCAGCACTTTTGGGAGGCCCGTGATGGGAGTATATCTTGAGCCCAGGACCCAGGAGTTCAAGACCCCAGCTCTGGCAACATAGTGAGTCTCCATCTCTACAAAACCAAAAAAAAAAAAAAAATTCTAAATTATTCTAAGTTATTTAGCAAATATTTAATGGCCTTTCTTGCTTAGGATAAATATTTAATGGCCTTTCTTGCTTAGCCTGGCATGGTGGCATGTGCCTGTAGTCTCAGCTATGTGGGAGGCTAAGGTAGGAGGATCTTTTGAGCCTGGGAAGTTGAGGCTGCAGTTAGCCATGGTTGTGCCACTGTACTCTGGGCAACAGAGTGAGACCCTGTCTCCAAAAATACAAATATATAAATAAAGGTACTGCGGAAACATTGTCCCATTGGTATCATAGTTCTTCACACCCCACCATCCCAGTGCTCACTCCCCTAACAGCATCTGACATATTATATATCTTATTGAGTTTTTAAGTTCACTCCTTAACCCCAAAACATAAAATAGTACCTGATACCCAGTACATTGGTCAATAAATATTTGTTATTGAATAAATACTGCTACCATCAGATTCTCCTCTCTCCGTATTTATTCCAAATTTATTCCTTTGAATCCTTAAGGAAACTATGTGGATAAAGGAATGCACACACTAAGCTGTCATGTTTTTCTAAGGGCTGTACTGTCCTATACCCACTTCATAGTCAAAAGATAAGGTCGCCTTAGAAGTCTGAGGGAAAAAATGTGGATTCAGGGTGAAACCCTGAGGCATAGTAGGTCCAGATGGCCTTAACTTTGAAGAGAACAAAATTACACCAAACTGCCTCTTCCTGCTTTCTCCCCTCTCCCCACAAAAAAAGGTAGAAATCGCTGCCTCCCTACTAACTGAAACACTGATCTTTAAAAAAAAATAAATAAATAGTCTGTGACTCTGAAAACACGGAACTCCCTGCTATTTAGTTACTGAAGAAAGTGCTTGGGTTTACCCCTGGACTGCCCAACTCCGCTGTCTTTGTAAATCTGGTGTTTGGCCTGCAGTCCATCTAAAGTTAGGCTGCACATTCACCCGCTGTTAAGTGTCTATCTGTGACCTCAATTGGTGATAGGTGAATCCACCAGGATTGTTTCTATCCTGTGATGCCTCGTTCCTGTTGTAACCAAGCTTCCCAAGCTCATCCTAGAGCAACTTATCCTAGGGAATTTATAAAGGAAATCATGAGAAATTGAAACTCATCATAAACATTTATTGGGAAATGACTGTTAATTTTGAGATTCTTTTTTGTCATCTAATACATATTGTTGCTTCATCATCATCTGTCCACCCAGTTATTTCAATATTTGAAACAGTTTCTTTCAACTTTAAATTTTAGGAAAATCTTAAATAATGGATGGTTCTGCATCAAATGATTCATTTTACCGTATTTCACTAATTTCTGATAGTATGATGGGAAAATAAGTCTATAAAAGATATTGAGAATTCATTTTCAAAATTATTCTAAGTTATTTAGCAAATATTTAATGACCTTTCTTGCTTAGGAGAAATGTATCATAATCATCAAGTGTGCAAGCTTTTCTGTTTACCAATGGCCAGTGAAAGTTTTAGGCTTTATACATACCAGTGAACTCTTTGAAAGGTCAGGATACATGTAGGCACGTGTGTTTATCCAGATGTTGATATATATTTTGATTTCTTACAGATTATACCGAAAAGAAGTTCTAGAGAAATTAATAGAAAAATGTGTTTCTAAGGGCTACGTCTTCCAGATGGAGATGATTGTTCGGGCAAGACAGTTGAATTATACTATTGGCGAGGTATGCAACTGATGCTAAATAGTATGTCATGTTCCTGGTAAAGGAGCAGTAAGGTTTAGAATTTTTGTAATAAAAAGTTTAACTTTCATAAGTGCTAAATTGTGGAGGTCTTCTAGTTGTTTAGAATGTTCATGCACAAAGGGTAAAAATTCACATTAGTACATTTGAACAGTAAGATTTAAAACATTAACAGTCAGCATTCTCTTTTAAATAATTAAAAGTTCCTGGTACTTTCTCAATCCTAGCCCTTTCTTCTAACCAGTCAGCATTATGGACTGAGTCTCTTTGCTTCTCTTCCTTTTGTCACAGCCAGTGGCCACCATACTTTAAAATGAATGATGAGTTCTGTATGTCCATTTCCTGTTAGTCAGTGAAGATCAGGAATTACAGAGCAAGGGAGTGGTGATCTGTACTATTTAGGGCTAGTGAGTGAGCTCTTAGGTAGGGAAGACTCTCCTCATTTAATAGTAAAACTCTTATTCAGAGCAAGAAAATACCTAACGTGGAATGTCACTTTTCTTGTGGAAGTTACAAGCTATTTTACTTAATGCTAAACCATTATAGCTAAATTTGACAACTGAAAAATCTGAGCAAAAGGCCATTTTACTTTTGGAGTATAATTTTTCCTTGAAATGCAAACTGAAACTTGAGTAAACCAAGATAATACCTAGAATCAGTACTTTTTAAACAGTTGTAGATTTGGTTCATATGACCTATCTTTAGATAATGCATGTTTAATTTTAAAGACTTGGAGATACACACAGTTGCTTTAAGAATCCCCTAATTTTATACTTATTTTAAGGACCTCTGTTGTAGTACTAATCCTATTTCTGTTGTGTTGGTAATGTGGTATACCTGCTAAGCTGCCTAATTTTTTTTTAAAGACTAACGTTAATTTTATTTTATTTTTTAACTAGGTTCCAATATCATTCGTCGATCGTGTTTATGGTGAATCCAAATTGGGAGGAAATGAAATAGTATCTTTCTTGAAAGGATTATTGACTCTTTTTGCTACTACATAAAAGAAAGATACTCATTTATACTGTTCATTTCAGTTTATACATGAAAGAAGCCTGGTTACTGATTTTTATAAAATGTACTCTTAAAGTATAAAACATAAGGTAAGGTAAATTTCATGCATCTTTTTATGAAGACCACCTATTTTATATTTCAAATTAAATGATTTTAAAGTTGCTGGCCTAATGAGCAATGTTCTTAATTTTCGTTTACATTTTGCTGTATTGAGACCTATAAATAAATGTATATGGTTTTTTTTGTTTTGTTTTTTTTTTTTGCATAAAGTATTGCTGCCTTCATTAGAGTATGTGAATGTAGAATTTTTTACATGAGGAATAATTTGAAATAGTCTTTATAAAAACTGCAATCATAGATCTTTATACCTAATAGGTATCAGAAGTAAGATAATGTTAACTGATGAAATGTTTATGGCTGTGTCTGTAGGAATTGAAAAAGAAATACCTCTGCCCTTTCCTTAAAAATATATCTCAAATTTCTTAAACTAGAAAATACATTTACAGCAGGCATTTACATTTGGGTTCTTTTCAGCTGTTGAATTGATGAAACATTTCATCTACCAAAGCAGGTCTATTTAAAATGCATATTGTGAATTGGGAAACAATTTGGCAGCAGTTGATTACATAGCCGTTTCTTTTCTCTTTTGAGCAATAACCTCTATCAGTAAGGAAAAATATTAATGACACTGAGGCAGAAACTTTAGCTGCTACAGTAATTATTAAACATCTTACTGAATTATATAACAATTTTTTTCTCTAAAGACTTGTTTTCATATTACTTAAAGACCCTCAGCAAAGCTCACATCCCTACTAATTTGAAAAATCTCTGCCTTAGATTTTTCATTTCTTCTCTCCATTTAGAAAAGTGTTCTGCCAGTTAAAATTTAGGCTAAGCTATCCAATAAAGCCAGGGCAAATATTACGTTTACCCACTTTCTCTAAAGTAGGTATTTCAGAAGAGATCAGTTAATTTCTCACTGTAGCATAGGTTATGGTCATGTAGTATCTTTTAAAATTTGAGTAAGAGCATGCTTTGAGCAAGTAAGTTTAAGTTGACTTTCTTCTTGAAATAAAAGTAAGAGGTGTCTCTAAATTACTTATTGAACAATATTCCTAATTACTAGATTTTCCTGGCTTATTTTGGCTGCTGAAGAAATTGAGGCCAGGCACAGTGGTCCATGTCTGTAATCCCAGCACTTTGGGAGGCCAAGGCAAGAGGACGGCTTGAGCACAGGCGTTTGAGACCAGCCTAGGGAACATAGGGAGATCCCGTCTCTACAAAAGTATAAAAAAATAAGCTGGGTGTGGTGGCACTCACCTGTGGTCCCAGCTACTTGGGAGGCTGAGGTGGGAGGCTCACTTGAGTCTGGGAGGTCAAGGCTGCAGTGAGCTCTATGATCATGCCTGGACAACAGAGTGAGACCCTGTCTTTTTTAAAAGAAAAAAAAAATTGAAAGTCTGATTTTTCATTTGCATTTCTGACAGATTCTACCAGAAATGAATCCCAGACTATAAAACCTGTGGTGTCATTTTGAACATTAAAACCACCCCTTCCCACACTTCTATAGTTGAACCCATAGTACACATTCCAATAAGGACCACTCTTGTTGTGTTTCCCTTATGTCCAGAACTGTCCAGCTGGCCAGTGAGGAACCTGCCTTCCTTGGGGAAGAGACTTCTCTCATTCATAACAAGAAAATTCATCAGTGCTTGATGTGAAATTAGTTTTAAGCTAAGATAATAGAAATGTAATATTCTCAGGTTTTTTGGAGAGGTTAGAATTCATTTTTTCTTAACCTAAACTCAAAGTTGAGTTCTCAGTGTCAAGTATGTGGAGCAGAAATTAAGTAACAACCTTAGAGAACCTACTATAGAGATAGTACTGCCTTCTCAGATACTAAGTAGATAATGTTTGCCCTTTAAATCTTTTCAGTTATTCCCACAATCATTATCACAACACTGTCACTCTTGGAATTTATCATAGAGTATTTGAGCAGTGAAGACTCAAAGCATTTGGAAGTCATTTAGAAAAGAATCTGGAATATTTAGATGCATTTTTGTAGTAAATCTGGTGCTTAAACACTGTAAAATTAAATATTTACATCTGAATTCAGCATCCCATTTTGCTTTGTAAATGAGGCCAAAGATGAAATCCAGATGTTTTCCCTTTGTATTTGTATTATCACTATATGGAATCTACGTATATCTAAGGAAAACTAAACTTAAACTTACTTTATTTCATTAGTTTTTGTCTGTCTTCTGCAGTGTGTAATTAGATTCTTTATCTTTAGTTCTCTGAATCAAATGCTTTGCCCCAACTCCTTTTTCCACGACTTTTTTCAGCTGTTTTCCCTTGAAGTACTGACTTGGTTTTTAAAGATACATTTTATCACAATTGCAGAAATGTGTTGTATAAAAGTTTGTTAAACAGGGCTAACTGAAGTCTTAGGCGTTGAACAGCTATGTGTAACCACAATTTATACTAGCAGCGAACTCAGATTATTTTCGGATGTTAACTATGGCCTGAAACTATGTTAACTTGAAATGTAAAGAAACAGCAAAGGACAGGTGTATTTACATAAAAATCAACATATTAAGGAAACAGGCTTGGTTAATTCTTCACTATTGACATCTATTATTTGTCAATACATTTAACCAACCAATGATACTTTAAATCATAATGATACTTTAACCAACCTTTTAAGGTTGGTTCAAACGTGTTGAGGAGATAATGTATTGGTTGGGATTGAACTAAATTTACAAGGGAACCATGTGCTGTTTTATGCTACCCAGATTGCGGGAGGACCAAAAGCTATGTCCCTGGGACTACAGTGTGTTGTTTTAAGGATCGTGCAGAGAGCCAATGCGCCTGTTGGCAACGTCACTTCTCATCCTGAAGTTTCACCAATTGGGTGGCCTCAAGGCACTAGGATTCCTTTTTTTTTTTTTTTTTTTTTTTAAATTCAGGTCAAAGAGAAGAGTCCATCCTGTGACTGGGAAGAATGTCAATTCACAGGGTAACGGCGGACCTTAATAAAATCTCGGCCCCTCTGCACCGAATACCCCACTAGGAAGGGCTAAGGCATCCATGGGGTTGTGTCTCATCTCAAGTCGCTGTGTGAAGCACGAGGCCCTCACACCTCATTAAGGAAGGAGGCGTCAGGGGCGACCGGCCAGGTGTCCCGGCGCCTTCCCGCCGCTTCTCAGCCGTGGAAGCGCGGGCATCTGAGCACGTGGAGCCGCCCCAGGCCGCCCCGCACACCCCTCCCGCCAGATGTAGTCCAGGCCCAGCTGGGCCCGCGCAGGGATCCCCAGCACGGCCACCTGACTGAGTGCTGGGCGTGCTGCGGCCCGCTGCTTCTGCCTCCGCCGCCGGCGCTGCGGCCAGAGGAAGGCGCCCGCCAAGCACACGGGCCCCGGGAGCGCACTGCGGCCATTATCCGCGGCGCCTCCTAGTGGGTCAATGGCAAATCCGCCTGGTTCTCGCGAGAGCTCCCCCCTTCAGTGGGGATTATATAATTTCCCTCAGGCGGGGGTGGGGGTGATGAGAGCACCCTCCCTCAGGAAAAGTTAGGTGCAAACACAGGTGGGAGTGAGAGGAACCCCCCCCGGGGAAAAAGGGGTTAGGGGTGCTGTCTCCACTGCCCCCCCTACTTAGCTGGACAATGAGTCCTCTTATGCTAATGAGGCACTTACGTCACTTCCGCTCTTTCTCGGCCGCCATTTTGGCTAGGGCAGGTTCGGGGACTCGGTCCGAGGCGCTTGTATTGTCTGCTGAGGGGAGACGCGGGATCAGCCCCCTCCCCGCCCGTTGCCGCCGCCGCCTCCGCCGGCCCGGTCTCCCCTCCGCCGCCCGCCGGGATCCATGAGCTGAACTCCCGCCCCCCCGGCCGCCGCCATCTTGTGCCCCCTCCCCCTCCCGCAGGCAGCGCTAAGGGGGATTTTGGCGTCTTCTCAGACACAGCTCCCTCTCTCGGTCCCCGCTGCTGAGGAGCGAGAGGAGCGCGGCTGCCGCCGCCCGCGCCGGTGAAGCCGCCTCTCCCACACCCTCCGTCTCCTCCCTCCGCCCCTCCTTTGTCTGCACCGCTCGACGACGCCGCCGCCGCCCGCCGCTCTGCTGCGCCCGCCGCGCCCCCCGGCAGCACCCGCGGCCGCGGCGCGAGCCGGAGTCCGCCGAGCCGGAGCGCGACGAGGCCCCGGGCGCGCCCTCCCCGCTGTCGCCACCGCTGTGCCGCCGCCATCCGCCCGCCGCCGCCGCCGCTGTCCGGCCCCCGAGCACGCCGGCCCTGCGCGCGCCTCGAGGCCGAGTCAAGGTAAGCCCGGTGCCGCCGCGCGCGGACCCGCGGCCCTGCCCTGCCTCTCGACCCCGGCCCGCGCGGCCACCAGCCCAGCCCGGCCCCGGGCGCGGGCGCATTGTTGTTCGCATCGCCGCCCTCCAGCCACACACACGCTCCTTTGCACACCCCGGCGCGGACCGGTCGCCCGTCCCGGCACGGACCGCTACCCGACTCTGCTCTGGAGGTCCAGGCGCCTCCTCCTGCAGCCCGACCCCCTTCTCCGTTCCGTGAGCCCACCGAGGCCAGCAGCCTGCCTGGCCGCCGGGAGCTTTTGCAGCTAAGGGCATCTCCCCCACCCCGCCCCCAGCCAGAACCGAGCTTCTCCCATCCCTGGAACTAATCCTGTCCGCCCCCCACCCCCAAAAGGAGCCCCCCCCACGCACACCCCCATGCCTGTAACGAGCCTTCTGCCAGGTCTGCCCACCCTTACCTGGGGGAGGGGGGACGGGGTTGGGGGGGGGCGGGGAGCATGCATGGCATGGAGTGAAAGTCTTTGCCTCCCCTGTACAATCCTTCCTCCCCAACCTGCCAGCTTCCCTCCTATCCTGACCACAGTTCACCACCATCCCTTTTCCCCAGTCTCAGCTGCCTGGTCAGCACCTCTTTCGAACATTCTGAGCCCCAACTTTGCAGTATGATGGTAGAAAATGGAAACCCAGAGAGCTGCAAAAAGATCTTCTTTTAATGTAATGAATGGGGAGTAGTTTTTGTGAACACCCTCGTATTCACCTCTTCTTTCCTCTGGGCGGCCTGCCTGCCTTCCCCTCCCCCCCAACCTTGATCCCTGTCTGCTGGAAAAGGCGCGATTGCTTCTCTTCCTCTTCTGCCCAAGACCAAGACTGTAGGTCTGATATCCTTTTTAGCCACACACACACCCCCCACACACACCCACGAGTCTTCTTAATCTTCTTGCATTTACCAATTTCTCTGGACACTTCTTGCCATAACCCCATTTCACAGACAAAGGCTTAGGAGGGAAAAAGAACCAAACTGTTTCAGTGTTTGCCATGTTAATGATGTCCATCCCCACACACCCAGTTCCCATCCCTGATGCTTCTTGTGCCTGTATCTTGAACCTTCAGAATGGAAAAAAAAAAAAATCTCTTGGATAGCTTGATACAGTTTCTTTAGAAATCTGCATTGTTGCTTCTGGTTTATGGCCATGGAGAAAATACCAGCCCCCACCCAAAATGCACCGCAGCCAAGTCGGCTAAAGGCGATGAGTGTTGGAGTCAGTAGGGGGCGCATTCTCTGCACTGGGTAAGGCTGCAGAGGGGGGAAGGGCCCCCGAGCTAGAACAGGATGTGCTTCACAGCGCCTTCTACAGACCATGGGAAAATGGGCCCAGCAAGACACACTCGCACTTAGTTGGTGAGCTGACAGCAACATGGCGAAGGATTAAGTGAGTCAAGAGCAGTGATTTTACTTCTTTTAAAGAGCCCACCCTGCATTTCAGAAGTTTTCTCCTTTTACTTTTTCAAAACTGTTGGCCCCTAGTCCACATTTGTTCTTGACGAATCACCTTGGCACATCCTTGGTTCGGATTCCCTTCCTCTGGAATTCTTCCACCTCAAGTTTTGAATGTGTCACCATATCTTTCCTAAGTCTGGTGGTAAAGGAGAAGGTTTGAAACCTGAAAGTAACAGGTTTGGGGGCATTGCTGGTTAACTCCCTTCTTCATAGGCCAAATCTTTCCAATTCTTTGAGAATTAAAAATCATTCTTGAGAGATGTTGGATTTTTGTGGGGTAGTAATAGTTATAAGTGTGTAGATGGGTGTCATGATTTGCAAAGCCTTGTTGGTAAACATCAAGCCCATGTTAGGTTCTTCATTGTCGAACTCAAGTGTTGATTGTAAAAATTTCGTTTCCCTCCAAATTTGGACTTGTAATTGCCATTCATTATCCCAGCAGCCAACCACCTTTACAAAAATGTTGATACCAGTCTTCTGTGAGCACCCACCTTCCTAGGGTGTGTTGATTTCTATAGATTTTACTCCTCTTGTTATTTCCATAGGTGTGAGATGCACAGTGCGAAACCTAGGCCCCAGCTTTTACACCATGATGCGCAGGGTTGTACTTTTTGTACTGAACTGATAGGTGGCCTAGTGGTTATGCCCTGTACTACCATTTTGAGGATCTGGACTCCGTTTCCTGCCTTGCTCTTTGGACCACATTGTCAATTCACACCGGTGGGTATATTCATTTTGGAGGGTGGGAACTGCAGCAACAGGGAAGCCAGAGACTTCCTCCTCCTTGGTCACCACCAAAACCAACACTTCCAAAATTTCAGCCTAGCCACATTCCTCAAGGAACCGGTTAGAGCTGGTTGCAGTAGTGGGTTCTGAACACTTATTAACATCAGAAATGACTTACAGCTTTTTAAAGAAATTTTTACAGATGCTAATATTGTAATCATTTGCATTCTACACCCTTGTGTATAAAGTATAAGTATTCAGTTACTATTATTTTGATAACCCTATCTCTAGAGTTGCTAAGCTTCTAAAAGCCTTAAATGTCTGATGAAAACCTGCTTTTCCGTGAACCTGTTCTTACTACCAAAGATTGACAGTGGTTGATGTTTCTGGGTACCTTTAAGACTTTGTTACAAGTATGTTACATAAATACACAAGATAAGTTTATGGGGAATGGAATGGGTGTATTCTTTGATACCTAGTTAACCAGTTGGTGCTTAACAGGAGAATTTTTCATTGGAGAATTGCTACCAAGTAACATTTTGGTGAGTGAAAAGGAGGCCCTTTGGTACAAGTATTTGACTAGAGACATTGCTTCTACAATTTCTTAGTCATTGTGAAAAAAACATATTTAAATGGAATTATTTTAATTTTTAAATACTGTATAGTATTTGTAGACAGGTATAGTTTTGATCTTTATTTGGTGTTTTATATGCAGTTATTTAAGTTCTGAAAATGAGCATATAATTTGAAGGCAGCTTATTTGAGGGAATGTTTGAAATGAAGATTGTCGAGGGGCTTTTGTTTGATTTGGCAAATGAGATACAGTGTTGAATGAGGTCCTAAGTGGTAACAGCTATTTTCCCTTAAAGGAAAACTTGCTGTGAGCTCTTAGAAAGCATGTATTGTACAGTTTCAAAGGTTTCTTGGTTTTAACACTCAAAAAATAAGGTGAGGCCAGGCAAGGTGGCTCACGCCTATAATCCCAAAACTTTGGGAGGCTGAGGCAGGAGGATCGCTTGAGGCCAGGAGTTCAAGACCAGCCTGGGCAACATAATGAGACCCCGTCTCTACCAAAAAAAAAGTGAAATAATTGGGCTTGAAGACTGGAATTTTTATAGTAGGTAAACTATATACTTCATTAAAGTATAGTAAAAGACTCAATTAACTAGAGTGTGGGGAATGGGTATTCTGTTTAACTGAACTTTAAGCAGAAATTCCTTCTTTATCTTGGCCTTTGTTGAAAAATTTCCTGAGACTAGCTTATCAGGAGCTGCTATATATTGAAACTAACCTCTTTGATTTTGGTTCTTATAGTCCCTATATAGAAAATATAGGAGATTGGGCTGAAAATCTGTTAATCATCCCTGGCCCTTCCAACCTTGGAAGTCGTCGTAGATTTTAGACATGCCTGCTGTGAATTTGCTTTGCTTTGCTTTGCTTAAGTTTATCTTTTTCTCCTTATGCCAGAGTGCAGGAAGAGTTTTAATACTATTTATATTAAAATAAGAACTTCACAATGTTGAACAGATTGTTTTGGTACCACTTGCAGGTAACCAACCAGTAGACTTTTATCAGACGAAAATGGCTTATTATTTATATTTGATTATTAAAAGCATAGGTATATAAAGCATACTGTGAAGTTGTTGCTTTCCTTGTAACTACTTACAAGTTTTGAAAGTATTAAAAAGTTAGTACTTTTTAATAAAAGTACTAAAACTAAAATACTCAGCAGTATATTGGTTGAATAAGATGATACTGGCTACAAATTTTATTTTGAAAATTGCAACTTAAGGAAGATAGAGCTGTTTTGTAAAGGAGAAAGTAGGGGTTGATGCTTCATAGGGTAAAAAAAAGAAAAACTTCAGCGTTTGTGCTGCTTTTGAGAATCATATATAAGTAACAAAATTGCATAAATTGTAATAGACCTCGGCCAGTTGATTTCATAATTGGGGTGTGTGTGTGTTTGTATGTACACATACACATAAAATACATGTGGGTTTTCTAGAGCTGGAAATGATTGTCATATTATTAAATACAGATGAAAAGTTCAAGTATCAGGTGTAGTTTGGGAGAAAGTACACCTAGTTTTGAGATGTAGTTTGGGGACAATACATCTAAGTGTAATAAAAAACGTACCAGAATTAAACTTTCTATACATATTTTTTCCAAGTAACCTATTTAAATCTTAGTGAAATAAAGATTTTAAAAATGATATAAAAGAAAAAAATTGAAGTTTTTATTTTACAACATTAGAAGCATTATTGTGGTTTACACCAAAGTACCCATGACTGTTGTGTTAATAAGCTACTTGTTCAACCTGGAGTTCCAAAGGACTTTTACTTTAAATGAGTGTCATAAAGTCTGTTACGTCTTACATAAGGTAAAATACTTTCAATGGGAGTTTAACCTTCATTCTCTTGCCTGAGAAGCAGGTACATTAAGAGAAACGTTGCTCCCCTATGTGTAAATAATTTAATTATAGTTAGATTCACAGAGCTTGACTTGTTATTAGCATCGGATAAACTTAAAGTTTTTCGTCTCCTAGTTTTTGTGTTTTTTGTTTGTTTGAGACAGAGTCTTGCTCTGTCTCCCAGGCTGGAGTACAGTGGCGCAATGTCAGCTCACTGCAACTTCTGCTTCCTGAGTTCAAGCGATTCTCCTGCCTCAGCCTCCTGAGTGGCTGGGATTACAGGTGCCTGCCACAACACTCGGTTAATTTTTGTATTTTTAGTAGAGATGGGGTTTCGCCATGTTGGCCAGGCTGGTCTTGAACTCCTGACCTCAGGTGATCCACCTCGCCTGCCTTGACGTCCCCAAGTGCTAGGATTACAGGCGTGAGCCACCGTGCCCAGCCCCTCTCCTAGCTTTGTAAGAGCTTGTGATATTAACTGTGGATCAGATGTCATAGTTTGCTCATGTACATTACTGTCAGTTTGGAAACTCGGTGTTTGAAACTGATATAAACCAAAGCCCCATGCTAATTAATTGATATTTTGAATGTAAAAGCTGTTTCTTGTTTTTACATTGGCACTTTCCACTTTGACTCTTGAGATACTGTATTAGATAAACCATCCATGCTTTGCCCATCATAGGTGGCCATTGTGACTTCATGGTTGTTTGTTTGATCCTGTTAATTAGAAAGTGAGGAGAGAATGATTATGTTCTTTCATCCTCTCAGTGTCTTAGTACTCCTTACACCTGCGTTACGTTATGACCTACCTTTACCATCTGCCAGTTTGGGGTCATCTTAAGTCAGAATTCATATTCTGCTTCACTGGAGTGACAAGGCTCTCCTCACGTATTATCATGCTTCTCAAGTTGGTATATGTAAGCCAACTTGATTATGTAGAGAGAGAGAGAGAGAGTGTGTGTGTGTGTGTGTGTGTAGGAAATCACAGATAAAATTTGAGCCAACTATGGAAAGTGACAGTTTTGATTGCAGGGCACACGTTTTTATTCTAGTCAATAAAAAATGCAAAATTCATCTTACTGTTTTAGTCCTGGGTCCTCTCATCTCTGTGTATTAATTCAGTCCTCTGCCTTTAGGAGTTCCCTGAGATTCACTCACAAGCTTTGGTATTATTGATCCCTACCTTGGTTCCAAGACAGCCAGCTAGAGAAATCCTGGAACCCCTCAAGAATTTCAATAGTGTTCTAGAAATAAAGATTTAGAAAATAAGAGGAAAGTATAGACAACGTTGGATAGAGTTTACAAAGGGAAGGCTGCTCTGAATATATGCCACAGTTTTAGATTTCAGTTAAAGATTTAATTTAAATACATACACATCTAAAAGAGTCGTGCATTATTTGACCAGCTGTTAGAATTAAAAATGAATCTGTATATCCTAATACCCTCTTCAGTAGGGTATAGATTTGTAATTGAGTCACTTAGCTGTGGGTTGTGTTTATATGTCACTTCTCATGTGACTGTGATGGCTTTAATAAGGATGTGCTGTTTAAGTGTAAAGGCCCCCTGACTGGCCTTTATGGATGATAGTATTGTGATGGCTTGCCCGTTTTATTTTCTAAGCACTTTATAAACTATTCCCAATTCTGTCAGGACCATCCTTGTTTCACAAGTAGGGAAATCAAGACACTACCACATACAATGATGAAATGAGCCACAGAATGTGTCTGGGCTGGTTCCCAAGCCTGTGCTTGGAACACAAGCCTTTATGGTGCTCTTGTAAGCTGTTTGGCTCATGGGGGCTTACATGAATGCTTCCCATTTCATAGTGAGGTTTTATGCTTCCACGTGAGCTTACACCCAAGGATCCCAATGGTGTCTACATTTAAAGAAGCTAGCCACACCCCCAGTAGGGAGGGTCTGGGTATAAATTGTGCAGTTGGCAGTTAATTGGAGTAGCATATTTCTGCTTTGAAGTTAACTGTATACGGATCGAAAAAGAAACTTTATGTTCCCTTTTCCCAGTTTTTTAGTTTAAGACAGTCTCTCCTGAGCAGTTATTTTTTTGTTAAATAATTGCTGGCTTTTACCCTTTCTTTTTCTGAATCCTTCGTGCTCCATTTAAGAGCTTGTCGAAGGCTGTGCTTCAGTTGACAACCTGTAACTGGTTGTCACCAGCTTTCTGCTGGAAGCTGGTGACTTGAGAACCTTTTGAGTGGTTTCTTTTGAAGAAACTCCTGTCTAGTGGAAATATGGTGGAATTTATTAAAATTTTAAATTGGAATTACAAATTTAGGTTGCCAGAATCCTTGCTCTTGTGAAGGAAGTAAGCTAAGACTGGGAGTATCCAAATGCAAGAAGTGCTCAGAATCCTGCTTCAAGATCAGTTACACTTAAAAACAGCAACAAGAGGACGGACGTGGTGGCACACACCTGTAATCCTAGCCCTTTGGGAGGCCAAGGCTGGCGGGTCACCTGAGGTCAGGAGTTCAAGACCAGCCTGGCCAACATGCTGAATACCCGTCTCTACTAAAAATACAAAAATTATCCTGGTGTGGTGGCACACACATGTAGTATCAGCTATTTGGGAGGCTGAGGCAGGAGAATCGCTTGAACCCAGGAGGCGGAGGTTGCAGTGAGCCGAGATGGCACCACTGCACTCCAGCCTGGGAGACAGAGTGAGACTCCATCTCAAAAAAAAGTAAAAATAAAAACAGCAACAAGAAAAATGCAAATAAAACTTCTCTGGGGAAGTTGTAAAAAAGTGAGCCATCAAGTGGCAAAACCTGGTACAAGAATGCTTTTGAAAAGCTGCCTTTGGTGAAGCCTTGATCCTGGGAGATGGCTTAGAAAAACTTGAATAGTTTTTCTAAGTTTAAATAAATTGTTACTCAAGAATGGTGAAAGAAATATATTTCCTATTGTGGGAAATTATTTCTGAGTAGTTTTGGTAGAGCATAAAAAATGTATTATTAGAGGATCAAAATAACATTTTATGTTGTTTAGATGGAAAGACTAGGCATGCGTTTTATGTCATTTAGATAGACGTGGCATGCTTCTGAAATAATTTATAAATGGACATAATCTATGTGTCCTCTCGTGGTGGTGTGATACATACTGGTTTTCATCCACCACGGTTCCTGGCTTCCCCACCCCATAACCCCATTACCATGTTTTGTTATAGGGTTGCGTTAGGTCTCAGAAAATAATCTCTGACCTTCAGCTCTCGCTTTACACCTGCCCCAAGGCAAGACTCTAATCTTGACCCAGCTTTCTGATTGTGAGTCTTGAGACCCTCCCTAGAGAGAGGGTGTTGCCCTATACCCCAGGGAAGGGAGGTAAGAAGAGATGACTGCATTATAAAGCTTTTATAAAAACCCAGGAGAGGCCAGGCGCGGTGGCTCATGCCTGTAATCCCAGCACTTTGGGATGCCGAAGGCGGGCGAATCATGAGTTCAGGAGTTTGAGACCAGCCTGGCCATCATGGTGAAACCCCATCTCTACTAAAAATAAAAAAAAAATTAGCTGAGCATAGTGGTGGGGGCCTATAATCCCAGCTACTCGGCAGTCTGAGGCAGGAGAATTGCTTGAAGCCAGGAGGCAGAGGTTGCAAAGAACTGGGATTGTGCCACTGCACTCCAGCGTGGGGGACAGAGTGAGACTCCATCTAGAAAAACAAAAACAGAGCTGGGTTCAGAGAGCTTCCAGATAGTTGAACACACCTGGAGGGTAGCGCCCCCAGGGAGGGCACGGAAGCCCAGTGCCCCTATGCTTTTCTTTATGTTTTTTCTTATAATAAACCGGTAAACATGAGTGTTTCCCCAAGTTTTATGAGATGCTGTAGCAAATTAATAGAACTCAAGAAGGGGGTCTTGGGAACCCCAGCTTGAAGCATCAAGTCAAAAGTTCGGGAGGCCCAGACTTCTAATTGGTGTCTGAAGAAGGAGAGAGCGGTCTTGGGGTTAAACTAAGCCCCCAACTTGTTGAATATGACACTATATCCAGGTAGACAGTGTCAGAACCAAATTAGGACACTCAGCTGGTGTCCGCTGCTTGGGAAAAAACCCCACATGTTTGGTCACAGAGGACGACTTCACGACTTCTGTGTGGTGTGAAGGCAGAGGAAAAACACAGTTTGAGAGTCTTCCCCTGAAACACTCCTTAAGGGCTACTTGTGAATTATTTCCCTTTTTCACATTGGTCTTAAGCCAGGTTGTCCGCTTACAGTGACGGCAAGTGACTGTATGCCTGTGGAGTTCTTATGTAGGCAGTGGAGTGCTGGAATCACTCTATGCTGTGTCCCTGCCTTGCTGCCATACCTGTTTAGAGTGAAGTAAACTGGGAAGTGCTCCTCACCTCACACTCTTCCTAAATCTAGATTGGTATATTATAAAGGATCCTCAGTCTGTTTTTCTTGTTTAAGTACTGAGGCATCTTCCCCGGCTTTCAAATACAATTTTAGGTGAACTCTTAAATTGATGAAGTGTCAGGAGGCCAGACCTCTGACTGCCCAGTTGTCGCCTTGTCCCTCAGGCATCATCTTCCCTCTATTTGTATACATAGCTTAAACTGTTAGAGGAGTTCCACCTGAAAACAACTGGTTCTACTGGTGTGCTGGAAGTTCTGGTGGTCACTGCTAGAATTCTTGCCTGAAATCTGAATACAGAAAGCATCAGGATAAGCAACAACACAGTAGCAGTTTTCCGGTTGTGGGCACCAGTCTTGTAGCCTGCAAATCTTCCTAAAAGACCAGTGACTCCACATAGTTTTTAAAACATAAGATATGCAAAATCGAGATGACAGCTTTATGTTTCTACATAACTGTAAGTCACCTGGGTTTGTTTAAGATAGTTGCAGATGTTCTGTTGCATAAATATTTTAAGTGTCACTGAGCTTGTAAAGTTAGGAATATGCTAACCTGAGTATGAATGGCTCACACAGATGTAAAATATTATATAAAAACACTACTGTGCATGTAGCACATTGTAATGTGTACAAGAACAGATGTTGTTATGGCAACCACATCTGATTCTCAGTCATAATAGTTTGAGTTTTTTGGAGAGGTTATGCCCTGGTGTGAACTCAGAATTTTCAAAGTGATTATTTTAGTGTCTCATCTGGTTTAAGGTAATAATGGTAACTGCCTTAAGCATTAACTTGCATCATCTCATTTAATCCCTCTGACATTGAAACAATTAGATAGTGTCCTTCTGCTTATACCATAAGAAAACAGACCTCTAAAGGTTAAATAACATGTTTAGGATCACAAAGCTAGTAAGTGGCAGAGCGAGGATTTAAATACAGATCTGTCCAACTGTAGGGTGGACCACTGCATCGCATCTTTATTTTATAACAAATAAAAGCTTTACTGTGTTATGTCATCCTATCTCTTATTAAGGAGGTTTGAAGTTATAAGGTGTAAATTGTTTTACATATGGCTGATGGGTAAATTTTTGTCCATAAAAATAGTATTATTGGCACAAATTTTGACTTAAGGCTATAAGCTTCACCTGTGAACCTTTTCTTTTCTCCTCCTTTTACTATCACCACAGTATCCTATTATCTCATACCTAAGGCAGTGATGGTTTCTCAGACCTCTCAGATTGAGAAGATGGGCATGGGTGTAAGCTCCCTCAGGTGATTCTGAGGGTTGGGTAGGGCTGGTATCTACTCTTACCTAATTGACTTCCTCCGGGCTTTTTCTTTTTTTTTTTTTTAAAGATGGAGTCCAGGCTGGAGTGCAGTGGCACAATCTCGGCTCACTGCAACCTCTGCCTCCTGGGCTCAAGAAATTCTCCTGCCTCAGCCTCCCGAGTAGCTGGGATTACAGGCACTGGCCACCACACCCAGCTAATTTTTTGTATTTTTAGTAGAGATGGGTTTCTTCATGTTGGTCAGGCCTCCCAAAGTGCTGGGATTACAGGTGTGAGCCACCACGCCTGGCCCTCTGGACCTTTCTTAATGGAACCTGCTGAATACAACCAGATTAATGCTTTTTTTTTTTTTTTTTTTTGGAAATGGAGTCTGGCTCTCTTGTCCAGGCTGGAGTGCAGTGACTGCAACCTCCGCCTCCCAGATGGAAGCAATTTTTCTGCCTCAGCATCCCGAGTAGCTGGGACTACAGGCATGCACTACCACACCTGACTGATTTTTGTATTTTTAGTAGAGACGGGATTTCACCATATTGGCCCCGCTGGTCCTCGAGCTCCTGACTTGGTGATCCGCCCATCTTGGCCTCCCAAAGTGCTGTGATTTCAGGCATGAGCCACCATGCCTGGCCCAGATTAATCCTCTTAAAGTGCCATTAGAATCATGTCCGTTCTGTACTTTGATATCTGCAGCATCTCCTCGGTGCCTCCCAGACATGGCAGCAGACTCCAGCTTCATGTTCAGGGTCCCCATCCTATCCTCACCCTGCCTGTCCAGTCATGTCGTTCCTTATTACTCAGAAGCTTGACAGAGCAACCATTCTGACTCAGTGGAGTTAAGGAGGGAGTTCCTAGAACACCTTGCTTTCTGGCCTCTGGACCTGCGCCAGAAGCTTTTTGCAATAAATGCAGATTCTCCACCTAAGTTAGTGGCCCCAATTCAGCAGCTGTTGCCACCCTTCCTGCTGAGAATGAACTAAACATGAAGCAGCCTAGGATTTAGTTTGTGACACATCTGATATATCGCCTTTTTTACTGCAAATATTTATTGGATGTCATGTCTGTAAGCCTTTTCTAGGCAGGGATTCATTCATTCAGTCTGCATTTGTTGAGTGCCCGCTTTGTTCTAGCCACTGACATAGATGTTAGAGATACAGCAGGAAAAAAAAGCAAAGTCCCAGGGTCTCCCTTTGTAACCCAGGCCGAAGTATGGTGGCACCATCATAGCTCACTGCAGCTCAAACTATCCTCCCACCTCAGCCTCCCAAGTAGCTGGGACTTTAGGCCTGCACCACCACACCTGGTTATATACATATATATATATATATATATTTTTTTTTTTTTTTTTAAGTAGAGTTTTCACTATATTTACCCAGGCTGGTCTTGAAATCCTGGGCTCAAGCAGTCCTCCCACCTCAGCCTTCCAAAGTGCTGGGAGCTGGGAGCCACACCTGTGAGATGGCACCCTTGTCCTGCTGCATATTTTAAGGGTTCTGTTTAGTCCATCAATTGAGGTTAGGAAAATGAATGTGCTAAAAGATAATATGTAATGATAATAATTTATAGACATAAATGCCAGCCATATCTGTTAACTATTTCAGGTTGTATTTTACTAAATCTCTGAGATCACCTGTGATGAGCTTTTAAAATAAATAAAACTTTTAAATCACAGTGTGATTATAATTTTTGTATAATTGGTAGGTAATGTGATGAACCAGGCTGTTTACCGTTAGATTATTGGTTTGCTATTAATGAACTACACCAGCATGAGAGAAAACAAACTTCCTTAAAGTACTAAAATTAAATTTTTCATCCTGTTACCTTTCAAAAGCTTTCCATTTCATTTTTCCCAGGACCTCTTCTCTTGCTCTTCTGCTTTGGTAGCGGAAACTTAAGGTGATTTGAAAATTTAACATGTGGGAATTCTCTGAAGATCTTTTCTCTACTGCCACACGCTCAAGTTTGCAAAACAAAGTAGTTGAATGGCTCACTGAAGGAACCCCAGCTGTATTAAATCTATTAGTTAAGCCAGAGTGAATCAGGGCCTTCATTGCCAAAAGTAATATAATACACTGTCCCTGGCCTCTTGGAGTGAAGCAGATTTGCCAATAACGTGAACTCGCTACCATTTTTTTTTTTCTTTAAGTACTTAAAGGTTTTGGAGCCGCCTAGATTCCATTAATGTATTACTACTCATATTAAATGATTATAGTGTTAAAAATGGTCTGGAAATTTGTATAGACCTTCAAAATGCTGTGTTACGTCCACGGTTTGTTCTAGAGGATCTGTCCTTTTCTGGGGAATATTAACAAATGCCTAATACTCACATTTTGGTAAAGAGACCCATCAGTGAGAAATGCCCCTGATTTTGAACCCAGACTACCCTGCTCTTGAAATTATGTTCCCTAATCAACACTGCTGCCTTAAATTTCCCAGTAATCACTTTACAAAAAAAAAAAAAAAGAATGAGTTTACTTTTAATTGTTGTAAAGTATACATAAACTTTACCATTTTAGCCTTTTTTAATCTTGCAGAACTGAAACTCTATACCTGTTAATAACTCCCCGTTTCTTCCTTTACCCAGCCCCTGGCAACCACCATTTTACTTTTCTATTCCTATGAATTTGTTTATTCTAAGTACCTCATGAGTGGAATCATACAATATTTGGCCTTTTGTGGTTGATTTTATTCACTTAGTATAATGTTTTCAAGGTTCATGTTGGAACATGTATCAGTACTTTATTCCTTTTCATGGCTGAATCATATCCCATTATTTGGATATAAACACGTTTCATTTATCAGTTGATTTGAGTTGTTCCTATTTTGGGGGTATTATGAATAATGCTGCTGAGAACGTTGATATACAAGTTTATGTGTGGTCCTGTGTTCCCGCTTCCCAGTTGCTTATGTAACTTTTTGGACTTTTAACTGTTCTCCCAGTTTGACTGGAGCCTGGAGGTAGTTGAGAACAGAGAAGCCTCCTATCAACTCCCTCCTTTCAAAAAAGGAAGCCTGTAGTTTCCCAAGGGACTTTCAGAAAACCATGCTTAGAGGATTAACAATGGGAAAATAATAAAGGGGAGACATAAGATACATCTGTTTTTTGAAAAGCTGGCCTGTTATTTAAGGATATCAAGGTTATGGTTTTCATTTTACAAGATACTGCCCTTATGATTTTGATAGAAACAAATTATTCAGATGTGACTATCTAGTGACTCTTGACCTCCATGGTGATGGTAAGAGTGATTTAAGACAAGTGTCCTCAGAGCTGAATTCTTTCTTCTCTGGATGTGATAGAACCATCTGACTGACTTGAGATATGTACAGATTCTTAATCTCTGTATTACTGCTTCAGCTGGTTTGGCTGAGCCTTTTAATTTTTGAAGACCGTTTCAACCTTGGGTATTGAAGTTCTGGCACTTGCAGATGTGTGTAGGGAACATGCTGCTGTTTGTTTTTAGTGAATGTCAGAGATAGAATTCGGTCTGCATGGGTAATGAGAGGAGTGCTGCATCTTAGGTCTGGAGGGTGGCCTTGAGAACCAGCTCGCTCATGGGCAAGCAGTTGCTTCACCTCAGCTGCTAATTTGTAAGATGAGAAGAGTTTAGATTAGGCAACCCTTGGGTTCAGTGATTCAGAGTGCTGCTTTTTCATAACGGAGTTCAGTTGATGGTGTGATTTGGAAGATGAATCTCAGTCTTTTGACTTTCCTAAGGCCTGTACTGGACATTTGTTTTTTCGTTTTTGGTTTTGTTTTTCCAACCCTCATTTCAGAAACAGAATGCTTGTGTTCCTGCAGTTGAGGAGACACTGAAGACTGGTGATTGTGATTTAGATTCAGTCCAAACTATCTTTTTCCTCACCAGCTGAACAAGCTAACTCTGAAAAGGCACTGCATATTTTAAAAAATATTTTTTATGTCGTATGTATGAAATGGATGCCACTGACACAAATGCACTTTTCAGGGGCATTAATTGAAAAATAATGTCCAGAATTAGGGTAGTGTTGTCTCACTTGACATCTCCTGAATATGTCACATCCGAATAACAGTTTATCCAGGGAACCGGGGAGACTGACAAGCTGGAGCTTATCCTTTGGAGAGGGGCCTGTGAGATCACGGAAGGAATGGTGAGAAGAACTGATCCTGGTTCACTGGGAGAAGAGGGGCGTGTCTTAAAGTTTTGAAAGGCTGTCATGTGACTGGGGAATTTATAGCCTGAGAGCTATGGGCAGGTTACACAACATTGTAAAGCTGTCCAGTGTGGAATGAGCTGCCTGGTGGGATTTTGTGCCCCCTCTCACTTGAGGTGATCAGGCAACAATCTTTTAGAGCATGTTTTTTTTTTAGAAAGGATTCACACATGTTGATGGAAAGTGACAAAAAATATTACTTTGACTAAACATTTTTGTATGGAATGCTGTATTTAGATAAAATACCATGTTTCGCCTTGCATAAATTTAAAGAAACGGTTATAAAAATTATAAAGAATAATTGATAACAATTAAAAACTTGAAGAAAATCAATGTTTATTTTTGGAGGCAGTTTTGTATTTGGTTATCTTTCATTGTCATACTGGGAGAATAGTAAAAGTCCAGTGAAGTTAGTAAAAATAGAAGAATACAGAAACTGCTTATGTTTATTAAGAGTGTTATAATACGATTATCCTAGGCAATATAATTGATGTTCATTGTTCAGATTTAGCTTTCAGTACATAAGTGTCATCATTTACAAAGTAGTTTTCTTTCTAATCTTCCTGGTTCTCTAACTCCCTCACCCGCCTTTTTAGCCTCAGTACTACTGTACATTTTCCAGTCAGCTTAAGGAAAGAGGAGACTAAACTTTATTTTCTTAACTCTCTCTTGCTGCACAGTTTTATCTACTAATCCAGAAGATCATTCTGCCCTGGATAGTCAGAATTATGTGTTTTGTGGATTGGGGAGGGAGGAGAGGAAAAGGAGGAGGCATCAGAGCTGCTTTTCTATGAAGAGTTTCCGGCATCTGGAAGCTCTTTTGCCCAAGCTTACAGGAGAATGGAAATCGGCTACCTCTGTTCAGGGCTGTGTATTTTAGAAAAAGATTGAGTGGGGTGATTATTTCCAGACTGGCTGTAGGCTCTCAATCTTAAAGCAAAGCTGTATAAGATTAATTATTTAAAATGCAAATATATAAACCTTTTTGCAACTGGTTTGATTTAAATGTAGGGCTTAATGGCACATGTAAATAAAATAAAATATGTTCACTACTTCAGATGCAAATCCTAAAATAGGAACAATAAGGGCTTATTGGCTATAAGAAGAAATAGGGTTTTACTGTGACCACAGTTTTTGATTCAGTGATATAGACAGGTATTAAATATGTTACTGAGGGAAAGGTAGGAAGGAAAGAAAATGCATAAATACAAGAATGATGGTTTTTTCTTTCAACATTTTATTTTTTAGTTTCTGAAATACAGATCAATATATTTTGTTACATATCATTTTAACAAGCTTGAGTTTTTTTCAATATAAGAAGACTTGATATAGGTACTTTAAAACTTTCTTTTTTAAAAACCATACATTTTATCTTGGGAAAGCTTATCCAAAAAAAAACACACATGTACATGGGAAGTTGTTTTTCATTACTTTAGAGCACAACCCCCAACTTAAAATGTGGTCCACTAAAGTATGTAAATATTCCTCCTGTCACAAAAATAAAATCTCATGGTTGGGGAAAAATAATATTTGCCATAGGCCTGAGTGAGCTTGAAAAACAAGTTAGGATGTTTAACTGTATGGAGGAACATCACGGAGGGAGTCCATCTAGAACCATCTAGCAGAAGGACTAGCCTGTTGCTATTGGAGCTAATCTGTTTCAGAGAGTGATACAAGGTGCATGCTCGGGGGGTACTGAAGATTCACAACAGCCACGGAATCACTTACTCAGAATTAGCCGAAATTCAGTATACAAGAATATATGACAACAGTAGAAAATGTCAATAGTTATGCATTGCCCGGAAAGCAAGCTGTAAGTTTAGAACAAGAACCTCAACAGGAACAATAGTCAACATGTTTGTAAGACTTTGAAGGTGAGAGAACATTTGCAGATGATGTCTTGTGCCCAAGTACGTTATTTTCCAGGACACTGGGGACAGCATCACAACATATAAAGTAAGAAGAAATCCAAGCTGTTTAATCTCCTACCATTCTCTTGAGTATTAAACCCAGGCCACCTTTGGCCACTTGCGGGGTTTCTTTTCTTCTTTTTTCTCTATGTAAATATTGCTTCTTGGGACACCAGCAGTTTTGTTTCTTCACTCTTATCACAGGCTAAGTGTGGAGGGGTGTTACCCTCAGTGTCTTGGATGTTTGTGGATGCTTTGTAATACAGAAGGATATGAATCATCTTCAAGTTACCCTTGGCTGTGGCCCGGTACTTTGCTGTAGCCTCATAATGATCCTTAACATCTGGATTAGCTTCACCTTCTAGTAACATGACAGCAATCTCATGCCTGTTTTTGGAAACTGCATGATGTAGGGGAGTAGAGCCATTTTGATTGACAGCATTCACTTGAGCACCTTTTCCAGAAGGGCTTTTACAGTCTCATTCTGGCCAGCACAAACAGCAGTCTGAAGAGGAGACCAATATTGCGTAGTATTTATCATTTACTGGCACTCCAAGTTGAAACAAAAATTCAGCAATTTATGTATGTCTGATTGAGCCTGCCCAATGCAGTGCACTTCTGTCCTGGTCAGTTCTCATAGCCAGGGATTTATTGGCCAGAATCCTCTCCTTCACCTCCTCCAGCTTTCCGCTGTAGGCCCAGTTGCAGACCGTTAGGTTAGACACACACCCCTCTGTTTTGTTTTCCCAGGATTGATGTTTTCTTTCTGATTAGTTTTTATGTTAACAGGTACTGAATGTTTCCACAGAGACATAACAAAATCTGTTCTTTAAATAAAAGTGTCGTCACAGGTAGCGGTTAACTGATGCTTTGATTCTGTTCATGAAAATCAGATGCTTGTCCCTCTTAGAAAATTGCCAGCATAACTTAACATTTTTTAGTTAGATCATTGGTTTAAAGAAACCTCAAAAATCTTACTCTTAAACCCCAGTAGGAGTTATAAGATATGTGTAAAAATTCTTGCATCAGCATCAGTTGGAGTAATTTAAGTATCAAGGGTCTGAAATTCTTACATAGTTACTTGGGTTGATGTTATCAAAAAATGAAATTGTTTATATCGTAGTAGCCTGATTGTCTTCCTAATTTTTATTAACTTAGAAAATACAGCTACCCTTTTTTTTTTTTTTTTGAGACGGAGTCTCGCTCTGTGACCCAGGCTGGAGTGCAGTGGCGCGATCTTGGCTCACTGCAAGCTCCGTCCCCCAGGTTCACGCCATTCTCCTGCCTCAGCCTCCTGAGTAGCTGGGACTACAGGCGCCCGCCACCACGCCCGGCTAATTTCCTTGTATTTTTAGTAGAAACGGGGTTTCACCGTGTTAGCCAGGATGGTCTCGATCTCCTGACCTCGTGATCCGCCCGCCTCGGCCTCCCAATTTTTTTTTTTTTTTAAAGACAGAGTCTCACTCTGTTGCCCAGGCTGGAATGCAGTGGCGTGATCTCTGCTCACTGCAACCCCCACCTCCCAGGTTCAAACAGTTCTTAGGCCTCAGCCTCCCAAATAGCTAGGATTACAGGTATGTGCCACCATGCACAAGTAATTTTATTGTATTTTTAGTAGAGATGGGGTTTCGCCATGTTGGCCAGGCTGGTCGCGAACCCCTGGCCTCTAGTGATTGCCTGCCTTGGCCTCCCAAAGTACTGGGTTTACAGACATGAGCCATGGTGCCCATCCTGACAGCTGCCGTTTTCTTCACTAGTAATAGCCATCATTTCTAGCCCTTGATTCCACACTCTTCTCTTCTCCCAACCCCAGGTAAAAGATAATCCCAAAGAGAGTGTGTTTTTCTTTACAACTTTAGGGTAGAAATGTTTTTCTAAAAATCACATTGTAAACTTTTATTTTCTGATCCTTTAGGTTTACTGTGGATTCCTTATCACTTCATACCTTGATCAGACTAATGTTATTTGGTGAAGATTTTCAGTAAACTATCAAAATTCTTCTGTAGCCATCTAGGCCCAGATTCTACATTTCTGTAACCTGCCACTTTTGCATAAATTTGCATGACAGGCTTAGTTTAGATTAGTGACTATTTCCTGGAGGTACTGGTGGCAGGGAACCTTTTTTCCTCTCTTTCAACCTGAGCACCGCTAGTTTTTATCTTTTTTATATTTCACCTAAGATTCCTTTGGAAACAAGGATTTCACAGCTTTTAAAAAATAAAAAGTTTGAAGCTAGGTGCAGTGGCTCACACCTGTAATCCCAGCACTTTGGGAGGCCGAGGCAGGCAGATCACTTGAGGTCAGGAGTTCGAGACCAGCCTGGCCAACATGCCGAAACCCCATCTTTACTAAAAATATTAAAAAATTAGCCCAGCCTGGTGGCATGTGCCTGGAATCCCAGCTGCTTGAGAGACTGAGGTGGGAGAATCGCTGGAACCTGGGAGGCAGAGGTTGCAGTGAGCTGAGATCACACCACTGCACTGCAGCCTAGGTAACAGAGGGAGACTCCATCTCAAAAAAATAAATGAGGTTTGAAAATCACTGGTTTAGGCTAAATGCAGCTTATGTTTAGGTGTTAACCAGGAAGAAGTAACGATCCTTGTGTAGCTCTCAGTGAAATATTAGAGATTCTTTTCCTAGTGGAAATGAAAGTTTTGTATTCACTAGTGTAACTGATACATTAATCATCACTTTGGGATATGTGCAGGTTTGGGTTCCCGAACATTTTAAGTAGCAAAGTTACACCTGCAGTTGAAGGAAAGTAGGACACACTATGACATACTAGATCCGCACTTGAAATAGTTTAAAATGTGATCTGGACAAGTTTGGACTTGGAGGCTAGCTTTTTCTTTCTGGCTTATCTGTGCCTGTTCAGAGGTGTTCGACTGGGTTGTCTTTTGCTTATCTAAAACAGGTTTATCTTTTTGTTTGTTTTGTCTTTGTTTTGTTTTACTTTCAGATGATACTAGTAAATGCTTTTCTGCTTTTTTTCTGCCCCTAAAAATACAGACTATACGGTGCCATCCTTGATGTGGTAGCTCTGCAGAACTACCATAGACAAGTTCCACTAATTCTTGGTGTGTCAGATCCTGCAGACCTTACCTTGAGCCTGCTAAACTAGGACTGTCATCTGTTGGGTGATTATCCGTCTGCCTGACCCAGAAGAAGCTGAGTACAGCCTCTGACTAGATCCAGGGCTTTTGGCAGAGCAGTTGTTTCGTAAATGATTGTGATTGTTGGTCAGTTAATTACCTCTTTGCTTAAAGTTCACAGTTATCAGTGTTATGTCATCATCCTTCCACTGTACAATGAGCTTACAAATATTTTTTCCTCGTGAGCCAGGTTCTCTGTACCTCTTGGTACATGGAGTAAATGTTTTTACTTTTGATACTTGAAAGAGAGAGAGGATCAGATTTTTTTTAATTAAAAATGTTTTATGTGTATTAATTTAAGGGATACAAGTGCAGTTTTGTTACACGGACATATTGTTCAGTGGTGAAATCTGGGCTTTTAGGGTTGGGTGTGGTGGTTCATGCCTCTAATCCCAGCACTTTGGGAGGCCAAGGTGGGCAGATCACTTGCGGTCAGGAGCTCGAGAGCAGCCTGGCCAAGATAGCGAAACCCCATCTCTACTTAAAATACAAATATTCGCCGAGCGTGGTTACACGTACCTGTAATCCCAGCTACTCAGGAGGCTGAGGCAGAATTGCTTGAACCTGGGAGGCGGATGTTGCAGTGAGCCAAGATCACGCCATTGCACTCCAGCCTGGGCAACAAGAGTAAAACTGTCTCAAAAAAAAAAAAAAAAAAGCAAAAGAAATCTGGGCTTTCAGTGTATCCATCACCCAAATAATGTACAAGGACACCTTATTCAGTCAATGTTGCTAGGAAAATTGGATTACCGTGATGCGGAAGAATGAAACTAGACCCCTATCTGTCACCGTATACAGAAATCAGCTCAAGATAGAAAAAAAGACTCAAAGTAAGACCTGAAACTAGGGAAAACTCTCATGGACATTGATCTAGGGAAAGAATTCATGATTAAGACCTCAAAAGCACAACCGACAAAACCAAAAGTAGATGGAACTTAAACTGAAAAGTTTCTGCGCAGACACATATATCATGCATATGGTTTTACTTTATCTGTAGCCTAGGACCTGGATGAATCTCAGATTTTCATTCCAGCTGTCTGACTCTTGCTTTGTAAGAAAGCACATGGATAGGATTTGGGCCTGGATTAGTACAACTTTAATGTTTGGGCCCTAATCAGTAGATGTGGGTATAATTTGCAAGGACTAATAGAAATAAGTATGTCTTGTTCACTCAACAGTGTTAGTCTCCAAAATTGAATGTTGGCTGGGCACAGTGGCCCATACCTGTAATCCCACACTTCGTGGAGCCGAGGTAGGAAGATCACTTGAGCTCAAGAGTTGGAGACCAGTCTGGGAAGCATAGGGAGGACCCCTATTAAATTTTTTTTAAAAAATTAGCAGAATGTGGTGGCGTCTACCTCTAGTCTCATCTACTTTCGAGGCTGAGGCAGAAGGATTGCTTGAGCCCGAAGAATTGAGGCTGCAGTGAGCTGTGATCATACCACTGCACTCCAGCCTGGGTAACACAGAATGAGACCCTTTCTCAAAAATAATAATAACGGAACGTTTACACGTAGTTTATCGGGTGGCATGTGCTTACCAAAAAGCTAGTTACTCTATTTATTTTAAAGTCAGGACCTTACTCTGTCACCCAGTCTGGAGTGCAATGGCACGATCATTGCTCACTGCAGCCTTGAACTCCTGGGCTCAAGTGATCCTCCCACCTCAGCCCCCTGTGTATCTAGGACTACAGGTCCACACCTGTATCTACATAGGTCTTGCTGTGTTGCTCAGTCTGGTCTCAAACCCGGCCCCCTAACATGCTGGGATTATGGGTGTGAGACATTGTACCCACACCTAGTTACTTTCAGTTGTAAATAAAACACTTGAAAATGTTAATTCTATTATTAATAGTTCGTTGAGCTTTCTCTGAATTATTTGAGAATTTAGGTTGTTTAACTCTTTTCATATAGTGTTTTTTGTTTTTTCACTTGATGAAATCAGAGCCAAAGCATTTTTTAGAGTAACTTTCATCTCACAAACTCCCATTCTTTTTACTAGACCCAGTTCACAAGTGTAATTATTTTGCATAAATACCCTATCTTGGTGGGCATGGTGGCTCCCACCTGTAATCCCAGCATTTTGGGAGGCCGAGGTGGGTGGATCACGAGGTCAGGAGATCGAGACCATCCTGGCTAACACGGTGAAACCCCATCTCTACTAAAAATATAAAAAATTAGCCAGGCATGGTGGCAGGCGCCTGTATTCTCAGCTACTCGGGAGGCTGAGGCAGGAGAATGGTGTGAACCCAGGAGGCGGAGCTTCCAGTGACCCAAGATTGTGCCACTGCGCTCCAGCCTGGGCGACAGCAAGACTCCGTCTCAAAAAAAAAAAAATACCCTATCTTCCCTCTTAATTATTTACTTTCTCTTCTATGTCCCACTGCCCAATGGGTCTGTCAAGACTTTTGGTTGTGAGTGACATGAACTTAGGCAGAAACGATAATGTGTTTGTTTATATATATTGGAAAAGGCTGGCATAGGGAAGTGCTGTTCTTCAGGCACAGCTGCATTGAGGACCTTAAACAATATCAATAGGGATTGTTGCCTTTGCTTACTTCATGTGATGCCAGGTCCCAACTCTTGTTTTCAGTGTCAGTGTCAGCCCTGTTTAAGGGACATGTCCAACTCTACTGGTCATTATCTTACATAGATGAAATATTCTTAGCTAGTCAAACTGAGTCGTGTATACTCTGCTCTGCTGGAAAAGTGACTTTCTCTCTTCCATCAATTGTGGCAGAGGCGGCTCCAAGAGGAGGCTGGGCAGGCAAAAACAAATGTCTAAACCCTACTGACTGAGGGCTGGCTGGCTATGTGTATTCCAACCTGGAAGAAATGGACTGTTGAAATGAAAGAACCGTGTCTTATTCATCTCTCTATTCCTAGCACAGTTGAGTGGCTAAGTGCAAGTGCTTTAAAAATGATTGTCTAACAGATGAACAATATATGGGTTTGTTAAATTGGGTATTTTTCCTTTTTTATATCATGAGCTGAAAGGTTTGGCTGAAGGGAGCTACTTCTCCTTTGTATTGGAATAATGATGCTCCTCTGATTTTTGTTTTGTTTTGTTTTTTTGAGACAGAGTTTTGCTCTTGTCGCCCAGGCTGGAGTGCAATGGCGCGATTTCGGCTCACCGCAACCTCTGCCTCCTGGGTTCAAGCGATTCTCCTGCCTCAGCCTCCTGAGTAGCTAGGATTACAGGCATGCTCCACCACACTCAACTAATTTTGTATTTTTAGTAGAGATGGGGTTTTTCCATGTTGGTCAGGCTACTCTCCTGACCTCAGGTGATCCACCTGCCTTGGCCTCCTAAAGTGCTGGGATTACAGGCATGAGCCACCACACCAGGCAAATTTTTTTTTTTTTTTTTTTTAATGGCCATGCCAATAAGGAGGCAAAAGAGAAAGGATTAGCTACCAAGGGGCAAATCTGGGGAGACAGTATGCCCATCTTTCCACATGTCAAAACCCATCTCTGGGACAATTTTTGGCATTAGTATTAAGGTTTCTTTCTCCCTAAAGAGTAATAATTATCTATATTTTAGTTTTTAGCTCTCTTTGCATTCAAAAGTGAGGAAAGGACCCTGAATTTCAGGCAGAGATAATTTCTTATCTATTCTGTTCCCACCCCTCAGTTACTTAAATATAGATCCCTTGTCCAGACTTGTAAAGGAGAATCAAATAGATAACATTAATGAACCCTGGAGCCAGCTATTGATTTGAACTTAGGTTTCTTAACAGCAAGCAGTAGATGCAAAGAAACATAGGGTCCTTCTGTTCTTTTTCTTATCATCCATAATGATTGACTGATAGAGTTTGATTGAAACTTTTCAAAGGAATTGTTTGGCCTATTATAGTTCAAAAAGCTCACAAGAAAGGGTAACAATGGCCCCTTCTGGGATGGGGAGCTGTGTGGCTGGTGGGATAGGAGTGAAAAGGAAGCCTTCTTTGCTTATATTTCTAAATTGTGTGCTTGTTTTATCTACTGAGAAAGTATTTAAAGCAAAAAAAAAAAAAAAAAAAAAACAGAAAAATCTTTGCAAATGCTTTTGAAGGTGCCAATGCATATGACTGTTATTTCAGCTCCAAATGGAGAAAATCTTAGAGAAATGACCTCCATGAGCAAACGCATGGAGGGCACACACTTATCTGGAGAAAGGGACATTATGGAATTTCCAAGGTTATTAGGAATGTCAGAAATAGGCATATGAAGAGCATTATACTCTTTACACTGAAAAGATGTAGAATGTTCCGAGTTAACGTGAACATAGATTCCTGGCCAGGCGTGGAGGTGCACACCTGTAATCCCAGCACTTTGGGAGGCCAAAGCCAGCAGATCTCTTGAGCTCAGGAGTTCAGAACAATCTTGGGCAACGTGGCAAAACCCCATCTCTACCAAAAAACAAAAATATAGCCAGGCGTGGTAGTGTGCACCTGTAGTCCCAGCTGCCTGGTAGGGCTGAGGTGGGAAGATGACTTATGGCCAGGAGGTCAAGGCTGCAATGAGCTGTGATTGCACCACTACACTCCAGCCTGGATGAAAAGTGGAACCCTGGCCAGGCGCAGTGGCTCACGCCTGTAATCCCAGCACTTTGGGAGGCTGAGGCAGGTGGATCACCTGAGGTCAGGAGTTTGAGACCAGACTGGCCAACGTGGTGAAACCCTGTCTCTACTAAAAATACAAAAATTAGTGTGATGTGGTGACACGCACCTGTAATCCCAGCTACTCAGGAGGCTGAGGAAGGAGAATTGCTTGAACCCGGGGGACAGGTTGCAGTGAGCCGAGATTGTGCATTGTACTCCAGTCTGGGCAACGGGAAAAACTCCGTCTCAAAAAAGTCCGGGCATGGTGGCTCACACCTGCAATCCCAGCACTTCGGGAGGCTGAGGTGGGCATATCACGAGGTCAGGAGATCGAGACCATCCTGGCTAACACAGTGAAACCTCGTCTCTACTAAAAATACAAAAAATTAGCCAGGCGTGGTGGCGGGCACCTGCAGTCCCAGCAACTGGGGAGGCTGAGGCAGGAGAATGGCGTGAACCAGGGAGGCAGAGCTTGTAGTGAGCCGAAATCCTGCCACGGCACTCCAGCCTGGGCGACAGAGCGAGACTCCGTCTCAAAAAAAAAAAAAAAAAAGTGGAACCCTGTCTCAAAAAAAAAAATACAGATTCCTCTTAGTTACTAAGCCTACAGCAAAATAACATTTTTTTGGTACAGCATTTCCCAGTAAGCAGTGTCACTGCTTTATTTATAAGCCTTTTAAATTCAAAATAGATAAGTAAACCCAACACCAACTCTGTGGCTGAAATACCGCTTTTTATAAATTATAAGTTTCTTACAACTAAGTTCCCTTCTGGGCATACTCACTTTTTCAGAAAAAAATACCTACCAGGCAGTGAGATGCTTCACCTTAATGTCTTAAACCAACTTTTTAAGCTGTGGGTAGGCACTTAGGAGAATGGGTTTTTCTTTCCCCCAAGCTGCCGCTTGATTATTCTTAATGTTTTCTATAGACTAATGACCCCAGTGGTGGCTGCATTTCCAAATCTTTATGTCTTTGTTTTTCTAAGATTGTTAAGCCACTCATCTAGAAGGCAGGGAAACCATTAATGTCCGGCTTCTGGACATATCTCTTATGAAGTGTGAAGCAGAGTTAACTCAGGAAGTTCCCAAAGAACTGCATTTTGGCCCAAAGAGAGTTTATGAAATGAATAGAGAAACAAGATGTCTCCTCCCAGTCTTAGGTATCTGTGGGCATCCATTTTAATACCTGGTTTCTTCAGAATTAGCCTGTGACACTTTTCTGTATTTCTGAAATACTTTTCTAGCATGTGCTTCTCTCTGAAAGACCTGGTTTGTAGTAACTGTGTTTGTTTTTTGTTTGTTTTTGAGAGGAAATCTCACTCTGTCACCAGGCTGGAGTGCAGTGGTGTGATCTTGGCTCACTGCAACCTCCGTCTCCCAGGTTCAAGCGATTCTTCTGCCTCAGCCTCCTGGGACTACAGGCAGGTGCCACTATGTCCAGCTAATTTTTTGTATTTTTAGTAGAGATGGGGTTTCACCATGTTGGCCAGGCTGTTCTTGATCTCTTGACCCCTCGTAATCTGCTCTCCTCAGCCTCCCAAAGTGTTGGGATTACAGGTGTGGGCTGCTGCGCCCAGCATGTAGTAATTGTTTTAAAGGAAGCAAGTGATAAAGAATTTGCTGATTTTAAGCCACCACAAAAAGATGGTTTAAAATAATTTAGCAATACAATTTGGACGAAAAATAATTGATTTGGTCTTAATTTATATCAGAAGTGACTTCTAAGTCTGTAGTTGGCTTCACAAGAGTCAGATTATTAGCAGAGCAGAGAGGGCAGGGGACATCACAGTCACTGCTCCATAGTGAGCAGCAATTCTATCTTGAGTTATGATAAGGCCGAGAAGGTTTTTTCAAAATACTTTTCATTTTTGGCCCCAGTTATTCTTTGGTACTTTATATAGAATATTTTGAGACTTCTAAGTTAGAGTAACATACCCAGTTTGAAAATTTCTAGGGGTTACTGTTTGATTTTGGTAGATTTCACTCTCTCCCTTTATTTCCCATTTTTTGTAGTTAACGTTGATTTTGGATTAGAGTAATAAATGAGGCAACATTTTATTACATTTGGATTAGTTGACTTGCCATTTACAGATGATATTAGTATTACAGAGTAACAGCCTTTATTAATTAGAAAACTGGATTTGCATATATTAAATTTTGATTCCTGGTGCGTTGCCTTTTGTTTTTGCTATTTTGGGTTTTAGAACTTGATATCCTGTGAAATTGTGTTAGATTTGGATTATTGATAAATTTTTACCATATTATGAGAAGCATTTATGATCTCATTAGAAACCATACATATTCTCAATTGCCCAAGTTTTACTGATTTTATTTTCTCATTAAAGACAAGCTTTTGTTTTAAGGAACTTGGGAAAGTTGATCTATCTAATTTAATATACGAGGTCATTAAAATAATTTTTCAGTTCCCTTACACACATACAAGCTTTTCTTTTTTTCAAAAGGATCCTCCTTAAAGTCTGTAACAGTTTACATTTGTGAGTGCCTTTGCCCTGGTATGTTGCAGGCACGGGTGGAGTGGGGGCATGTGTTGGTCAAGTCACATATCATTACTGTATTTAGTTTGGGAAGTATACAGAAACTTAAGGTTTTTGGTTTTTGTTTGTTTGGTTTTTTTTTTTAAGAATACCATAGCAGTAGGCAGGACAGTTCCAATTCAACAAAAACCTCTTTACCCTGGCACTTAAAACTGTGTAATGATGATGAACTGGTAAGCATTTTTCTGTTTTCAGATGTTCAACATCAAAAGGAGAAAAGAACACTTGATTTAAAAATAATTGATTGCTATTGTTTCTCTAATTTTCAACTTGAAGTTCATTGCTGAACTGTTTTTTTAAAGTCTTATCAGAATTACGCCAGATTAGATTCATAGTCAAAATGTCCTGTTAAAAACTGGGAAGATCAGAGAGTACTTATTTTGCCTGCCTGCTTTAAGTATTCAAAGTATAGTAGATACGTGCCCGGCTCAGTGGCTCACACCTGTAATCCCAGCACTTTGGGATGCCAAGGCGGGAGGATGGCTTGAGTCCAGGAGTTTGTGACCAGCCTGGGCAACATAGTGAGACCTAGTCTCTACAAAAAATAATTTTTTTAATTAGTTGGGCATAGTGGCGCACTCCTGGAGTCCCATCCTCTTGGGAAGCTGAGGCGAGAGGATCACTTGAGCCCAGAAGGTTGAGGCTATGGTGAACCGTGAGTGCACTGCAGTCATGAACCATGAGTGCACTGCACTGCACTCCAGCCTGCGCGACAGAGCAAGACTGTCTTAAAAAAAGGATGGATGGATGGATGGATAAGTCGAGCCATATGCACATGCAAGCGTGTGTGTCTGTGTGTGTACACACTAGATGAGGATACCTGTGCACCTTTTTTGTCAGATGGGTAGGGTTTATGATCCTGTCATCAGTGGAATTAGTAAATATTACAAGTTGTACGTGTTTTGACTTTGACTTAAATTTTTTTTTCCAATAGAAACTATGTTCCAACTTCCTGTCAACAATCTTGGCAGTTTAAGAAAAGCCCGGAAAACTGTGAAAAAAATACTTAGTGACATTGGGTTGGAATACTGTAAAGAACATATAGAAGTAAGTAGCATGTCATTTTTAAATTTTAACATGACTCAGCTTCTGATCCATTACTTTGTGTCAGTGGCCGCGATGGCTAAATCTTAGATGTGATTCTGAATTTCAGCCACAGCAGTAGCTTACAAAAGCATTCTCAACAGCGTAACTTGTGCCTTGCTCCCTAAAATGGGCTTTTTCATTTTTGCATCCTGAAGCAAAAGGCTACCATTGAGGACTTAAGCATGTCAGGCATTGAACTAGGTGTCGTAAAGTTGTCTATACGTTTAATCCTTAGAACAACCATGGAGGCGGGAGGCAGTGTAGCAATTCTTATCTACACTTTACAGATGAAGAACCAATAAATAGGCCCAGCCTTGCAGCTGAGAAAGTGGCAGTGTCTGTGGGACTCAAAGCCTGTTCTCATTCTGATACGCTTGAATGTTCTGGTTGACCTTCTAATGGTTGAGGCATGCTTGTGTGGGTGCTTGTCGTCTCTTTCCTTAGGATTTGAGCATTTGTTGCCCCTTTTGACCCATCATAGACTATTACTTTCCCCCTTGTATAACAGTTTGGGCTTTATCAACTGTTTTTCAAGCTGTTTTATTCTATGAGCTTTATAACAGCCCTGTGGGATAGCCATGCAGTGGTCTCCTCCTTTTCAACATCTCACTGTTTCAGGTCTTACGGTTTGTTGGTCAAAGTCCCTGAATGAAAAGAAATGTTTGAAGCTGTTTCCCCTACTAACCTTTAAGTTCTAGCTGGCTAGGGACCATAGCTACCTTGTTTATCCATTTAGCCCCAGCACCTAGCACAATGTTTTGCACATAATAGGTGGTCAGTAAATGTTTGAATGGAATTGGAAGTAAAAAAGCAAATTCATTCATGCAACAGGTTTTCTTATTTTGAGTTCCACTAATAACACTTGAAGAGTATGTCATGGAAACTGAAGCTGCTCAAAAGTCGACTTCTCTAGTTATGTTGTTCCAAGTGTGGAAGTAGCCCGTCTCCAACCCCAAAGTTCAGGTAGATCTGCCCAAATGAAACAGTCCATTCACTTTGCACTCTGTGGGGTCATCTTCATAGAAATAATTCCAACATCACAGTGCATTTTCTGTCATGCATTTGATTTGTTCCTCCTATGATTATTTATGTGTAGACTTCATTTTCCACCTTCAACTGTGAACTTTTTAGGAACAAGTGGGATTTTACCCTAAGACTTTCAATCTTCCTAGTCTGGAGGGAAGTGGACCATTAAATTTTTTCGTGAGAGTATAAATTTAACATCATACTGCTTAACTTTCTTTGAATAGCTTTCTTTCTGCCTTTTTGCGTTTGAAATTTCTGAGTTTTCTTTCTGATCTGATCTCCTGCCCCCTTCCCTCAAAAAACTTTTTTTTTTTTTTTGCACAGAACCAGAAATCATATCTGCAGTGCTATAAGCAAACATTGCTATTTTAGACGTGATTCCAGTACTGTAACTGACAAGTTACAGTACTCTAAATGAAAAGTGCTTTGATATTAGTGTGTGGCTGAATTTTTTTACTTAATTAGAACTTCCAGCAGTTTCCTTGGAAACCTGGCTGACCATCAGGATAGTGGTTGGTTGATATAAAATGTAGACTGCAACTTCCATATGCCTTTTTATATTTAAGAGCCTCATCACTCCTAGTTTAAGTCCTTGTTGATGTTGGTTTTCCTGTGCCTCTCCCCATCTTAGTTAAGAGGTGGGATTTACATGTAAGATGAGGTTAGCATTTATACCACTATGTTTTCGTAAACTTCTTTCACTGTTTTCTAGGATTTTAAACAATTTGAACCTAATGACTTTTATTTGAAAAACACTACATGGGAGGATGTAGGCCTGTGGGATCCTTCACTTACGAAAAACCAGGTAAGTGGCACAGGAGGCCTCAGGTGGCAGCTGCTTGGTGTAGTGGCACAGGAGGCCTCAGATGGCAGGCTGCTTGGTGTACTCTCAGCTCTAGGCCTTTGATAGCAATGCAGTGATTGTGGGCAAATGCCAGACATCGAAAGTGTCAAAATTGCATTTCATATTTTCCCGACCAGTGGGAAGACTAAGAAAAACTTTTTGTTTGTGGTTTTTTGTCATTGGACTGAAACTTGAGGTGTAAGAAGAAAAGGAAATTTTGGTACTTAAAAGTTTCGAAGCCTGCTGTATCCCACCATTTCCCCGAAAAGTGCTCTGGCTCTATTTTTCTGCATCTGTGTTGCTATTCTTGTTTTTTCTGCACAGAAAAAGACAAGACCCTTCCTTATATTTAAGCTTTTTTTATTTCTCTATGTTAATGGCACCCAACTTCTATGGGAGCCCTGGGGAGGTGACTTTGTAGGATGTCAGTGACAGAGAAAACGTTTTACAAATTGACATTAAAAACAATATTAGCAGTGCCAGCAGGTGTCAGTAGGTGATGATGATGTCATACAGATAGAGGGAGGTATAGGTGGTATTTCCTTTTGCATAGAGGTAATTGTCAATTTAATTTTTACCATTACCTATTTTAGGAGTGATTCTCATTCTGCATTAATAATCTGTTCATCTATTGGAACATACTTTTCAGGAAATTAGTACTTTTAAACTTTACCTCAGATACTTGACTTTTTTTTTTTTTTTAAATACCCCAGGCAGAGGTACTAACCAGCAGTCTTAGAATGAGAATGCTTTCCAGTGGGACACGGCATTTATTTCAGTTTTATCAATCTGAAAGCCTCATAGCTGAATACTCAAGAAGAGTTGAGCTTTGAGGAGAAGCAGAGTATTTCATCTTGGTTCAAACCAGTATCTGAAACAAAGTAGGTTTCTAGGGAGAAAAGATCTCTCGCCAAGCATGTGTCAGTTCACCTGTCTTCATCGAAGGACTGACTGCATAAGTGTTAACAATCATAATTCTGAAAGTTACTCTTTGATATCAGTATATTCTATAATGTACTATTGGCTTTTAAATACCACACCCTCCTCACAGTGTGTAGGACATTTTTATTTAACTTCTTGATTTGAATCAAAGCAGCTGTTACTTCATTAGCTCTTTTGAAGCATTCTTGGTTGAGAAGGAACAGCAAGCTTATAGAAGAAAGCCAGCTTTTCAGATCAGTCTTTCTTTTGATCAGCACTGAATCTCATACTACACTGTACTTTAATCAGAGAAAAAAATGGAGATTTGCCTTTTTTCTATGAAAATGTATCCATAAAGGGGAAAGGAATAAAAAATATAGCTTTATCTCTTGTAATTGTCTAATTGCACTAAAACATTCTGGACCCTGAATTTTACCGCAGGCATTTGCCACATAACGACATTTTGGTCAGTGACGGACTACATCTACAACAGTGGTCCCATAAGAATATAATGGAGTTGAAAAGCTTACTACCTAGTGACATCATAGCGCAACATATGACTCATGTTTGTCGTGGTGCTAGGTGTAAACACACCTGTGCTGCCAGTCATATAGAAGTATAGCACATACAGTTATTTACAGCACGTAATACCATCATGCATTGCTTAATGATGGGATGCCATCTGAGAAATGCCTTGTTAGGTGAGGTCATTGTTGTACAAACATCATAAAGGGTACTTACACAGACAGGTGATATAGCCTGGTATACCCCTACGCTACGTGATGTGGCCTGTTGCTCCTAGGCTACCAACTTGAACAGCATGTTACTATACTGAATACCCTAAGAGTGATTAACACAATGGTAAGTATTTGTGTCTCTAAACATAGTGAAGCATAGAAAAGGTGCGGTAAAAATACAGTATAAAAGATAAAAATTGGTACACCTGTATTGGGCACTTGCAGGAATGGAAGTTGCTCTGAGTGGTGAGTGAATATGAAGGGACATTATTGTACACCACTGTAGACTTTATAAACACACTTAGGCTACATAAAAAATAAAACTTTAAATTTTTAACTTTTAAATCTTTTGTAATAACACTTAGCTTAAAACACAAACACGGCAACCTGCTTGGGTCCCCCTTCCACACTGTGTAACTTTGTCCTTTCACTCTTCATAATGAACATTGCTACCGCTCAAAAATTAAAAAAAAAAAAATTGTACAGCTATATAAAAATATTTTGTCTTCATATACTTACAAACTTTTTACTAGTCTTAAACTTTTTTTTTAACTTTTTGAACTGTTAAAAACTAAGACACAAACACATAATTAGCCTAGGCCTACACAGGGTCAAGATCAATGGTATTACCATTGCCACCTTCACATGTTGTCCCACTGGAAGGTTTTCAGGAGCAGTAACACACATGGAGCCATCATCTCCTGTGATGGCAGTGTCGTCTTCTGGATACCTCGTGAAGGACCTGGCTGAAGCTGTTTTAGAGTTAACTTTAAAAAAAAAAAAAAAAAATAAGTAGAGGTGGTACACTCAAATAATGATTAAAAACTCACTACTGGCCGGGCGTGGGGCTCGTGCCTATCTTCCCAGCACTTTGGGAGGCTGAGGCGGGTGGATCACCTGAGGTCAGGAGTTCAAGACCAGCCTGGCCAACATGGTGAAACCCTGTCTCTACTAAAAACACAAAAATTCGCCGGGCGGGCAGGTGCTTGTAATCCAAGCTACTCAGGGTTGGAAGGGGTTAAGGGCGGCGGGGCAGGAGAATCGCTTGAACCCGGGAGGTGTAGGTTGCAGTGAGCTGAGATTGTGCCATTGCAGTCCAGCCTGGGGGACAAAAGCAAGACTCCATCTCAAAAAAAAAAAAAAAAAAAAAAAAACCTCATTACCAAAATCCTTGCATACTTAAGTCCCACAGTTGGCTCTATGGAACCTGCATATACCGAGAGCTAGCCCTCTGTATAGGAGATTTGAGCTTCCCAAGAATAGTGTATCTTTCATCTGATCTGCATTTGTTTGGAAAAAATCCACATATAAGCAGTTCAAAGCCATGTTGTTGAAGGGTTAACTATATAGTAAATACTACATGACAGAAATGTTTCAGCCCCATTATAATCTTGGGGGAACACAGTCGCATATGCAGTCTGTACTAGACGGAAACACCAGCACATGACTACTTGACAATGACAATTAAAAACTATTACCAAAAACTATTTATTTACTGTATATACTTTTTATTATTTTAGAGTGTACTTCTACTTTTTAAAACAGCTTTTCATGGTAAACTAGTAGCATCCTCATATAGCTTGTGTTTACTATGTCTCTTGATGGCATCATATTCTTGTGCTTGGTTTAATCTCGTGGTATTTTGTTCATCATGGCCCCTAAGCATACACAATCCATAATGTCGCCAGTAAGGGGCCATGTTGAGTGACCTGGAAACAGAAGTGATTAAGGACTACGAAGGTGGAGAATCAGTGATGGTTATTTCTTGCCAGTCAGGCATGTCCCATTTTACCATAGCTACGATCTTGGAAGAACAAGAGCAAAGTGACAGAAGCTGTTAAAGCATCTGCTTCATTGAAAGCAATGAGACTAACAAAAATTAAAGAAGGACCTTTATCAGACACACAGAAGCTTCTGATGACCTGGAGTGAAGAGCAGACACAGGTGCACACGGTGCTGTGTACCTCTCCGCACCATGATGATCACAGAGCAAAAACTGTGTGTGTGGTGTTGAAAGAAAACGCTGGACATGGCTGTGGTGTTGAATTTACTGCTAGTTCGAGGTGGTTTAAACAATTATAAAAAGAATAGTTTCATTACATAATGGGAAAGTGGTGAGTTTGTGAGTGCTGATGTGAAGGCAGCTGAAGAATTTTGGGAAACTCTAGATAAGCTGAGTCTGGAGGAAAATCACTTGCCAGAGCAAATTTTCAGTATGGATGAAACCTTTCTATTCCGGAAACAGATGCCTGAAAGCACTTTCATCCGTAAGGAGACCAAAGCAATGCCAGGCTTCAAGGCTTTTAAGGACTGGATGACAGTCTTGCTTGGGGGCAATGTTGCAGGCTACAAACTGAAACCCTTTGTGATTTGGCACATTGAGAACCCTAGTGGCTTCAAGCGTATCAATATACACACACTTGGCCAGTGCACTGCAGGAAACATAAGTCGTGGGTGACCCAGCTCCTCTTTCAAGATGCTGTCCTGAATTGATATGCCCGCAAAATTGAGAAGTAGTATTGAGAGAGTAACATACCCTTCAAGCTTTTGCTTACTGTCGATAATAAGCAGATGCCTCCTTTAAGTGGCATTTTTCATCCCAGTATCAAACACCACCTCTTTGATCCAACTGATGGAGTTACAGCAGCTTTTAAGGCCTACTATCTGAGAAAGGCCTTTGTCCTGTCATCACAGCTGAGGAGGACACTGAAGATTCTGATACGATTCTGAAAGGATTACAATATCTGTGACTACATTAAGAATCTTGCTTGGGCTTGGGGTGATGTCATCAAGGAGTGTATGAATGGCATCTGGAAGAATACACTCAAGAGGTTTGTCCATGACTTAAAAGGATTTGCATAAATCACAAAGTCTGTGGTTGAGATGGCAAACAACTTTAACCTGGGTGTGGATGAGGATGATATAGAAGAGCTCCTAGAGGTGGTTCCTGAGGAATTGACTAGTGAGGAGCTGTGGGAACTGGAACAAGAACGCATAGGTGAAGAGGAAAGAGAAAAGGAAACTGCAGGAAAAGCAAAAGAAGAATCCTCAAGAAAATTCAGAGTGAAGGATTTAGCAGTGCAGACCTCAGCAAGCTCCTTAAGTTTGAAAACACATGGTTGGGTGTGGTGGCTCGCACTTGTAATCCCAGCATTTTGGGAGTCTGAGGCAGGTGGATCATCTGAGGTCAGGAGTTCAAGACCAGCCTGGCTGATATAGTGAAACCCTGTCTCTACTAAAAATACAAAAAAATCAGCCGGACGTGGTGGTGGGTGCCTGTAATCCCAGCTACTGGGGAGGCTGAGGTTGCAGTGAGCCGAGATCGTGCCATTGCACTCCAGCTTGGGTGACAAGAGAAAAAAAAACTCCATCTCAAACAACAACAACAACAAAGTTTGAAAACATGGATCTCAATACCAAAAGGTTTTCGTTAATAGAGAAGAATATTCATGGTTCATTATCTGCTTACAAGCAAATCTATGATGAAAAAAGGAAACAAAGCACCTTGGACTTTCTCAAGAAGAGCCTAAGGCAGGTCCTTCCACAGTTATCCAGAAGGCATTGTTACCATGGGAGGTGGCAGTTCCATGTGTGTTACTGTTCCTGAAGACCCTCCAGTGGCACAAGATGTGAAGGTGGAAGGTAGTGATACTGTTGATCCTCATTCTCTCTAGTCCTAGACTAATGTATGTGTTTGTGTCTTAGCTTTTAAGAAGAAAATGTTTTTTAAAGTTTTGGGGTTTTTTGTGTTTTTGTTTTTGTTTTTTTGAGACAGAGTCTTGCTCTTATCGCCCAGGCTGGAGTGCAGTGGCACGATCTCAGCTCATTGCAACCTCAGCCTCCCAAGTAACTGGAATTACAGGCACCCGCCACCACGTCTGGTTAATTTTTTGTATTTTTAGTAGAGATGGGGTTTCGCCATGTTGGCCAGGCTGGTGTCGAAATCCTGACCTTGTGATCCATACCTGCCTTGGCCTCCCAAAGTGCTGGGAAAGTTTTTAAAAAAAAAAAAAAATTTTTTAAGCTTATAAAATAGGTATATGAAGGTAGAAAATATTTTTGTACAGCTGTACAATGTGTGTTGTTTTGTTTTGTTTTGTTTTTGAGATGGAGTCTTGCTATGTTACCCAGGCTAGAGTGCTGTGCTCTGATCTTGGCTCACTGCAACCTCCGCCTCCTGGTGATTCTCCTGCCTCAGCCTCCCGAGTAGCTGGGATTACAGGTGCCTGCCACCACGCCTGGCTATTTTTTGTATTTTCAGTAAAGATAGGGTTTCAACATGTCGGTCAGGCTGGTCTCGAACTCCTGACCTCAGGTAATCCACCTGCCTGGGCCTCCCAAAGTACTGGGATTACAGGCGTGAACCACTGTGCCCAGCCAATCTGTTTGTGTTTTAAGCTAAGTATTACTACAAAAGAGTAAAAAAGTTAAAAATTGAAAAGTGTATAAACCACAGCAAGCTGAGGTTATTATTCAAGAAAAAATATTTTTTAGGGCTGGGCACAGTGGCTTGCAATCCCACCACTTTGGGAAGCCAAGGCAGGAGGATTGCTCAAGCCCAGCAGTTCAAGGCTAGCCTGGACAACAGAGTGAGACCCTATCTCTACAGAATTTACCCTAGTGTGGTGGCACACACCTGTAGTCCCCAGGACTGAGGTGGAGGTGGGAGGATCGCGTGAGCCCAAGAGGTTGAGACGGCAGTCAGCCGATTGTGTCACTGCACTCCAGCCTGAGCAACAGAGTGAGACTTTGTCTCAAAAAAATTGTTTTGTTTTTAGTAAATTTGTGTAGCTTAAGTGTTCATAAAGTCTACAGTAGTGTACAGTAATGCCCCAGGCTTTCATATTGACTCACCCAGAGCAACTTATAGTCCTGTAAGCTTTGTTCATGGTAAGTGCCCTATATAGTTGCACCAGTTACCTTTTATATTGTATTTTTACCATACTTTTTCTGTACTTAGCTATGTTTAAACATACAAATATTTACCATTGTGTTAATCATTGCCTATGGTATTCAGTACAGAAACATGCTGTACAGGTTTGTAGCCTAAGAGCAATAAGCTGTGCCATGTAGCCCAGGTGTGTAGTAGGTTGCACCATGTAGGTCTGTGTGAATACACTCTAGGATTTCACACCATGATGCATTTTTCAGAATTGCATCCCTGTGGTTTAGCAACACATGACTGTGTAATAAACCTGAAGTCTTTTAGTGACTTCTTTCATTTAGGTTATTGTTATTTCTAGCTGCAAAATGTTTGTCTTGAAGTCATTTGTCTTTGGTTTGGCTAAAATGTGACTCTTTTTTCCTAAACATTAAGAACTTAGCATTGACTTTTTAATTTACACTGACAAAAATATTTGGTTTAGGATAGCTTTTTTTGAGTTTCAATTTTATAAAGTTGCTATACAAAAGGAAAAAACATAATAAAATCTGTGGCTTTTTTTGGTTTTGTCTTTTGAGACAGTTTTGCTGTTGTCACCCAGGCTGAAGTGCAATGGCGCGGTCTCGGCTTATTGCAACCTCCACCTCCCAGCTTCAAGCGATTCTCCTGCCTCACCCTCCCGAAGTAGCTGAGATTACAGGCGCCCACTACACCTAGCTTATTTTTTTGTATTTTTAGTTGAGATGGGGTTTCACCATGTTGGCCAGGCTGGTCTTGAACTCCTGATCTCAGGTGATCCACCCACCTCAGCCTCCCACAGTGCTGGGATTACAGGCGTGAGCCACCGCGCCTGGCCTAAAGTAAATGCATTATTAAGAATGTCTGGGGGGGATCTGGAATCTGTGAACTGCCTATCTGAAGTGGCATTCTAATTTTAGTTTTTGTGTTTACTTTAGGACTATCGGACAAAACCTTTCTGCTGCAGCGCTTGTCCATTTTCCTCAAAATTCTTCTCTGCCTACAAAAGTCATTTCCGAAATGTCCATAGTGAAGACTTTGAAAATAGGATTCTCCTTAATTGCCCCTACTGTACCTTCAATGCAGACAAAAAGACTTTGGAAACACACATTAAAATATTTCATGCTCCAAACGCCAGCGCACCAAGTAGCAGCCTCAGCACTTTCAAAGATAAAAACAAAAATGATGGCCTTAAACCTAAGCAGGCTGACAGTGTAGAGCAAGCTGTGTATTACTGTAAGAAGTGCACTTACCGAGATCCTCTGTACGAAATAGTCAGGAAGCACATTTACAGGGAACATTTTCAGCATGTGGCAGCACCTTACATAGCAAAGGCAGGAGAAAAATCACTCAATGGGGCAGTCCCCTTAGGCTCAAATGCCCGAGAAGAGAGTAGTATTCACTGCAAGCGATGCCTTTTCATGCCAAAGTCCTATGAAGCTTTGGTACAGCATGTCATCGAAGACCATGAACGTATAGGCTATCAGGTCACTGCCATGATTGGGCACACAAATGTAGTGGTTCCCCGATCCAAACCCTTGATGCTAATTGCTCCCAAACCTCAAGACAAGAAGAGCATGGGACTTCCACCAAGAATCGGATCCCTTGCTTCTGGAAATGTCCGGTCTTTACCATCACAGCAGATGGTGAATAGACTCTCAATACCAAAGCCTAACTTAAATTCTACAGGAGTCAACATGATGTCCAGTGTTCACCTGCAGCAGAACAACTATGGAGTCAAATCTGTAGGCCAGGGTTACAGTGTTGGTCAGTCAATGAGACTGGGTCTAGGTGGCAACGCACCAGTTTCTATTCCTCAACAATCTCAGTCTGTAAAGCAGTTACTTCCAAGTGGAAATGGAAGGTCTTATGGGCTTGGGTCAGAGCAGAGGTCCCAGGCACCAGCAAGATACTCACTGCAGTCTGCTAATGCCTCTTCTCTCTCATCGGGCCAGTTAAAGTCTCCTTCCCTCTCCCAGTCACAGGCATCCAGAGTGTTAGGTCAGTCCAGTTCCAAACCTGCTGCAGCTGCCACAGGCCCTCCCCCAGGTAACACTTCCTCAACTCAAAAGTGGAAAATATGTACAATCTGTAATGAGCTTTTTCCTGAAAATGTCTATAGTGTGCACTTCGAAAAAGAACATAAAGCTGAGAAGGTCCCAGCAGTAGCCAACTACATTATGAAGATACACAATTTTACTAGCAAATGCCTCTACTGTAATCGCTATTTGCCCACAGATACTCTCCTCAACCATATGTTAATTCATGGTCTGTCTTGTCCATATTGCCGTTCAACTTTCAATGATGTGGAGAAGATGGCCGCACACATGCGGATGGTTCACATCGATGAAGAGATGGGACCTAAAACAGATTCTACTTTGAGTTTTGATTTGACATTGCAGCAGGGTAGTCACACTAACATCCATCTCCTGGTGACCACATACAATCTGAGGGATGCCCCAGCTGAATCTGTTGCTTACCATGCCCAAAATAACCCTCCAGTTCCTCCAAAGCCACAGCCAAAAGTTCAGGAAAAGGCAGATATCCCTGTTAAAAGTTCACCTCAAGCTGCAGTGCCCTATAAAAAAGATGTTGGGAAAACCCTTTGTCCTCTTTGCTTTTCAATCCTAAAAGGACCCATATCTGATGCACTTGCACATCACTTACGAGAGAGGCACCAGGTTATTCAGACGGTTCATCCAGTTGAGAAAAAGCTCACCTACAAATGTATCCATTGCCTTGGTGTGTATACCAGCAACATGACCGCCTCAACTATCACTCTGCATCTAGTTCACTGCAGGGGTGTTGGAAAGACCCAAAATGGCCAGGATAAGACAAATGCACCCTCTCGGCTTAATCAGTCTCCAAGCCTGGCACCTGTGAAGCGCACTTATGAGCAAATGGAATTTCCCTTACTGAAAAAACGAAAGTTAGATGATGATAGTGATTCACCCAGCTTCTTTGAAGAGAAGCCTGAAGAGCCTGTTGTTTTAGCTTTAGACCCCAAGGGTCATGAAGATGATTCCTATGAAGCCAGGAAAAGCTTTCTAACAAAGTATTTCAACAAACAGCCCTATCCCACCAGGAGAGAAATTGAGAAGCTAGCAGCCAGTTTATGGTTATGGAAGAGTGACATTGCTTCCCATTTTAGTAACAAAAGGAAGAAATGTGTCCGTGATTGTGAAAAGTACAAGCCTGGCGTGTTGCTGGGGTTTAACATGAAAGAATTAAATAAAGTCAAGCATGAGATGGATTTTGATGCTGAGTGGCTATTTGAAAATCATGATGAGAAGGATTCCAGAGTCAATGCTAGTAAGACTGCTGACAAAAAGCTTAACCTTGGGAAAGAAGATGACAGTTCCTCAGACAGTTTTGAAAATTTGGAAGAAGAATCCAATGAAAGTGGTAGCCCTTTTGACCCTGTTTTTGAAGTTGAGCCTAAAATCTCTAACAGTAACCCAGAGGAACATGTACTGAAGGTAATTCCTGAGGATGCTTTAGAATCTGAGGAGAAGCTAGACCAAAAAGAGGAGGATGGTTCAAAATACGAAACTATTCATTTGACTGAGGAACCAACCAAACTAATGCACAATGCTTCTGATAGTGAGGTTGACCAAGACGATGTTGTTGAGTGGAAAGACGGAGCTTCTCCATCTGAGAGTGGGCCTGGATCCCAACAAGTGTCAGACTTTGAGGACAATACCTGTGAAATGAAACCAGGAACCTGGTCTGATGAGTCTTCCCAAAGCGAAGATGCAAGGAGCAGTAAGCCAGCTGCCAAAAAAAAGGCTACCATGCAAGGTGACAGAGAGCAGTTGAAATGGAAGAATAGTTCCTATGGAAAAGTTGAAGGGTTTTGGTCTAAGGACCAGTCACAGTGGAAGAATGCAGCTGAGAATGATGAGCGCTTATCTAACCCCCAGATTGAGTGGCAGAATAGCACAATTGACAGTGAGGATGGGGAACAGTTTGACAACATGACTGACGGAGTAGCTGAGCCCATGCATGGCAGCTTAGCTGGAGTTAAACTGAGCAGCCAACAGGCCTAAGTGCCAGGTTCCTTGGCGTTGGTGACATGCTGCAGCCTGGAACTCTGATCTCCATTCAGTGTGACTGCAAAGCTGTCTTCTCACTGGTACTGCCTTGTGAGTACTGGTTGGACTGGGGGGCATGTGGCCGCTGCAGTTCCAGTGGTTATTTCTAAGTCTGTGACACGACAGGCTGATCTTGCTTCAGAACCTTCTCTGACAGACACGGTAACTAAATGTGAAAAACCAATAAGCTGGTGGCTCATGAATACATACGAGGAAAAGCAGAGGTTTATTTTATCTGCCTTTTCAACATTTCTTTCCCTCTGTGAAATGATTGGTCAGATGTCTTTGAGAAGCGTTAACCTAATTCACATGGTAGTGTAGGGCCAGCATACAAGCTACCAGTCTAATGTGTATAGTAGACTTTGGGAAAAGCGATTTTTTTTCCATGTATTCATTCTGAATAGTTGAAATGTATATTTGTACAGTCTTTTAGACCTATTCAAGTGATGCTCATGATACTGTTACTGTGTGCCCATCATAGATTTCTTTTTTTAGTGTTGCCCTTGCTGTGTAATAAACGCTATATCTAGTTTACCTAGCAAAAGCTCAAAACTGCGCTAGTATGGACTTTTGGACAGACTTAGTTTTTGCACATAACCTTGTACAATCTTGCAACAGAGGCCAGCCACGTAAGATATATATCTGGACTCTCTTGTATTATAGGATTTTTCTTGTTCTGAATATCCTTGACATTACAGCTGTCAAAAACAAAAACTGGTATTTCAGATCTGTTTTCTGAAATCTTTTAAGCTAAAATCACATGCAAGAATTGACTTTGCAGCTACTAATTTTGACACCTTTTAGATCTGTATAAAAGTGTGTTGTGTTGAAGCAGCAAACCAATGAGTGCTGCATTTTGGATATTTAGTTTTATCTTTAGTTCAACACCATCATGGTGCATTCATTTATACCATCTAATATATGACACACTGTTGTAGTATGTATAATTTTGTGATCTTTATTTCCCTTTGTATTCATTTTAAGCATCTAAATAAATTGCTGTATTGTGCTTAATGTAAATATTTGCTTTATTACCCATGACAGTCCTGTGTGTCCATTATATCTTTTGCCATTTAATGCCATAACTCTTTCATCAGAGATGGCAGCCACAGTCACAGAGGAAACTTGTGGAAAACCCAAGATCTGTCGTCTGCATAAAGAATGCTTTCTCTTGAGGTACCTGGTACAAAATCTGTTTTGCGTTTTTTGTTTGTTTGTTTTTGTTTTTCTCTTTTAACTGAAAAATAGACACCCTTGAGCTTTTCAGTTCACCTTTTGTTAAGGAGCAGAGCCTGGATATATATGTAAATGTCTCAGCTATTTTTAAAAAAAAATGTAAACATGGATTGGCATTAATTTGCAAGCAGAATCTTAATAGCCTGATGGGTTGTTTTTTTTTTTTTTCCTTGTAGATGAAGTTCAGTGTTCGTTTTCACCTTACACTGGGAACAGTTGTAGTGCAGGCAGCTCTGCCTCTGTGCCACTCTTGGCCATCTTGCTATTAAGGGAAAGGCTTTGAAGAGCATACACTTACAGGGCTGTAAAGATGGAAGGAGCTGGTATTTTTACCATGCGTAGATTCCCAAGAGCAACTTGTACTAAAAAAAGCAGAAGGTTAATCCCAGCACTTTGGGAGGCCGAGACGGGCGGATCACGAGGTCAGGAGATCGAGACCATCCTGGCTAACACGGTGAAACCCTGTCTCTACTAAAAAAATACAAAAAAACGAGCCGGGCGAGGTGGCGGGCGCCTGTAGTCCCCAGCTACTCCGGAGGCTGAGGCCGGAGAATGGCGTAAACCCGGGAGGCGGAGCTTGCAGTGAGCTGAGAGCCGGCCACTGTACTCCAGCCTGGGCGACAGAGCGAGACTCCGTCTCAAAAAAAAAAAAAAAAAAAAAAAAGCAGAAGGTTACAAGGAAGCAGAATTAGGCCAACATTTCCAGCAATGAAAACAATGATGGGATGCTCCAGTCCATGAGGAGGCTGGTCAGTCACCTGTCAAGGATACTGGTGTAAAGAAGTCTGAAGTGGCTGATGTCCATAACTTCTGAGTCCCTTTCCAAAAGACTCTTGTTAATGCTGCTACCAGAGAGTAGAGATTTGACCAGCCTCTCCCTAAAATGTTAAGCTTCTCAACAACAGTACAGGAAGAAGTGCAGGAATAGATTAGAACCTTTCAGGAATTTGGGGCTGGAACGGAGCTATGTTACATCTGTTATACAGGTAGATTATAAATTCTACATGCGCCAGCCAAAACTTAGGACAGGATGTCCCCAAATTAAGATGCTGTAGATTACCAAATCAGAAATACCAGCTGGATTTAGGCCAGCTCACATTTATTTGGAAATTACCGTCCCTGATTAACAGGCTTCTGAGTTGTACGTGGAGGACTAATGAGACTCGTACAAGACGCCACAGGGCTTGGGGTCCAGGTCCCAGTTGGCTGTCGGAGTAGAGACAGATGAGTGTGTGTCCTCATTAAGGTGGTGGGAGTGTGCCTTTTGGCATTCAGAAAAGGGTTTAGCCACCCTAAGAGTTGGAAATAAAGATTCCCAACTGGAAATGTTGCAGAATCCCTAAAAGTGTCTCAATAAAAGCCATTTTAAAAGAATATTGTTGCTGCTGTTTGCTTTCCGAATAATGTGGAGATTGTTGGCTATGGCAACATGGCACCTCCTAATTACAGAATGCCTATAAATGTAGGCTGAACAATTCTAACATGAGAAAAGCTAAGTATCCTAGAGAGGTCTGGTGTTTGTTTTGTTTTTTTTTTTTTTTGCAGGAGGGGGTGGGGCGTGTTTCTGGCCCTGCAAGTTTTCTTGTGGGAATGCGTTCCATAGTCAGACAAGCTAGGACTGTGGTTTCTCTCCCTGTTGATCACATAGAGCATTTTCTCATCCTATCTTTGGTTCCTCATCATTGTAGAGTATAGGGAGAGAAGAACAGCTTTGTTCCCTCTTGAAATTCAAGCAGAGAGGGTATCTGCCTCTCATACTGCTCTAGAGTTTTATGTCACTTTGATCCCGATGCCTGCCCCTTTGTAACGACATCCATTTCTGGCATGAACAAAATGAGTGCCAGATTTGAAAACTGGATGTATTAAACACGGGAGTTTCCCATCTGGGATGCTTCACCCTAGAAACGATTAAACCTGCTTATTGCTAAATAAGTACTGCCATACAGACATGTAGTTTCTTTACTACTTAGACCTCAGACTAGCACTGAGGCCTTGAGATGAGGCTCAAGAATTATCTGTAGGTGGCTCGGGGTTTGGTTTTGTTTTGAGATGGAGTCTTGCTCTGTTGCCCAGGCTGGAATGCAGTGGCACCATCTCAGCTCACTGTAACCTCCGCCTCCTGGGTTCAAGCGATTCTCCTGCCTCCCGAGTAGCTGGGACTGCAGGCACTTGCCACCCTGCCTGGCTAATTTTGTGTGTGTGTATTTTTAGTAAAGACGGTTTCACCATGTTAGCCAGAATGGTCTCCATCTCCTGACCTCGTGATCCGCCCACCTCAGCCTTCCAAAGTGCTGGGATTACAGGCGTGAACCACCACGCCCGTCCATCTCTAGGTGGTACTATGCCACTAGCATTTGAGAACCATTTAGCTTGAGTGATGGAAATTTTCTTTCCCTAATGACATTAAGTAGAACATGTTGAATACATGGATTTTGCAGAGTATCAGGCCGTTTTTCTTTTTTTCCTGCCTGTTGTGACCCTTCTAACCCCCCTGCTGAGCAATAATTATTAGGTGCCAGTTGAGGCATGTTTCACCAAAATGTCATGGAAGAACATCTCAAAAGCTTCTGGAAGACTAGAAATGAAGAGGCCACTCCCATCGTTAGGACATGGCATTCCAGCATACCAATTATCAGTGGGTCACCAGGAGGTAATCTAGAAAAATAACATCTTAGCTGATAGAAACTTGACAGGGAGGTTTGAAACTGAAAGGCCTTTCTCCCAGCTACTGGAAAGTTGGCTTGAAAACTTGACCAAAGGAAGGTCCCCATTTGCTAATTCTTTGCATCCTGCTTCCCACCAACTTGTATCACTTTAGTAACAGACTACTCACTGTAACTTGAATGCAGTGGAGCTACAATATAGGTTGGGTTGTGTTTTAAAGTCAGCATGTAAGAGTTGCAATATAGTTAAAATCACCCCCTGAAAATTCTTAAGTCATGATTTCAAAGTGTTCCAACCAAGAGGAGGGGACGTGGGAAGGAAGGTCCCTAGTCATTTCCAGGACAGATCTTCCACGCTATTTAATGAGTTTGGTTGCATGTGTGTGTGTTTTCAGCATAAGGCGTCAATGCATCTGTGATGCAAACCCCTTCCCCATCTAGGACACCACCTAGCCTAAAGGCGTAAGACCATTTAAACCTGAACTGGTTTTTGCAATTAAAAATCATTTTAGCTGGGCACGGTGACGCCTCTAATCCCAGCACTTTGGGAGGCTGAGGCGGGTGGATCACCTGAGGTCAGGAGTTTGAGACCAGCCTGGCTAACATGGTGAAACCCTGTCTCCACTAAAAATACAAAAATTAGCCAGGTGTGGTGGCAGGCGCCTGTAATCCCAGCTACTCGGGAGGCTGAGGCAGGAGAATCACTTGAATCTAGGAGGCAGAGGTTGCAGTGAGCCAAGATCGCACCATTGCACTCCAGCCTGGATGACAAGAGTGAAACTCCGTCTTAAAGAAAAGAAAGAATCCTTATTTTATGTGTGTACCTTTAATAGTGTCTTATTACTATAAGTGAAGCAAAATGGATACTCTTAATATGCAGACAAGGCACCTTTTAGGAAGCATAAAGCAGTAGAAGTAAAAGGGCTTTTCCAATATACTTGATGTGAGTGCTGTACTGGCTGCCATCCTAGACTGCAGAGGGACGTGACAGCTGTGTATATGAAGTAGCCATCTGCAAGTCTAGGAGTCAAAAGTAGAGATCCCGCCTTGGAGACACAGAGGAAGAGACAGTGGCATGACTTACCCGACGCCACTCCGTCTGCCAGCAAAGCTGGATCAGCATCCCCTGGGGAAGCTCAGCTAGAACCCTCTTCCCCAAGGAGAGGCCTCTGGACAAGGGGCTTCTCTACACTCTACAAGGACAGTGTTCCTAAAAACACCTGAAGCTCAGGCATCATGAATATGCAGCTACCCAACGGGTATTTTCAGAACGGATATGTAGTTCCTGGGACTAACTGTAGAGTGCTGGATTCCAAGGTATTCTCAAAACAGTCCAACCCCAATCCTTCCGCACTCCTCCAAAAACCCCCAAACCCTGTAAAGGGTGTAGGAACCCCAGGTTTCAGGTGCTGACATGAAGGTGCAGAGAAGCTAACTTGTCCTGACATCTCAGCTGGCAAAGGGGAAGCTGCTGACTAGGACACGGGATATCTGAGTCCCCAGCCACTGGTATTTCTGGCTACACCATGCCCCCGGGCCTAGGATAGAGATTGGCCTCGGAAGCAAGGTGGCTGCTGCTATGAATGAAAAGATGTGTGAGCCCCACCCTCACGGTCGGTGTTCAGTCCCTGGCTTAGCGTTCCCCAAACTCACACTCCACCACCATTGTCAGTTTTGCCACATCTGCCTCACAACTGCTTTATGTTCCTACTATGTCTCAACTCCTGCCACCACTTCTTTTGGAGGACAGGGTCTCCTTTGTCATGCAGGCTCGAGTGCAGTGGCATGATTACAGCTCTGCAGCCTCAACCTGCTGGGCTCAGGTAATCCTCCCGCCTCAGTCTCCCGACTACTAGGATTACAGGTGTGAGCCACCATGCCTCGCCCTCACTCCCCCTTTTAAAGGAAAACGATGTCACCAAAAAGCAAAATCAGCATAATTTGCCACAAATTCAGATGACCATAAAAGTGACAATGAGGGCCGGGCGCAGTGGCTCAAGCCTGTAATCCCAGCACTTTGGGAGGCCAAGACGGGCGGATCACGAGGTCAGGAGATCGAGACCATCCTGGCTAACACGGTGAAACCCCATCTCTACTAAAAAAATACAAAAAACTAGCCGGGCGGGGTGGCAGGCGCCTGTAGTCCCAGCTTCCCAGAGGCTGAGGCAGGAGAATGGCGTAAACCCGGGAGGCGGAGCTTGCAGTGAGCTGAGATCCGGCCACTGCACTCCAGCCTGGGCAACAGAGCGAGACTCCGTCTCAAAAAAAAAAAAGTGACTATGAAAGTAAATACAAGACAAACATTAGATTTTTGCTACCTGTTATTGCATGCTGAGGCTGAAAGCCTGAGACTTGCGCTATTAAAAAGGAAAATCAGGCCGGGCGCCTAGCTCATGCCTGTAATCCCAGCACTTTGGGAGGCCAAGGCAGGTGGATCACCTGAGGTCAGGAGTTCGAGGCCAGCCTGACCAACATGGAGAAACCCCATATCTACTAAAAATTAGCCGAGCATGGTGGCACATGCCTGTAATCCCAGCTACTCAGGAGGCTGAGGCAGGAGAATTGCTTGCACCCGGGAGGCAGAGGTTGTGGTGAGCCAAGATCACGTCATTGCACTCCGGCCTGGACAACAAGAGCGAAATTCCATCTCAAAAAAAAAAAAAAAAGGAAAATCAGAACAGGGTCACAGATCCATGAGCACCAAAATGAGCCTCAGCCCAGACCTGCCTTATCCCAGGATGGCTCTGCTACCTCTAGCATGCCAGATAGCGCTGAGCTAGGGGCTGAGAGACGGGCTCCAAGCCCACCCTGGCCTCTGCTTCCTTTAGCAGTGATTACTCACTTTGCTTTACCCAACCTCAGGCCCTGTTATATTAATTAGGACTCTCACTGGCAGGTAACAGGAAATCCAACTCAGACTGGGCTTAATAAAGGTGACAAGGAGGCAACTGGCTGTGTCTGGGGAGGGCAAACTGCTCAGGGACATCAGCAAGGGTTCAGGTTTTCTGTCTCCATCCTGCCACCCACAGGGACACTTCCTCCTAGGCAGGCACCCCGGTATTCATAGGGTGCCTCCCACTTACCTAACCTGAGAGGTTGCCCTTCATTCAGTATTGAGCAAGAATCCTGAATTCTGAGCCAACTGGACCATTCCAGAACGTCTGACTAAGCTGATGGGCTTAGTCCAAAGCTACCTGGTCAGTCACTGAGCTAGCATCACCCTGGTTGGCTTAGTCCAGTCAGGACCCATCTCTGGAGCTCAGGTGAAACCAGTTCAAACCCAATTCCATGCTACACTCAGAAGGTGCAGAGGGATGCTGAGGACCCAGCACTTCAAAGGAAGCCTTGTGCCATATGAAAACCAGATAAAAGGTGCAGTTGCTCCAACTCAGAAGACAAAGCAAATCCTGAGAAGTCTCTTAACTGGTATTATTTGGAAGCAGTGATTCCCAGCCCTGGCTGCATACTGAAATCACCTGGGGAGCCTTAAAGACAGGCGATGCTAAGGTTCCCCCTCCCCTGCTTGGAGATTCTGATGTAATTGGTTTGAGGTGTGACCCAGCTGATTCCCAGACAGAACTGATGGTTTAAAGAGATGCGCAGTGAACGTGGGCTACAAGCTGGAGCCTTTCCCTGAATAGCATATCTGCTCCAGGCAGTTTCCTTTGAGACCATTTATTCTCTTTCCCCGCCATTCAAAAACACCTGCCAGCAGCCTAAGAAGAAACTGTACACTCAGAGATGCAACCTGACTCGCCCCAATATCTCCTCGATTCATCACGGCAACAAAGAGACCATGGCCTAAGCTGGAATCCTTACCTTCTGGGTGGAGTCCCCACTGCAGCAGCACTAGGCTTGAGGATGCCAACAGAAGACCCACTCCTCCAGGTCTCCTCCCTTTCATTCACCTCGGCCTGGCTCCTCTGGATGAAACTCTGCCCGTTACGTCTACAACGGAGCATCTCCATAGAATGCCCAGTGAGAAACCCCTCCTCATTGAAGAGGCTGGCCTCGGGCACTCAGGCTTCACTGGTTTGGTTTTTCAGGGGAACCATATGTTCATTCTGACCAAATGTGATGCATATGTCTCCTGCAGTCCTCCCTTTAACTACTTCTCCAAATCCAGCATCATGAGCAGTCCTTAAAGCACTCTGCCAGAAGACCCGGCAAAGACTGCAGAGGCCAGCCGCAGACCTGCCGTCCTCCACTCCCTCCTACTGCTGCAAGCCCGAAATGCACCAAGCTGATGATCACCTGTAAGAATTTCCAGGCTTTTGAATCCACAGCAAGCCCAGGGAACTCAGAGAGGCAATTCTGTGACAGCTGCTTGAAATCAGAACTACTCTGAACCCTTTCCAAAGATGTTTGCACTCTTGACCATAATGCAAAGTGGGATTTAGTGGGATTTTGCTTTAAGATGGAGAGGAAGATTCCTGGACACCTGTAGCTGCCTGGGTCAACTAAACATCTCCAGGGAGTTAGTAAACCCTGTAAGCAGACATTGTGGGGTAGCTTCTAACCTTCTCAAGAACTCCTTTTTACCCCAAGAAGGAGAGTTTTTATCATGAGCAGGTGTTGGATTTTGTCAAATGCTTATTTTCTGCATCTATTGAGATGATCGTGTGGTTTTTGTCCTTTATTTATACAGTGTGGTACACTGATTTTCAGCTGTTAAACCAACCTTGCATTCCCGGAAGAAATCCTGCTTGGTTATGGCATATAATCCTTTTTATATGTTGCTGGAATCTGTTTCCTGATATTTTCTTGATTTTGCATTTGTATTCGTGAGGAATATTGGTGTAGCTTTCTTACAATGTCTGACCTGGTATCAGTCACCTCCCAAAAGAGAGCCCTGGACAGCACACACTTCTCTAGTGGGACCCCATGCCTCATCTTCAGGGAGTTTGTAATTGGGGTACAGAGGTGCTAGCTAGACTGCCAATTGCTTGAACTGCAGTGACCATCCAGCTGCCATCCTCTACCACATGAAGCTGAGACCAAAACGCATTTCTTCACACACTCCATATCCTTGGAATAAATTTCCCGTTGTCTGAGTCTCTGCTTTTATGGATCTCAAATGCAAATGCCCACAGGGGCTAGGCAGGTGAAATAAATTAGTGAAATAATTTGGGTATAAGAAAAGCCTGGAGAGCAGGACCCCCCAAAGCAACTTGACTTTATTTAGCTCATTGTTTTAAATTAGAATATCTGGCACTAAAAACAGTGCGCTCACATTCTTAAGGCAACAAGCAAACAGGAAATTCACTTATTTATATGCATTCTCCTAATTTTTAATTGGTGGCAACTGATTTTAACCATTTTTTGAATAGGCAAACACCAAAATATCAAAATTTTTAAAGTACAGTGAAAAGCATACCTCTCACCCCAGATATCCACCATTCTCAAATCTGTGTTTATCCTTCCAGAGAATGGTAATGCCCTTTTCACATAGATAATAGCATACCACGTACATTCTTCTGCATTTGGCTTTCATATCTTGGCAATGTTTCCATACCAATTCATAAAGAACATTAATCCATTTTTACAACATTATAGTGTTCCATCATGTGGTTGGGCTATAAAGGAATAGGCCGGGCGCGGTGGCTCAAGCCTGTAATCCCAGCACTTTGGGAGGCCGAGACGGGCGGATCACGAGGTCAGGAGATCGAGACCATCCTGGCTAACACGGTGAAACCCTGTCTCTACTAAAAAAATACAAAAAACGAGCCGGGCGAGGTGGCGGGCGCCTGTAGTCCCAGCTACTCCGGAGGCTGAGGCCGGAGAATGGCGTAAACCCGGGAGGCGGAGCTTGCAGTGAGCTGAGATCCGGCCACTGTACTCCAGCCTGGGCGACAGAGCGAGACTCCGTCTCAAAAAAAAAAAAAAAAAAAAAAAAAAAAAAAAAGGAATAAACCCCAGATCAATAAACACTTGGGTTCTTTCTAATCTTTTGCTATCTCACTGTGCAGTGACTAACCTTGTACATTTATCTTTTATTTCTTGTGTGTGTAAACTGGATTCCTAGGGGTGGAATTACTGGGTCTGAGGACATTCCCCCTCCCCACACCCTTTTTCTTTTAAAGAGATGGGGTTTTGCTTTGTCATCCAGGCTGGAGTGCAGTGGCATGATCACGGCTCACTGCAGCCTCAAACTCCTGGGCTCAAGCGATACTCCTGCTTCAGCCTACTGAGTAACTAGAACCATTTCTAATTTTGATAGGCATGCCAATTGCCCCCCATGAGAATGGTGTCCCACCATCAATGGATAAGAATACGTTTCTTCAAAATGTCACCAACAAGACCAGGCACAGTGGCTCATGCCTGTCAGAATCCCAGCACTTTAGGAGGCTGAGGCAGACGGATCACTTGAGGCCAGGAGTTTGAGACCAGCCTGGCCAACATGGCAAAACCCCATCTTACTAAAAACACAAAAATTAGCTGGGCATGGTGGTAGACACCTTTAATCCCAGCTACTTGGGTGCCTGAGTTGGGAGGATCGCTTGAGCCCAGGAGGCAGAGGTTGCAGTGAGCCGAGATCACACCATTGCACTCCAGCCTGGGCAACAGAGCAGACACTGTCTCAAAAAAACAAAAACAAAACAAAACAGAATCAATAGTGTCATCAAAAATTTTAATCCTTGCCAGCCTGAAATGTGAAAAATCTCAGGGCATTTTTCCATACTTATTGGCATACATTAAGGTTGAGTATCTCCATGTTTTGCATTTTCCGTGAAACTCCTGTTTATAGCCTTTGCCTGTTTTGCCACTGTTTCCCTTTTTTGTAGGTGACATTTATTATGGAGATTATCCCTTTGTAGCATGAGATGCAAATATATTTTCCCAATTTGTCATCTATCTTTTGAATTTGCTTCGGATTTTGTTGTTTTGGGATTTTTTGGTTGAGTTTTCTGTTGGTTTTGCCATGCAGAGTTTTAAAATTTATATATATATATAAAATCAAATTGACCTCTTTTATGGCTTCTCGATTTTGTACACTTCTCCAATGTGTTTACCTATTTCTTCAATAGATTCATTTTATTTTACTTTTTAAGACAGGGTAACACTTTGTCACCCAGGCTGGAGTGCAGTGGCTGCACAATCTCAGCTCACTGCAGCCTCAACTTCCCTGGCTTGAGCAATCTTTCCGCCTCCCACCAAGTAGCTGGGTCTACAGGCAAGCACCACCATGCCTGGCTAATTTTTGTACTTTTTTTTTTTTTTTTTTGAGACGGAGTCTCGCTCTGTCGCCCAAGCTGGAATGCAGTGGCCGGATCTCAGCTCACTGCAAGCTCCGCCTCCCGGGTTCACGCCATTCTCCTGCCTCAGCCTCCCGAGTAGCTGGGACTACAGGCGCCCGCCACCTCGCCCGGCTAGTTTTTTGTACTTTTTAGTAGAGACGGGGTTTCACCGTGTTAGCCAGGATGGTCTCGATCTCCTGACCTTGTGATCCGCCCGCCTCGGCCTCCCAAAGTGCTGGGATTACAGGCTTGAGCCACCGCGCCCGGCCTTAATTTTTGTACTTTTTACAGAGAAGAGGTTTTGCTATGTTGCCCATGCTGGTCTTGAACTCCTGAGCTCAACCGATCCACCCACTTTGGCCTCCCAAAGTGGTAGGATTCATGTGTGAGCCACTGCACCCGGCCAATAGATTCATTTTATACATCAAACTCCTAATTGATTTGCAATTTTGGAATTGTTCCAGGTGTGCTGAGTGAGGTACGGAGCTCCATTTTTTCAGGTCACTCAATTGTCACAACATGAAAACATCTTAAAACAATTCAGGGCAAACCACACATTTCTGCCAATCAGATGCAACCCCATGGGCTGCTGTCTTGAAACCTCTTGCTTTGGTGAGCACGAAGTTCACATCCGCTGGCAAAGTGGGAAAGGGGGATGACCGAAGAGCCTTGCTCTTGGGAAAATATCTGCAGTGACCTTTCTACTGGTGTCCCTGTCCGACATTGGCCACAAAAGAAAAAGACTGGCAGGCCTCAGTGGCTCACGACTGTAATCTCAATACTCTGGGTGGCCAAGGTAGGAGGATCACTTGAGCCCAGGAGGTTGAGACCAGCCTGGACAATATAGCAAGACCCCATCTCTGTTTCAAAAAGAAAAAAAAAGATCAGATCACCCTTTCCTAGGCTGCAGTTACCCTTACCAAGGGGTTAGAGGCCATCAATAGTCAGCAACTGAGGACATCATTGACTGGACAATGGAATCGTCAGGCACTTTGCTTTAATGAGGATGCACACAAAGTCACCTGGCACAAGGACAGTGGAGCCGCTCAGAGGACTGAGGTTGGGGGTTCGTGGCAAGGCGCAGTGTCCTGGCCTTCCTTCCCGGGTGTCTCCAAGTGTCCCTTAAAGCTCATTGTTTGGCAATGCAAATCCTAGGAACTTTGAAATGGCTACTTCCAGTTCATTTGTCACCTTTTCCCCATAGATTTCCCTGTGCAACCTCACCCCTCCTATCAGGACAGAGAGAGCAGCCTCTGCTCTCCCATGACTTCTAACTCTGACATGTAAGGGCAGTTCCTGAGTCACTCACTGTTCAGGCCCTCGGATGCCGCTGGTCAACTGAGAAATGCAGCACAATCAACCCTTTCCCCATCGCAGCCGGGGCACTGCAACAGCAGCCTCCCATTACTGAGAGCCCTTTACCAGTGTGCCCAGCACGCACACAGCTCACCTTGTGTCACCCTCACCACAACCTATCAGGCCAGAGCCATCCTCATGTCTTACCGCAGGGGCGGCTGGACTCAGAGCAAGCGAAAAGCCCGGCTACACAGCTAAGAGGCGTGGGAGTGGACAGTGCTGCAAGGCAGGCTAACCTCAGGGCCATGCTCCTGGTGCAGAGCCTGTGGGTCTCTGCTTTAGGACACTCAACGTTGCTATGGCTTAATCACATGGGATTTCCTTCCAACTCTCCCTGGCCCCTGTTTCAGGCGCTGGGAGGAGAAAGAAGCCTGGGAGTGCCCAACACTCAGCAGATACTCACCCTTCTGGAAATGAGTGTCCTCAACCGCTTGTCTAAAAAACTAACATTAGCTTTCTCCTTTTTCTTTTTCTTTTTTTTTTTTTTTGAGACAGGGTCTCACTCCATTGCCCAGGCTGGAGTGAAGTGGCACAACCTAGGCTTGCTGCAACCTCCACCTCCCAGGTTCAAGAGATTCTCATGCCTCAGCCTCCCGAGTAGCTGGGATTACAGGGGTACACCACAGCACCTGGCTAATTTGTGTGTGTGTGTGTTTTGTTTTGTTTTGTTTTGTTTTTGAGACGGAGTCTCACTCTGTCGCCCGGGCTGGAGTGCAGTGGCTGGATCTCAGCTCACTGCAAGCTCCGCCTCCCGGGTTTACGCCATTCTCCTGCCTCAGCCTCCCGAGTAGCTGGGACTACAGGCGCCAGCCACCTCGCCCGGCTAGCTTTTTGTATTTTTTAGTAGAGACGGGGTTTCACCGTGTTAGCCAGGATGGTCTCGAACTCCTGACCTCGTGATCCGCCCGTCTCGGCCTCCCAAAGTGCTGGGATTACAGGCTTGAGCCACCGCGCCCGGCCATTTTTGTGTTTTTAGTAGAGATGAGGTTTCACTATGTTGGCCAGGCTGGTCTCGAATTCCTGACCTCAAGTGATCTGCCCACCTCAGCCTCCCAAAGTGCTGGGATTACAGGCATGAGCCACCGCACCCAGCCAACTTTCCATCCAATGCATGCTCTCCCTGAGCACACTGGGGCATGCAGAGTATCCAAGCTCCCTTCGCTAAAAACAGTCCCAGCCAATACAACACAGGCATGAGAATGAATGATCTACAGTAACACAGCAACAGGGACACCTCCCAAGGTAACATCAAGCCAATGACGCCAGAGACAAGAGATGACACAACATAGGTACACATCCCGTGTGTCCTCTCTATACAGCGCACAGAAACTAGAAACTCCAGCCCATACGGTTAGATGTCAGTATGCTGTCAGCCTGGGGTGGGGTGGGCATGGGCATGGACCAGAAGGGGGCATGAGGGGGCTACTCAGTGCTGATAATGTTGGTTGGTTGGTTTCTCAGTCTGGTGAGGCTTAAATAGATGCATTCAGTTTGTGAAAAATTTAGTGAACCACTTAGGCACCCCTTTCTGTAAAGTAAATTATACTTCAATAAAAGTTTCTGCCAACACAACATTTTGGGAGGCCAAAACGGGAGGGTCCCCTGAGCCCAGAAGTTCAACACCAGCCTGAACAATATAGGGAGACCCTGTCTCTACAAAAAATAAAACAAATGTGAAAAGTTGCCAGGCATGGTGGTGCACGTCTGTGGTCCCAGCTACTTGGGAGGCTGAGGCAGGAGGATCACTTGAGACCAGGAGTTTGAGGTTTCAGGGAGCCGTGATCACACCACTGCACTCCAGCCTAGGTGACAGGAGTCTCATTAAAAAAAAAAAAAAAAAAAAAAAAATGGCAAAAGTTACCTCAATAAAAAAAAATGCTGGCCGGGCACGATGGCTCACACCTGTAATCCCAGCACCTTGGGAGGTCAAAGTAGGAAGATCACCTGAGGTCAGGAGTTCCAGACTAGCCTGGCCAACATGGCGAAACCCCGTCTCTACTAAAATACAAAAATTAGCTGGGCGTGGTGGTGGGCTCCTGTAATCCCAGCTCCCTGGGAGGCTGAGGCAGGAAAATAGCTTGAACTCGGGAGGCGGAGGTTGCAGTGAGCTGAGATCGTGCCACTGCACTACAGCCTGAGTGACAGAGTGAGACTCCATCTCAAAAAAAAAAAGAAAAAGAAAAAAGAAAAATGCCGACTTTTCCAGAAACAAGGGGTCTACCTATATCTTTTAATTCCAAAAATTGTCCTAAACCATTTCCCTGCTTTTCTGTTTTTAATTAAAAAAAAAAAATTTAGCCAAGGTCTCACTTGGTTACCCAGGCTAGAGTGTAGTGGCACAATCATGGCTCACTGCAGCCTCAACCTCCCAGGCTCAAGCAATCCTCCCGCCTCAGCCTCACAAGTAGCTGGGACCACAGATGTGCACCAGCACACCCAACTAATTTTTTTGTATTTTTGATAGAGACATGGTCTATGTTGCCCGGGCTGGTCTCAAACTCCTGGGCTTAAGCGATCCGCCCACCTCAGCCTCCCAAAGTGCTGGCACAGGCATGAGCCGCAGCACCTGGCCTCTACTCTCTCTTGCCAGATTCAACATTTTAGCCTTCCTTGAAAAATTTTTTGGGGGGTGGGGGACAGGGTCTTGCTCTGTTGCACATGCTAGGGTGCAGTAGAACAATCACGACTTACTGCAGTCTTGACCCCCTGTGCATAAGCGACCCTCATGCCTCAGCCTCCCAAGGTGCTGGGATTACAGGTATGAGTCACCTTGGTCACGCAGATTATCTTGAAATTCTAATGCAGGTCTACAGTTCAGTCCTGTATGTGCATAGTGGACTTGGCTGTATGTATGTGTGTATTCTTGGCTCTTCGAGGAATTCCAGAAATACTCATTGCAGGTTGAAGTCACCGTGAGAAATCTGGAGTGTTAGGACAATAGCAGGAAACTCATCTGCATGGGAAGAAATGCAGGTAAACAAGCCTTTGAAGACTCTGGGGGTCCTAATGACCTCTGCATTCTTGCTGGGAATCCAAAGGCCGGGACTATCCCCTCCCCTCAGCTGGAGCCTCATAAACAGATGCCCAGGATCAGGCCCTCACAGGTGAGGCACAGGAGGAACCTTCTAGAAAACATTGCTCAGGTGAAAAGGAAACTATCACTCCCCATCACTCTCACACCAGACCAGGACTGAGCTCTCGACACCTTTATTGGAAGGATCCTCAAGGCTGTGGGCACCGAGGTCTAGAGGGAACACAACCGGCACCCATCCACCCATCCACCCACCACAGTGGCAGAGCGCACCCCGTGCAAAACCCCATCATGGAGCGGATCATGGAGCCCCTGGAAAGCCATCATGGAGAGAAGGAAAGTCCCCACTGTCCATCAGCCCCGGCCAGGCCTGGCCCCTCAACCCCTGTAGAACCCCAGGCAGGCCGATGTGGGAGGCACCACACGTGGGTTCCAACTACTTCTCCAAATCCTGTAGTCTCACATGAGGCAGGGAGGAAATCTGAAAATGGCAGCAGCCTGGACGCGGAGGCTGCTGCCCATGATCCCACCACTTTGGAAGGCCAAGGCGGGTGGATCACTTGAGCCCAGGAGTTTGAGATCAGCCTGGACAACATAGTGAGAGCCCATCTCGACATTTAAAAAAATCTTTTCAAAATATAAAATAAACAGCAATACAAAGAAAAAAACCCCCAAGCTGCAGCATGTACACAATGTCACGTTTCCAGCATTCCTGATGGGAAGACCACAAAGCTCACAAAGGCCGAGGGCAGGTGCGAGGGTGGTGCTGTGCCTCCCTGGCGTCCGCAGGAAAATAGTCCTCCGTCCTATACAGTGTGGGCAGCTCATACGTCACAGGTACTGGTGCAGGCGACTTCTGGAATGACAAGAAATTGTGCTCTATCGGCAATTTGGATCCACTTGTTCCAACACCCAGGAATTCCCCGTCTACAAGTTCATCCCGCAGGACTCACACCTATGACCAAAGACTCTGAGCTCCTCCAAAAGCACTGCCTATGACGGCCAAAGCTGGTCACCCAAACGGACCAAGACATCCATGTCATGCCGTCTCCATAACGGAATACCCTGTAGGCATCAAGAAGAGCCAGGCAGCCCAGGCGCAGTGGTTTATGACTGTAATCCCAGCACTTTGCGGGGGCCAAGGTGGGCGGATCACTTGAGGTCAGGAGTTTGAGGCCAGCCTGGCCAACATAGTCAAAGCCTGTCTCTACTAAAAATACAGAAATTAGCCAGGCATGGTAGCACACACCTGTAATCCCAGCTGCTTGGGAGGCAGAGGCAGGAGAATCACTTGAACCCGGGAGATGGAGGTTGCAGTGAGCCGAGATTGTGCCACTGCACTCCACCTGGGCAACAGAGTGAGACAATGTCTCGGGGGGGAAAAAAAAGAGCCAGGCACATCAATACGTTCTGGTAGAGAAGGACTAAGAAAGCAAGGCGAGAAGGGCAGACATGTGACAAAGGGACCTGTACCGACACGTGACAGCTGTGCAGGGCCATCCCAGAGCCTGGGTACAGTGGCTGTGGTTGGTGACATGATTTTTTTTCTTTTTTTTTGAGACAGAGTCTTGCTGTGTCACCCAGCCTGGAGTATAGTGGTGCCATCTTGGCTCACTGCAACCTTCGCCTCCTGGGTTCGAGCGATTCTCCTGCCTCAGTCTCCCAAGTTAGCTAGGATTATAGGCGTGTGCCACCACGCCCGGCTTTTTTTTTTTTTTTTTTTAGTAGAGATGAGGTTTCGCCATGTTGGCCAGGCTAGTCTCAAATGCCTGGCCTCCAGTGATTCACCCGCCTCAGCCTCCCAAAGTGCTAGGATGACAGGTGTGAGCCACCGCACCTGGCCAGGACTGATTTTTCTTCCACTGTGTACCCATCTGTGCTGCCTGGAGTTCCTGCCATATGCATATGCTACTCTTTCAAAAAACAAAACCATTTTAAGAAGTGCTTCCTCGTTTCTGGTGAGGATTTTTGTGGAGGGAGGCGGGGAAGGGGAGATTTCCCACTGAGCCGCTCACTGCACGCTGGCTGGCGGGCTCCTGCAGTCTGCCGAGCATCTCCAGGAAAAACCAGGTTACCAACAACCACCCGGAATGACGGCTCTCAAACTTGGCCGTGTGCTGGAATCTCCTGGGAGTTTTATGAAATACTGATGCCCAGGGCCCACACCAGGGAGTCGGATGTCACTAGTCTGGGGCATGGCCTGGGTGTGGGACATTTCACAGCTCCCAGGTGATTCTCATGCAGCGTCCAGGCTGCAAGGACCGTGACCTGCACCAGAGGAAGGAGAGGGCTCCTGGGCTGCTGTTCCTGGTTGGAGCTGGTGGAAATGAGCAAGGATGCAGGGCCAAGGGGGACAGAGGGAGGGGACCTTCTCACCACCCCCTGACCCTGTCCCCCAGCTCCCTGCACTGTCTCATTTCCTGGCTACTTCTGCCCACTCTGGCTGAGACCCAGTTCTGGCTACAGCTGAAAGCTGGGTGTCAGTGCAGGGATGTGGGCTCCAGACTGTGGCCAATGACAGCTCCCCAACTGCCAGACACCTCTGCAGGCCCCTTCCCGTGCTGCCTGCTTCCCTTCCCTCCCCTCCCCTCCCTCTGCACTTGACACCATGACCCCAGTGCAGAGGGGGAGATCAAGGTTCAGGAGGTGCCTTGCCCCAAGTCACACATCCAAGCATCTGTCCACCAGCAACTGACTTACAGGGCACCAGGCCAGCCCTGTCCTGTGCGCTGAGGAGACAGCCATGAACAAGACAACCGTCCCAGCCTTCATGGGGCATGGCACTCACTTAGTGGGGACACAAATGAACCAGGAGAAACAATGCCACCCTATGATGCGGGCTAATGGCAGGATGGGCACAAAGGCCTGGGGAACCCAGATGGGGCCTCAGCTCATCCTAGAGGGTTGGGGGAATTTTGGGGGCTGAGCTGTCTAGAACCTTCACAGCCTCAGCAGCAACTGGCCAGGAGTCAGGAGAAGCGGGGTATAGTGGTGCCAAAGGCCGGTGTTCCAGGCCGAGGGAACAGCCTGCGCTGAGTGGCTGGGGTGTAGGACTGCGGGGATCAGCACGTAGACAGGGAGGAAGCCAGAAAACTGGCTGGGGCCACCTGCGCTCACTCTTGCAAGCCAAGCTATAACCTTGATCCCAGGAGCACTGTGAGCCTTTGAAGCTCGTAAGCGGGAGGCTGTGTGTGTGATGAGGTCTGTGCTTCAGGAACAGCAGGAGAGAGAATACACTCCAGGGGCGAGAGTGGAGCCAGGAGGAGGCTGTTGCATGTGTCCCCCGAAAGTGAGAGTGGCCAGGTAATCACGTCTGGACTCCAGGGCCTTGACTTCCCACCATACCACACCGAGCCTGTTGCAGAAGGGAGCCATCAAAGGATCTTACATAAGGTGCAACATGCTCTGATATCTAGGGACCTCATCCTAGCCTGCGTCACCACCTCCACATCTGGAAAACCAGGACAAGTGATGCATCTTGGCCAAGGGTGAACCTCACACACGGCAAATGGAACGTTCTGCCCAGCCAGTGCTCAGTCAGCCACTTTTGGCTCAGCCTGCTCGGGGATGACTCGGGAGATGAGGCCTATTCCAACCTGCCCCTCTTCTCCTAGCACGTTCCCGAGCTATCCCTGCCTCTGTGGGTCAGTGGACACATGTCCCCTGATGGCACTGCCATCAGAACACAAACAGGAGCTGAGCCACAAGATACATCTCCAGCCAGAGGGCTGCGGCTGGTGGGTACCCACAGGTATGGGTACCCACAGGTGCTGGATTTCACCCTCTTTCTTTTTAAGGATGGCCTGAGAACTGGCTGTCATAGTATCTAGAAAATGCAACATTCAAGTGAATCATGGGAGTTCAAAGCCCACCCCTCTCATCCTGACACATGACTAGGAGCCAAAGAGTGTTCTGTGATCTGAAAAGAAACGGCCCTTCTTCTCCTAGTCCTGAGGACCCAGGCAAGGGTCAGTGACCAGGCCAGGCCACAGCCAGTGTCCAGCCCAGCCAGGCGGCCTCTCCTAGGCCAGCTGGGCCTCATCCCAAACCCCTGTTCCTTTTTGAAATGGTTCTATGAAGAGGGATGGAGTTTCTGTCTCCTCCCTCAAGGAGATGGATTCTAAAAATGGAGGAAAAATCAATATCATTATGAAGAAGCCAAGGAGAAGGAGTGGTGAGAGGCTGCTGGCAGCTCTAGATGTGATCGTATCTTTAGGCCTGGAGAGAACTAATGCAAGGAACTCCCAATAATCACATCCCTCCTGGTGACAGAGGGGAAAGGTCATCCCTGAATTTGGACAAGGGGGTCGCAGGGAGACAAGCTCTGTCGGTGTCTGGCCAAACGTCACAATGGATTACTGAACAGCTGCTTCCTGTACACTCAGACAGGAAGTCAATCACTAGGAGCCCCCAGGGGCTCCACCGAGAACAAGCATGCTTTCCTTTTCCAGGAGGGCCACTGGTCTGGAAGACCAGACAAAAGGCTGCAGATGCTGGGGCCACTCCACATCCACTCAGGCCCAAGCCTCACACCTTGGAGGACATGCTGGAGACACGTGGGTGAGTAACCCACAGCTCTTTGGAGAACGGGGCTGAAGTCAGCCAGGCAGGGGCAGAGGGGCATGAGCCAGGAAGCTCAGGTGTTTCCTCTTCAGACCAAAACACAGTCTTGGAGAACGGTGGGTATGGGTGGGCGCTGTATCAGCCTGTCTGTCCACTTCCCCTTGGGGTGCTAGCATCTTGATTTAATTTTATTTTTGAGACAGAGCCTTGCTCTGTTACTCAGGCGGGAATGCAATGGTGCAATCTCGGCTTACTGAAGCCTCCGCCTCCCGGGTTCAAGCGAGTCTCCTGCCTCAGCTTCCCGAGTAGCTGGGATTACTAAAGGCGCCCACCACCACATCCAGCTTATTTTTTTGTATTTTTGTAGAGACGGGGTTTCACCATGTTGGCCAGGCTGGTCTTGAACTCCTGACCTGAGGTGATCTATCCACCTCGGCCTCCCAAAGTATTGGGATTACAGGGGTGAGCCACCACGCCCGGCTGCATCTTGATTTTTCTAAGGGATCCCCTTGTGCCCAACTCCCCATCTAAGCAGATCCCCACCCCCTCCACAGCTCAGGTTGGGGCTAAGAGCAGGCCCAGCCCATGTGAGCAGCTCACCCTCCACCCACGGAGGTGAGTCCAGGAGTGAGCATGTGACAGGGCCACTGCGATTCTTGCTACTGGGACAGGGATGCTCTCCCCAGAGGTTCCTGGGAGTTCAGGTGACGGGCCACTCCTGCCACCCCACCAGGGGCCGGCCTGAGAATGAAGCCCGGGCAGAGGGATGCAGAGTTGGAAGACGCGGCAAGACAGAGTGCTGCCAATATCACTTTGAGCACGTGAACCCTATTTTGCTGAAGACTGGAATTACCCTGGGGCTTTTCCTGTTCATGAGCCTCAAAATTCTCTTCTTCCTTTAAGCCACGCTGACCAGGGTTGCTTGTAAGAGTCCTGCCTGAAATAAATAATAAACCCCCGGGGTGGCAGCAAGTGCTTTGAAACCAGCCGCCTGAATCAGCAGGTGAGGGCTGGTGTGTGAGGCTGAAAACAACCAGATGCCTGCAGGGCTGTCAGGCTGCAGACACCCCTGGCGGATGGACAGGACCACGCCCCGGAGGCAGACCCCCTCACTGGCATACCCGCATGCCACGGAAACCACTTTCACACCCATTCTTTCTTGGATTCTCATGGCAGCCTGCAAGGGAGGAGTCGCTGTGTCTGAGGTCCCCGGAGGGAGACAGCAGTGGAGCTGGGGTCCACTTGGGCCTGTCCAGCTCCAAGACCCGCCCTTGCCCATCGCGCTACAGGGCTCCTTGAGGATGGAGCAGCAAATTCAAACCCTAGGGTTTTCACCCTTGAAAATCTCAGAGGGGACTTCAGAGCTCTCCACCTCCCGCCCCTCGCCCTCTGGCTGGGAATGAGTCCCCGCTGGGGTCCACGAGGTACGTCCAACCCTTCGGAATCCGGCTCCCAACCCCCTCCTCCCGGGCCGCAGGCAGGAATGTTCTCTGCTCTGGGATAGGATAGGTCAAGACACAGAAACCTGACTCGGCTGTGAGCTCCTCCCCAGCCTACCCCAGACCAAGGCCCGCCTCTGCCAGAGGGAGTGAGTGCTGGGGCGCAGGGCCTGGCTGCTTTCTGAGTCTCCCCACACCCCCGCAGGTCCCTGCGTCCACCCCGCACACCTGAGTTCCCAAACCTGCAGTGCACAGGCCAAATGCACGTGTGCTGGATCAGCTTCGTGATTTTGTAAAAATGGAATTAACTTCAAACATGTAAAAATCAGATTTCCCGTGAAAAGCAGACTGCCGGTTTCTCTTGGAAAATCAGACCATCGGGCGGCTCCGGGCCCACAGTCCCTCGTGGCTGAGCTGAGGAGCCCCAGTCCCTGAGATCCCCACAGTTCCTGTGACCTGCTGCGTCTGGCTAAGTCTCAGAGTTGGCCCCAGCAATCCGTACCACCCAGCAGCTCCTTTTCTCACAAAGACCTCAAACGTTTGTCACAGCACGTGACAAGATGAAGCCTCAGGCCCGGGCTGGGTTCACAGCCTCTCTTCTGAAGCCCCCCAGTCAGAACAAGCTCTGCTCTAAAGCCACACCCACCATCTCAGGGCCTCCATTTGCCCTGTGCTGCTCTGTTTCTATAAACCCTCCACAGCCCCTCGCCAGTCCTGGCCCACCCGCATCTCCCTCTTGGGGAGCCCGAATCGCACATCCCACACCCTGCATGGTTTTCAGGTCAGGTTCAGCAAATGTTTTCTGTAAAGAGCTAGACAGTAAATATTTTATGCTTTGCAAACCACAGTCTCGGTCACAACCACTCAACTCTGCCCAGGTAGTATAAATGCAGCCAGAGACAATATGTAAACAGAAGGCATGGCTGTGTGCCAATAAAACTTTATTCACAAAAGCAATGGCAGGCTGGGTGTGGTGGCTCATGCCTGTAATCTCAGCACTTTGGGAAGCCAAGGCGGGCAGATCACCTGAGGTCAGGAGTTCGAGACCAGCCTGGCCAAAATGATGAAACCCCCATCTCTACTAAAAATACAAAAATTAGCTGGGTGTGGTGGCAGGTGCCTGTAATCCCAGCTACTTGGGAGGCTGAGGCAGGAGAATCATTTATACCAGGAAGCGGAAGTTACAGTGAGCTGAGATCACGCCACTGCACTCCAGCCTGGGCAACAGAGTGGGGCTCCATCTCAAAAAAAAAAAAGCAGTGGCAGGCCAGATTTGATCCCCAGATCATAGTTTGCCTCTGAATTAAATCTGTCCTCCCAAATAGAACAGGAATGACAAACCTTTGCCTATACCTCCCTAGCAAGCAAGCACTGAATAGTAGGTCATCAGACATGGCTACCCAGTTGCAGGGCCAGGCCTGCCTTGGTGACCTTCCTTGGGCCTGACTTTTATGTGGTTGGCTGTTCTTAGGTGACCACTGCAGCCCCAGCCAGTGCTGACTCGCCCAGATCAGGCAAGAGGCACAGGTCAACAGGGCTGCTGGGCCCAGCATCCTCCACCCCAGAAGGGGGGGCGGACACACTGCACCTGTACTCGCAGGCTGGGATCCAAGGTTGTCCAGGGTCTGCCCCAGCCACCCACAGCCCCACCAGAACCTGGGCCAGCCCCTGGGAGCCTGAAGCCTCAGGCTGGCCAAGTGGAGGAGCTCAGGTGCCTGCTGCCAGAGGCCCACCTTCATCCCCCAGGGCACTGGGCACCCCCAGTGCCAGGGAACTTGAGAGAGGCCCATCCTACTGTGAAAACAACCATGCCTACTACACGCCAGGTGACACCACTTCTAACCTCACAGCACTCTTTAAGGCAGGGTTTCTCATCCTCCTCAGCCTCACTTTCTTCCTCTACAAAACAGGGATAACGCCGTCAACTTCACTGAGTCCTGCCTGGAGCACGGCAGTGAGGCTGGAGGTGCCGCAGCTACCTTGAGACCAGGAAGACAAAAGCCACATGCTAAGGATGGCAGAACAGCAGCCAGGAGAAGCCTGGGTCCCTGACTACTTCCGAGACACCCTGTCAGCTCAATGGGCCACCTCAGTACTTCTTGTCACAAGTAGGAAAAAACACCAACCTATTTGCTCAAAGCACCACATGCAGCCTGATGGACACATCCTTTTGTTCTCATGATCCCTCTGTTCATAGCAAGCCACCCAGGTCACACAGAGAGTAAATGCACTGAGCCAGGACTCAAGCCCGGGTTGTTCAGATAATGAAATCAAAGGATCAGGCTGAGCATGGCAGCCTGCAATCCTGGCCTTTGGGAGGCCAAGGTAGGAGGATCTCTTGAGTCCAAGAGTTCAAGGCCAGCCTAGGCAACATAGCGAGACCCCCACCTCTACAAAAACAAAAACAGTAGCTGGTCGGGGTGGCACGTACCTGTAGTCCCAGCTACTCAGGAGGCTGAGGTGACAGCATCACTTGAGCCCTGGAGGTCGAGGCTGCAGTGAGCCGTGATTGTGCCACTGCACTCCAGGCTGGGCAACAGAGCTAGACTCTGACTCAAAAAAAGAAAGAAAGAAAGGATCACCCAAGAAGTGACAAGTGCTAGATGCAAAAGCAAGCAGATGAGGAGGAGAAGCAAATCTCAAAATCGTTCCAAAACAATTCCAAATTGTTTGTCTGCGTCTGCCCCTCCTCCCTTGAGTAGGGCTGCGCTCCAAAGAGCAGGGTATGGAAAGTGGGGAAAGAAATTGCACAGTGGAGAAACCTGGCCAACATCACTTTGGCCAGGTGACCCACATCCAGCAGCATCAGTGCTGAGCCATGTTGAGGTATCCCTGCTATGATGTGATGAGAAGGGCGCCTTACCTCTGCGGTCTTCCTCCCCCAAACCCACAGCCCTGGTCTAAGCATGAGAAAAACATCAGATAGGCCCTAATTAAAGGGTATTGTTCAAAATACCTACCCGATATTCTCAAAACTGTCAAGGTCATCAAAAACAAGGAAAGTCCGAGGCTGGGCGTGGTGGCTCATGCCTGTAATCCCAGCACTTTGTGTGGGTTTTCTTGTTTTGTTTTGTTTTGTTTTGAGATGGAGCTTCTGTCTGTCACCCAGGCTGGACTGCAGTGGCATGATCTTGGCTCACTGCAAACTCTGCCTCCTGGGTTTAAGCGATTCTCATACCTCAGTTTCCCCAGTAGCTGAGATTACAGGTGTGCGCCACCACACCTGGCTAATTTTTGTATTTTTAGTAGAGACAGGGTTTCACCATGTTGGCCAGGCTGGTATCGAACACCTGACCTCAAGTGATCTGCCCACTTTGGCCTCCCAAAGTGCTGGGATTACAGGAGTGAGCCACCATGCCTGGCCAATCCCAGCACCTTGGGAGGCCAAGGCAGGAGGATCCCTTGAGCACAGGATTTCAAGGCCAGCCTGGCCTACACAGGGAGACCCCATCTCTACAAACAAAACCCAAAAAAGTAGCTGGGCATGGTGGCATGCACCTGTAGTCCTAGGTACTTGAGAGGCTGAGGTGGGAGGATCACCTGAGCTCTGGAGGCCAAGGCTACAGTGAGCCATTATCTTGCCTGCACTCCAGCCTGGGCAACAGAACGAGACCCTCTCTCCAACATAACAACAACAACAAAAACGCAAAACCAAAAACACCAAACCAAACCAAAACAAAACAAGAAAGTCTGAGAAACCGTCAGAGGAGAGCAGGCTGGGGAGACATGATGACTGAATGTAGTACTGGATCCTGGAACAGAAAAAGACTTTAGGGAAACTGAAGCAACTGTGTTCATAATGTGTCAGTGTTGGTTCCTTAGCTGTGACAACGCACACAGTAAAATGTTAACAACAGAAGCAGCTGGCCGAGGGGTATAGAGAGAGTCTCTGTACTATCACAGCAACTTCGCTCTAATTCTATAATTTTTTTTTAAAGCCAACAGAAGAAACAGATCAGTCTCACTCCATAAACCAAGCCCCAGCCTCTCTTAATTCAACCTCAGTGACCAAGAACGGAGCATTTGCAGAGTGCCCAGCCCACGATGCAACCTGCAGGGTCACAGAGCATTCATCCTCACAGCGGCTGGGAGAGGCAGGGATCCTCCATCCCACTTTGCAAAAGGGGAAACTGAGGCTCAGCGAGTCACTTGGCCATAACCACTCAGCTGGGAATTGGCAGAGCTGGGGTTCGACCCCAGGCCTGCCCAGCTCCAGCATCTGCACTGTCCCAGCACACAGGCACCCCCAGAGCTGTGTGGAACTAGGGGTGAGCTCTCAGTCAGGAACCAGGATGTCCCTTCAGCATCTGCCCTCCAACCTCAGGACCCTCAGGGGTAGCTCGATCTGGTCCACTCAGACAGCACGAACGGGTCACCTTTGGTCAGCATCCGGCTTGCAGACGAATTTAAAAAATGAGTTCGTTGCCAACAGTGAAGAACTGGGATGTTCAAATAAACACTGAGTGCCTATTTCTCTAGAAAAACTGAGCTATCTGGCCACCGTGGGCCCGCATTCCCGCAGGGTGCAGTGAGCTGCCTCATCAACCAGGACACGTGCTGTCTGCTTTGCCACTGTCCCTGCGTGGCCTGCAGGACCTGTGGAGCCCTGTGGGCATCCAAGCTGGCAGTGGCTCCGGGCTCATGCCAGGCCAAGGCTCCATAAGGCTGAAGAGGATGCCGGTGGAAAGGCCTCTGGTTACCCTGAGACCTACGGGTAAGGGACTGCTGACCTGCGGCCACCACCATGGCCTGTGGCTGCTGTCCCTCCCCTACTGTCTCCTCCAGTGCTTACAAGAGCCATGAGTGAGGACCTGTGATGATGCCACTGTACAGATGAGAAAGCGGGCTTGGAGAGAACAGGGCTAGGCCATGTGCCCAGGGTCCCAACTGGTCAAAGGCGGAGGGGAGACTCAACTGGACTCTTCCGAGCTCTTGGTGGCAGCCCCCACTACCGCCGGCCCCCAGGGCCTGTCCCCTAGGTCCTGGGCACCCTGCTGTGTCCTGGCTCCGGGCTTGCTGTACCTCAGCCTGTCCTGCCTGCAATGTCTGTGTCTGCTGCAGAGCCCTGAGTCTTCCAGAACACTGACAGCTGTGAGCAGAACCCCTCCCATTTCTCTGTAGGCAGCCCCTGCATGTCCAATCCTGCCCTTGAGGTTGGGCTGGACAGCCTTGCAGAGCTCGTGCGGACACCGGCCCCTTCCCATCTGAATCCTCCTGCCCAGTCCAGCCCAGCCTTGGCCCCAGCCTCTGCCGGCCCAGTGACCACAGCAGCTGGTGGACATGGGAGGCTGCCGAGGCCCTAGTGACAGAAGCACAGGGCTTGGGGCTGCTAGAGCTGGCAGCCGGTGCCCAGGGTGAGCCAGCAGCAGGGACAAGCTGCGGCAATCTTGTTAAGGTGATGCTGATCCAAGGGGGCAGCTCTGGAAGGTTCCTGGATGCCCACGGATTCTGCTTTTAGCTGGAGGAAAAGTGTTAACATGGAAACCAGCAGAGGAGTGGCCCCAGAAGTCTTGCCAAGCTGCTGGCTACTAAATCCAAGCTCGCGCACAGGGACAGCAGGTCGGGGAGTTGGTGTCACGGCACCCTCCAAAACCAGGGCTCCGTGGGGCGCCAGCTCCTGACTGGGTCTGGTCCCTCCAAACTTGGCCAAGAAACTCTGCTGTCCATGGGCCCCGTCCCCTCTTTCCTCCTGCCCCTCCCCATCCCTCTGTCCTGGAGTCCTGACTCCCTCCTTCAATTGATGGTTTGTGCCAGAGTCATCCTACCTGAGCACCAAGGCGCCTGGGCTTTGCTCCTGTCACATGGCCACTGACTGTATAGGACACACAAGTATGTCTTTATTTTTATTTATTTATTTATTTTGAGATAGAGTCTTGCTCTGTCACCCAGGCTGGAGTGCAGTGGCGCGATCTCGGCTCACTGCAACCTTGGCTCACCGCAACTTCCGCCTCCAGGGTTCAAGCGATTCTGCTGCCTCAGCCTCTGCAGTAGCTGGGATTATAGGCATGCACCACCATGCCTGGCTAATTTTGTCTTTTTAATAGAGACGGAGTTTCACCACATTGGCTAGGCTGGTCTCAAAATCCTGACCTCAAGTGATCTGCTTGCCTCGGCCTCCCAAAGTGCTGGGATTACAGGCATGAGCCACTGCGCCCGGCCAAAAGGTCATTTAAAAATAAATAAAGCACACAGAAGGCGGCAGATGCAAAGTACCGGGGGAATAACACAGATGACAATTGTGTTAAATAGTATCGGTAATGGCACTTTGAGAGGCTGAGGTGGGCAGATCACCTGAGGTCAGGAGGTCGAGATCAGCCTGGCCAACATGGTGAAATCCTGTCTCTACTAAAAATACAAAAAACAAAAATTAGCCAGGTGTGGTGGCGTGCACCTGTAGCCCCAGCTAAGCAGGAGGCTGAGGCAGGAGAATCTCTTGGACCTGGGAAGGGAGGTTGCAGTGAGCCGAGATTGCACTACTGCACTCCAGCCTGGGTGACAGAGCGAGACTCCTGTCTTAAAAAAAAAAAAAATCAATCATGATCAATAGTAAGGACAATAGCAGCTCCCCCCTTACCCTATCTCGATGATTGCACACTACAACCCTCTGCAGGGATATGAATGGTGATCCCATTTTATAGTCACGGAAACGAAGACTCAATGGGGTTTAGGAACTCACCTCCCAGCGTGATGCTTGTACGACAGACCGGGTTGGCCTCTGGAGTGTGCAAACCCATGCAGTCAGGCCCAGGTGTGGGCTACCGCTCTGCTATCCCTGTCTTGAAGTACATTTTTTTTTTTTTTTTTTTTGAGAGGGAGTCTTGCTCTGTCACCCAGGCTGGAGTGCAGTGGCACGATCTCCATGCCCTGCAAGCTCCTCCTCCCAGGTTCACGCCATTCTCCTGCCTCAGCCTCCAGAGTAGCTGGGACTACAGGCGCCCGCCACTGCGCCCGGCTAATTTTTGTATTTTTAGTAGAGACGGGGTTTCACCGTGTTAGCCAGGGTGGTCTTGATCTCCTGACCTTGTGATCCGCCTGTCTCAGCCTCCCAAAGTGCTGGGATTACAGGCGTGAGCCACGGTGCCCGGCCTGAAGTTCTTAATAAGTTTGACAAAGGGGCCCTGCCTTGGCACTTCAAACTGTCACCTGAGATCTGTGTGTCCCCAGGACGGTGTTCTTTGTCCTCTGCTATCAGTCAAAAGGATGACTCCAGGGAAGCTCCATGGATGAGTCCTGGGCACGGAACAAGGGACAGCATGGCGCTGGCGCTCCCGGCTGAGAAAACACCGTGGGACAAAGGGCGGAGGTGGGAACGGTGGCAGAATTTGAGGGGGGCACATGAGCAGATGGATTTGGCTGGAGCTGGGATTGACCCACTTGCAGGACAGAGCAGCAAATGGAAGAGTCATCTGCAGCCCAGGGCAACAAACCAACAGCTGTGCCCAGTGGCCTCGCTGGGTTCAGGGGTCCCCCATCACACTGAGATCCACCTCCCCAAGGGAGGCAGCTTTATTCCCAGATGCCTGCAGTCAGTGTCCAACCTCCAGATCAGTCCCGTTATCCCATCCCGACAGCTGCTGTAGTCCAACCACCAGCCACTGTCACATCAGAGTCATACATTTCTCACTTTGATGCTGAATTATCAATAGAATCCTTGAAGGTTTTGTTGGCCGGCCTGGAAGGTGGTTGGCTGCACAAAAAAGTATTGAAAATAGCACCAACTAGGCCGGGTGCGATGGCTCATGCATATAATTCCAGCACTTTAGGAGGCCGAGGCAGGTGGATCACTTGAGGTCAGGAGTTCAAGACCAGCCTGGCCAACATGGCGAAACCCCATCTCTACTAAAAATATGAAAAATAGCCAGGCATAGTGGCACACACCTGTAGTCTCAGTTACTTGGGAGGCTGAGGCAGGAGAATTGCTTGAACCCTGGAGGCAGAGGTTGCAGTGAGCCAAGACTGCACCACTACACTCCAGCCTGGGCGACAGAGTGAGACTCTGTCTCACAAAAAAAAAAAAAAAAAAAAAAAAAAAGCACCAGTTAGCTTTGGGAAGCAAACCTGACCTACCATGTTGTCAGATTGCACAAATACTACTCAGAAAAGCCCAGTTCCTGATGCAGGCAGTTGTTATCCATTCAAGAAACAAGCCCTGGCCAGGCACAGTGGCTCATGCCTGTAATCCCAGCACTTTGGGAGGCTGAGGCAGGTGGATCACTTGAGCTCAGGAGTTCAAGACCAGCCTGGCCAACATGGCAAAACTCCATCTCTACTAAAAATACAAAAAGTAGCCTGGAGCAGTGGCACGCACCTATAATTCTACCTACTCGGGAGGCTGAGGCACAAGAACCTGGAGGTAGTGGTTGCAGTGAGCTGAGATTGCACCACTGCACTCCAGCCTGGGTGATAGAGTGAGACTCCGTCTCAAAAAAAAAAAAAAAAAAACAACCAGCCCTGAGGGCAAAATGAGAGGCAGCCTGGAACCAACAGGTGCTCAGATGCCTCCTCCAGGCCCCTGGCTGGCCTGGAGAAATTCCTTCCCTAGAATTGTGCCCCCTACCTATGGAGAAGCACAGCCCAGGTGCAGCTGAAGGACCTGCTTCAGAGACAAGGCCTGGACTGTCCCTTGTGTCCCTTCTCCCCCATTCCAGGCCTCCAGGGAGCCTTGGCAGCCTCTTCTCAATCTCCCTCTTTCCTCAGACATGGGGTGTCCTTGGAGGTCTAAGAAGGAAGAAGGAAGAAGGAGGAAGGAGGAAGAAGGAGGAAGAAGGAAGGAGGAAGAAGGAGGAAGGAGAAAGGAGGAGAAGAAGAGAGAAAAAGGAGGAAGGAGAAGAAGAGAGAAGAAGAAGAAGGAAGAAGAAGGAAGAAGAAGAAAAAGAAACGAATGAACAGCCTAGTGGAAGAAGAAGAAGAAGAAACAAATGAACGGCCTAGTGGCCCTGATGCAAACATGAAGCAGCCAGGTAAGGGGAGGGAAGCCGGAATGAGTGGCTAGGCTGGGGAAAGGGGCTGGAGGGGAGAAGATGGGAAAGGGAGCTGGAGGAGTCGCTCCAAGGATTCCAGGCCTTCCTGCACCCAAGCCAAGGAGTGGGCAGGTCACCTGTCCCTGGCATGGACACACAAAACAATTGCACCCCCCTCACCTGCCAACCCCATCCCTCTGTCAAACCTGATATTCTAAATGTACAAAGGACATCTCAGAAGACAAGCCGTCCACGCTGGACAGAGGCCATCTTGCCTTCAGAGAAACACTACACTCTTCTCATTTCACTCATGGCTGCTGCAAGGCTCTGGTCCAGCCCCTCCACCCCAGGGCCACGCTGTGGGCTCCACACAGAGAACGCCCTGGAGCCCTCCACAGCTGCAAAGACAGAAACGATAAGGGAACAAGATCCTGAGCCTGCTCCCTTGTCCACACCGACACCGACGCTGCAGCCCATCAGCCCCTCGCCACGCAGGGAGCTCGTCTGCCCCATTGGCTGCTGCACCCTTGGCCCAGGATGGCATCTGCTGCATGGGAGACGCCTAATCCATGTGAACTCAGACCTCGGACCTCTGGGCCTCCTGCTCCCGGGTGACTTCATTCAGCCTCATGGAGACACAATGCCGGATGCCTCCGGCCCTGAACTCTACGCTCACATCTCCAACTGCTGCTTGACCACCCCAGCAAATCCTGTTGGCTCTGCCTACAAATGTATTCAGACTTTTGTTTGTTTGTTTGTTTTTTAGAGACCAGGCCTTGCTCTGTCACCCAGGTTGAAGTGCAGTGACACAATCACGCCTCACTGCAGCCTCGACCTCCTGGGCTCAAGTGACACACTCTTTTTCTTTTTCTTTATTGTATTTTTTTTGAGATGGAGTCTTGCTCTGTCGTCTGGCTGGCGTGCGGTGGCATGATCGTGGCTCACTGCAACCTCCGCCATGGGTTTAAGCAATTCTCCTGCCTCAGCCTCCCAAGTAGCTGGGATTACAGGCACATGCCTTCACTTCTGGCTAATTTTTGTATTTTTAGTAGAGACGGGGTTTCGCCATGTTGGCCAGGCTGGTTTTGAACTCCTGACCTCAGGTGATCCACCCTCCTGGGCCTCCCAATCTTACTGGGATTACAGGCGTGAGCCATTGCACCTGGTTCAGACTCTTAATTCATGTAGCAACTTGCACAAATCTCCAGGGAAGTGTGCTGAGTGAAAACAGCCAATCCCAAAGGGTTACAGACTGCACCGTTCCATTTATAGAACATTTTTGAAATGGCAAAATCTTAGAAATGGAGGGCAGATGAGTGGTAGCCAGGGGTTGGGCAGGGAGTGGGGGCACAGGAAGGGTGAGGGTGGTTATAAAGGACAGCACAAGGGACCTGGCGGGACCCTGCTCAGTGTCTTGGCTGATACAAGTAAATTGTATGGAATGGGTACAAACGTATAGGACTTATGCCACATACAAATGAGTCCACATCAGACTGCGGAGATCTGCATCGGATTAACAGGTCAGGTTCATGCTGCTATCCTGCTTGGGATATTGTGCTATGGTTTTGAAACATGTTACCACTGGGGACAACTGGGCACAGAAAGGGGTCTCTCTGTGTTCTTTTTCCAGGCAGGATCTCACTGTCACCCAGGCTATAGTGCAGTGGTGCAATCAGAGCTCACTACAGCCTCGACCTCCCAGGCCCAAGCAATTGTCCTACCTCAGCTTCCCAAGTGCCTGGAACCCCAGACACATGCTACTATGCCCAACTAATTTTTTTTTTTGAGATGGGGGTCTCCCTAGATTGCCCAGGCTGGTCTCAAATTCCTGGGTTCAAGCGATCCTCCTGCTTCAGCCTCCCAAAGTGTTGGGATTACAGGCGTGAGCCACTGCACCTGGCCTCTCCATGTTATTTCTTCAAACTGAATGTGAATCTACAACGTTCTCAAAAGAAAAATTTCAACTAACATGCACGCACATCCAGAGTTGGCTACACCTCCCCACCTCTACCTGCCCCCCGCCTGTTCCAGGCCACCAGCACCTCTCCTGGACCACTGCAGCGGCTCTAAGCCCCGGAAGCTCCACATCGCACACCCGGCATCTTCCCTCCACATACAGCACGGCGGTCCCAGTAAGACAAGGGCTGAGCAGGCCTCAGAGCCTCCAGGCTGAGCCTCCCACTGGCCCCAGGGCCTGCTCCCTCCACTGCCTGAACTCCTTGTCCCCAGGTCCTATTCTTCCCTCCCCCAGGGCACCAGCCACCTGGCTCTCAAGTCACCTCCCCAGAGGCCCTCCCTGGCCCCCTTTCTCCTCCTCCTCAGACACCTCTCCTTTCCCTTCCTCACAGTGCTCTCCCTGGGGTATATCACGCACTAGGCCACTGCCAGGACCAGGAGCAGGCGGCCTCTACTCCTTCCACACCAAGGGTCTGAACAGTGCCTGACTCACACAGTGCTTCAAAAATAAGTGCAGTTGGCCCTCTACATCTGTGGGTTCCACATCCATGCATTCAACCAATCATAAATCAACAATCTTCAAAAACGAGGCTGGGCGTGATGGCTCAAGCCTGTAATCCCAGCCCTTTGGGAGGCCAAGGCAGAAGGATCACTTGAGTCCAGTTCAGACGAGCCTGGGCAACGTAGCAAGACACTGTCTCTGCATTAATAATAATACTATTAATAATAAATTAGCCAGGCATGGTGGCACACACCTGTAGTCTCTCAGCTACTTGGTGGGGAGCTGAGGTGGGAAGATTGCTTGAGCCTAGGAGGTCAAGGCTGCAGTGAGCTGAGATCTCACCACTGCACTCCAGCCTGGGTGACAGGGCAAGATTCTGTCTCACACAGTAATAATAACAAGAATAATAAGAGTAAGACACTGTCTCTACAAAAAATACAAAAAGTTAGCCAGACGTGGTGGCACATCCCTGTAGTCCCAGCTATTCAGGAGGCTGAGGTGGTAGGATTGCTTGAGCCCAGAAGTTTGAGGCTGCAGTGAGCTATGATCTGTATCACTGCACTCCAGCCTGAGTGAAAGAGCGACTGCCTCACCAAAAAAAAAAAAAAAAATTCAGGAAAAAAAAAGGGTGGTTGCTTCCGTACTGAACATGTTCAGATTTTTGGTCATTATTCCCCAAACAATACAATATAACAGCTATTTATATAGCATTTACTTTGGCTTTTTGTTGTTGTTTTTGAGACAGTCTTACTCAGTCACCCAGGCTGGAGTGCAATGGCACAACCTTGGCTCACTGCAACCTCCGGCTCTTGGTTTCAAGCGATTCTCCTGCCTTACCCTCCCAAGTAGCTGAGATTACAGGCACTTGCCACCATGCCCGGCTAATTTTTGTATTTTTACTACAGACAGGGTTTCTCCATGTTGGCCAGGCTGGTCTCAAACTCCTGACCTTAGGTGATCCACCCACCTTGGCCTCCCAAAGTCTTAGGATTACAGGCATGAGCCACCATGCCCAGCCAGCATTTACTTCGTATTAGGTATTATAAGTAATCTAGAGATGATTTAGAGTATAGGGAAGGATGTATGTAAGTTATATGCAGATTATCTCTATATATTCTCTATATTAGAGACTCAGGAGTTTCTGGAACCAAGCCCCATGGATACCACGGATTACTGTATTAATTTGAATGAATGAATGAATGAATGGGTGGAGGTTTGGCAGCAGAGTTAAGCCTGGCCCAGGGGCTGGAGTCGCTAGTTCTCAGCAGCTCCCAGAGCAGACAAGGAGGCTAAGAGGGTACTGTGCAGGTACAGGACGGGCATGGAGGTGGGTGGAAGGAGCCTCCGGGCAGCAAAACTGGGGGGGGGGTGGTCTCCAGGCTCAAGAGCCCTAGAGACAGAGGGAAAGAGGAGAACACCCTGCTGGCTGAGCCACCCTCACCCCCACCATGGACATTCTCAACAGAACCAGAAACTGGGGACTTCCGGGGGGGAATAACTCACTTCGTAGGGCCTCCTGGGGGTGCAGGCACAAAGCCTTAGGGGCTTCCCACCACCTTCCCATTCCCTCGGTGAGACTCACGTCGCTTATGAGAATAAGGGTGGGAGTGGAGGTGGGGGTCACAGAGGACCTTGAATTTGCACTTTGACATCCCTCTGCAAAGCTCCAGAGTTGCTAGCATTGAGAGTCCCTTCATCCAGTGCAATAAACTGTCCCATTTCCAAATCCCTCAGATGGCAGCAGTCCCCCTTTCTAGCTGTGTGACCTTGGCCAAGTTACTAACCTCTCTGTGCCCCTGTTTTCTCATCTGAAAATGGGGGCTAATAATTGCTCCTACCTCACAGGGCATTATGCCCATATAATGGAAAGTGCTTAGAAAATAGTGTTCAGCCGGGCGCAGGGGCTCACGCCTGGAATCCCAGCACTGTGGGAGGCCAAGGCAGGTGGATCACCTGAGGTCCAGAGTTCAAGACCAGCCTGACCAACATGGGGAAACCCCATCTTCACTGAAAATACAAAATTAGCCAGGTGTGGTGGCGCAAGCCTGTAATCCCAGCTACTTGGGAGGCTGGGGCAGGAGAATTACTTGAACCCAGGAGGTGGAGGTTGCAGTGAGCCGAGATTGCACCATTGCACTCCAGCCTGGGCAAAAAGAGTGAAACTCTGTTCCAAAAAAAAAAAAAAGGAAGAAAATAGTGCTCAATGAGTGAAGGCTAATTTCATTTTTTTTTTTTTTTTTTTTTTTTGAGACGGAGTCTCGCTCTGTCGCCCAGGCTGGAGTGCAGTGGTGCTATCTCGGCTCACTGCAAGCTCCACCTCCCAGGTTCACGCCATTCTCCCACCTCAGCCTCCCAAATAGCTGGGACTACAGGTGTCCGCCACCACGCCTGGCTTTTTTTTTTTTTTTTTGTATTTTTAGTAGAAATGGGGTTTCACCATGTTAACCAGGATGGTCTTGATCTCCTGACCTTGTGATCCGCCCGCCTCGGCCTCCTAAAGTGCTGGGATTACAGGCGTGAGCCACTGTGCCTGGCAGCTAATTTCATTCTTAACAGGGCTCCCTGAATTCATATGCTTTTAAAATGCCATCATTAGCTTGTGAACAGCCCAAACGTACAATGTTATAATGTTGCATTTTTAGTAATTAAATACATTCAGTTTCAAAATGTGAACATTTAAACTAAATCACAATTATGGGAGCCAGTTCTGATACTGCTTCAATGTTTAACTTTCAAGGAGGCTTGAAAATTACAAATGCTTGGCCGGGCGCGGTGGCTCAAGCCTGTAATCCCAGCACTTTGGGAGGCCGAGACGGGCGGATCACGAGGTCAGGAGATCGAGACCATCCTGGCTAACACGGTGAAACCCCGTCTCTACTAAAAATACAAAAAAACTAGCCGGGCGAGGTGGCGGGCGCCTGTAGTCCCAGCTACTGGGGAGGCTGAGGCAGGAGAATGGCGTGGACCCGGGAGGCGGAGCTTGCAGTGAGCTGAGATCCGGCCACTGCACTCCAGCCCGGGCGACAGAGCGAGACTCCGTCTCAAAAAAAAAAAAAAAAAAAGAAAAAAGAAAAAGAAAATTACAAATGCCAGAACATCTCTGAGCCACCAAGTGATGTGACTGATCAGTCAATCAGAGGGCCTGGCACATAGTAGGTGCTCACTAAATGCCTGCTGGTCAGAGAGTGAGAGGTTATAGGATGCCACATGTCAGGCACAAAGATGCTGGCAGGCAACCCTGCAAGCAGCCCCCCCGCATGTCTCTCCAAGTACTGACTGCTGTCATCTGAGCCCCTCCTGCCCCGTACCAATGCACACACTTCCAGGGGCACTGCCCAAGGCCTCTGGAGCCAGGTCCAGGCCAGCAAAGAGCTGCCAGACACAGAAGGGGCAAGGTGGCTGGAAGACTGTGATCACCAATCCTGGTCAGGGTGGCACCTTGAAACTGGTGCTTAGGGATGCCCAGCCCTGAAACAGCCACCTCCCTGCTCCAGCTTCTCACTCCACTTAAAAACCAGCATCTCCCTTTCCAGCTGAGGTTCCCAGGTTAATTATTAGGATTCCCTAAGTAACAGGAACTTAGACTTGACTTTGGGCCTGGCAGCATGACAAGGTGTGACGTTATCAGCCAGAACAGGCATTGGGATGAACTCACTGCCTAATGAGACACGGTTTATCTTCCCAGCAGAAAGTTGACCAGGAACAGAGCCAAGTACTTCCCAGGCTCCGTGGGCATCAAAGGGATTGCACCTTTTCCAGACTCCACAGCTGCAGGCAGCAGGCAGGAGTCTGCTGAAAATCGACTCACCTCTGCACACTGCTTGATTCCAGAACCTGCGTTCCGACACCGACCATATCTGCCATCCCCTGCCGGGCCCAACCTCGCTCAGGAATGCCTGCGACCCAGCAGCCTGTCTTGGGCTGTGCTGCGAATGCCACCCCAGTGCCACACATGGGCCAGGCTCTTCCCTCCCGCAGGCCTTTCCCGGCCTATCCTCTGCAGCTTCCCCTGAGCTCTTTCCTCTTTTTCTCTGTGAGGCATGGAAGTCAGATGCATGCAGCCCACCTTGTTATTATCCGCTGTTTCTGCCTGTGAGTTTTATTCTCCAGACAGACCCTAAGCCCAGGTAGAGACCCATGTCCATCATTTATTCATCCTCAGGCTCACGGCTGTTGTTACTAACAGTTCCCACGTACCAAGTGCTGCTCTCTAGTGATGCAGTAAAAAGTGTCCCTGGGGGGCCCCCCTGTGGGTGCACTTATGGCCTGATGTGGACATCAGGGCTCAGAGAAGGGCAGTGGGTATCCACGGCCCAGCCTGGCCGGCCCGGCTCAGACCTGCCCTATCCCCTCCGGCCCACACCCGTCCCCTTCCAGTCTGAGGAGGAGGGGGTCCCAGGAAGGTCTCTTGGAGGAGCCAGAGATGCAGGTGGCAGTGGGGAGTGAAGGGGGATGAAAGGATTGTGGCCTGGGGGGCAGGAAGCACAGTGAAGGTTTGTGATTGTGTGGGTGACACATGGAGAGACATGGGACAGAGACATGGCAGGAGAGACAAGGAGACAGAGTGGCACAGATAGGGATGCAGAGGCAGAGACAAGCAAGATGAATACAAGAGACATGGATTCAGGCAGTGACACAAAGATAGAGACAGACCAGAATACCAACAGAGATGGAGACGGGAAGAGAAGAGAGACAGCAGGAAACAGAACTGCTGGGGATGCAGAGCCAGAGGCCGAAATCTCCACCAAGCAGCAGTTGGGGTGAGGGTGGGGCCTAGCCTGGGCCCCTCCTCCAGTGGTCAAGATGGAATGGGGGGCTGAAGATGGGAGGAAGTGGGAGAGGTGGGACCCAGAGGGGGACCCAAGACACCCCCGGTGGGTGTGCCCAGGTGGACGTGGCTAGTCCAACCCCTCATGACCCAGCATCGCTTGAGACATCACGAACCTGGCCACCCCTGACCACCCGCATGCTCCTGGCATGAGCAGTGCGGAGGGATTGGCCCAGATAGGCAGCAGCCCAGAGGCGAGCGAGCCACTCCATTCAATTCCTGCCGGCGAGATCTGTGGTGGCCGACATCCGCACATGGCAGGAAGCGGGTGATAGGTTATTCTGTAAACAGCAGCTTCAGGACTTGGCTTTGGCAGCCTTGAAGATGTCAGAGACGCACATACGGTGCCACATGGTGGCGGGGGAGGTGGTTGGAACAATCAGCCCCTTCAGAGAGAGCTGTCTACAAAAGCAATCCTCACAGCCCACCCTAACTGAGCACCTACTATGTGCTAGCGCTGTGCCGAATGCGTAAGGGAATCCCTTCAGGCAGTGTGGAGCTCAGGACTGCAGGCTCTGGAGCCAGGCAGCCTGGGGGCAACTCTTCTACCTCCTCCCGCTGACTGTGGCGAGAAGCTCCACCTCCTGCTGCCTCAGTTGGTCTTTATAAAATGCGGCCAGTGATAGCAACTTGCCTCACTACATGGCAGCTAAGCAGGTGAGCAATGAGGTCAGCGCAGAGCGGCCAGGTGCCTGCCTCGTGTGAGTACTCGGCAAAGCACGCCACTCTCCATAACTTACGCATCTCAGCTGCTAGAACAGTGCCTACATCAGAGTACTGCTACATAGAAGTTTCTAAATGAAGAGCGAATCACGCACGTTCAAATGCTCGACCTGAGGCCATGAGGCTGGAGAACTGCCACCCATGTCACAGAGGGGAGGGTGAGGCTCTCCCGAGGCCATGGAGCCAGCCAGTAGCACTACCAAGATACAACACCCAGGACTGTTTGGCTCCGGAATTCATACTTTCCTATATTTTTAAACTTTTTATTCTTTTCCATATTCATAAGGAAACTTTTTCATATTTATAGGAAACATAAAAGCAATGAGGGGACTATGATGAGTCTCTAGGTACCATCGCCCAGTCTTGACAGCTGTCATTCTTCTGGGCCAGTGGTCCTTAACTCGGGGCAATTTTGCCTCCAGGGACAGCTGGCAATTTATGGACTCCTTCTTGGTTGTTACACTGTGGGGAGGGTGCATCTAGCCAGTGAGGCCAGAAATGCGGCAAAACACCTACCAGTGCACAAAACATCCCCCAATTCACAAACACCCCCTACTACACAAAACATCCCCCAGTGCACAAAACACCCTCAGTGCACAAAACAGCCCCCAGCGCCCCAAACACCCCCCAGTGCACAAAACACCCCCAGTGCACAAACACCTCCCAGTGCACAAAACGCCCCCCAGCATACAAACACCCCCCAGTGCACAAAATATCCCCCAGTGCACAAAATGGTCCCCACAGTAAAGAATGACCTGGCCCCAAATGTCCACAGTGCTGAGGTTGAGAGCCCTGGTCTGCATCCTTGCTCTTGATTATTTCCCTCCAAATGCTTTAGGAACTGGATCTGCAATCTTAGGGGTGAATGGGGTTTGCATTATGATATGAGGAGCTGCGAGGGGCAGAGTTTCTCTATGATGAGTGACCCTGAAGGTGACATTCCGATTAGAAAGGAGGGTGTTGGGCTGGGTGTGGTGACTCACGCCTGTAATCCCAACACTTTGGGAGGCCAAGGCAGGCGGATCACAAGGTCAGGAGTTCGAGACCAGTCTGACCTACACGGTTAAACCCCACCTCTACTAAAAATACAAAAAAATTAGCCAGATGTGGTGGCATGTGCCTGTAGTCCCAGCTACTCAGGAGGCTGAGGCAGGAGAATCGCTTGAACCCAGGAGGCAGAGGTTGCCCTGAGCCAAGATTGCACCACTGCACTCCAGCCTGGGCAACAGAGTGAGTCTCTGTCTCAAAAAAATAAATAAAATAAATAAAAAATAAAGAAAGGGGGGTGTTGGCTGGGTGAGGTGGTTTACACCTGTAATCCCTTTGGGAGACCAAGGCAGGCAGATAACTTAAGGTCAGGAGTTCAAGACCAGCCTGGCCAACATGGCAAAACCCTGTCTCTACTAAAAATACAAAAATTAGCCGGGCATGGTGGCAGGCGCCTATAATCCCAGCTACTCGGGAGGCTGAGGCAGGAGAATCGCATGAACCCGGGAGGCGGAGGTTGCAGTGAGCTGAGATCGCACCATTACACTCCAGCCTGGGTGACAGAGCGAGAGTCCATCTCAAAAAAACAAAAGGAAAGGAGATGTTGTTGACTGCATCCATTAACACTTCATATAAGACTAAGAAAACATCATCTGTTTGGCTCAAAAAGTAAGAGTGCCAGGCGGAAAGAATTTGGGGGGTGTAGAGGGATCCCACCAACTGCCTCCCTTGGCATTGGCACTGCACCCAGAACCCCTTTTGAGAAGTGAACCCAGGCCAGCCGTGGGCCCTGGCACCTCTCACATCCTTGATGACATCCCCCACTGAGGAGACTCAAATGCCAGGCTGGGTGGGGAGAGGTGGGTACCCACCCACGGGTTCATGTTCTGGGTCCTCTGGGCGCTGCCCAGTCACTGCAGATCATTGCCAAGGCCCAGATGCAGGCCCCCGAACCAAGGGCCCTGAGGAGATTTATTTGAGTCTCTCAGATCTGTTTTCAAAATCAGTTGATTTCAGAGAAAATCTGCATCCGCTCTTTCAAAATGTGCAAGGCCTCGGCCAGGTGCGGTGGCTCACGCCTGTAATCCCAGCACTTTGGGAAACCAGGGTGGATGGATCACTTGGGGTCAGGAGTTCAAGACTGGCCTGGCCAACATGGCGAACCCTAATCTCTACTAAAATTACAAAAATTAGCCAGTCGTGGTGGCAGGCACCTATAGTCTCAGCTACTCGGGAGGCTGAGGCAGAAGAACTGCTTGAGCCTGGGAGGAGGAGGCTGTAGTGAGCTACGATCGTACCACTGCACTCCAGCCTGGGCAGCAGAGTGAAACCATTAAAAAAAACAAAAACAAAAACAAAACACAAAAAGCGCAAGCCCTGGCCACTCTGGCCACTCTGGTCTCTGTTCCAGGCTTCAGGCTGCAGCTGAGGGCCCTGCCTCCCCTGCTGGTCACAGCCCCAGCCTGGCCTCTCTGCATCACTCAGGGCCTTGCCTGGTCTCAGTGAGTGTTTGAATTTTGATTCCTGGGATGTGAAGAATGTGGGACTCTGGAACCAAATGGGCCAGGCCCTGGCTTCGTTAAAATGTTCTAACTTCTGATCCTCAGTTTCCTCACCTGAAGAGTGGGGATGGAGACAGTTACTCTGTACCAGGTGGCCTGGGAATGAACCAAGTAGGGCAGTTTAAGTGCTGCTTGTGGCGGCCCAAAGACGAGCCCAGAACACTCCAGCAGCATCAGAACTCTCATCACCATGGTGAAGACAAGACACAGGCCCCGCCCTTGAGCAGCTCTCAGTCTAGGGGAGCAACAGGAGAAAATGCAGACGAAGCCATGTGCCAGCCGGGGAATGAACGAGGGTTTGGGTTTGGGGACGCCAGAGGAAGGCTTCCTGGGGTGGGACCGTGTGACTGGGGCTTTGAACAATAATGAGCATTGCCAGGCGCGGAGCGGGAAGGGTTTTTCAGGGAGGGGGACTGGCACGTGCAAAGACGGCAAACGATGTCCAACAAGCGCAGGATGGCAGGGCTGGGCCCAGGGCACTACTGCCACAGGGGGTGCCCCTGATGGTGGTGCTGCATTGAGAGAAGGGCATGATGAGGATCCCACCAACCAGGGCAAAGTTGGGGTGCTTCCACATAGGACCCAACCAACAGCCCCCCCAAAATGAAAACTTCTTGTCGGAAGGAACTTCCTCCCCTCTCATCCTCAAAATCTCAACAAGAATGAAATGCCTGAAAAACACAATTGATTCCCAAACCAGCCTGCCAGGAACCCTCCATCCCCTACAGCACTCCACCAAAGACCCTGAAGGAAACAAGCCCGGGAGGTCTCTGGGAGCCGTGGGGAGGGGGCTGGGTGGGGCGGCTGGGACCCGGCGCCCCTCGGCTCTCCACAGTTGTGGTCCTCATATTTGCCATCTGCTCCTGCTGCATTTTTACCGCAAGGGCTGATGGGGGCAGCAGGAGAAGCAGCGGCTGGTTCAGGGCCGGGAGAAGGCGCCTCACAATTTCCTCTCCCTTCTCGTTTGTGTCTTACCCAGCCTCCACCCACCAGATAAAGCCGAGCCCGTCGGCCTCCTCCCGGAGTTGCCCCCTGCAGGGGGATTCTGCAGGGGAGAGGGGGTGTCCTGAGAGACACAGCCCCTTCATTTGCAGGGCTGGGCAGGAAGGGAGAGGAGGCGAGGGGAGGGAGCTAGGGGTCCCTGGGGGAGGGGAGCACGCTGAGCCTGGCACTGAGGACTCCTGCAGGCAGCCCGGGCAGGGCAGCTCCGCCCACGGCCTCATTACCTCCCTTTCAGCCTTGAAAATCCTCTCCAGCCTTCCAGTGCCTGGACACGCCCTCTAAGAAATCTGGGAGGCAAAGCTTTCAGAACATCCACTGATGACTATTTATTGACCACCTACTATGTGCTCTACCAGGGGAAGAAACTCAAATGCACCAGCAGGCACTAAGAGTGGGCACAGCGGGCCAGATGCTGGCTGGGCAGGGATGCCGCTCAGGGGCCCACTTGGACCTCTGCTTCTTCATGAGAAGCCACAAGGGCAAAGTTGGGGTGCTTCCAGATAGGGCTCAACAAACAGCACCCCCCCACCCAAAGAAAAACTACTTGTTGTCAGAAGGAACTTCCTCCCTCTCATCCTCAAAATCTCACATGAAATTTGCTTTTTGGCAACTAACTCAAGTTAAATGTATCCATATACCACGCTGGCCAAAGAGCAAGTGCGGTTGAGGCAGAACTAGCCCAAAGATCTCAAGTCTGCAGCCTTGGCAGTTGAAGTTTCGGTCCCTGCCCTTGGGAAGCTCACAGAGGGAGGTAAGGACACACGCTGACCAGCTGACCAAGGTCAAAGTTGGATCAAATCCCAGCTCTGCCAGTTACACTGTGTGACCCTGAGCAAGTGAACAGCCCTCTCTGAGCCTTAGGTTCTTTCTTTGTAAACTGGAATCATAGCATCTGCCTCCAGCGTTGTTATAGGAAATTGAGATGAGGCACAGAAAGCCCTTCGTATACAGTAGGGGCTCAATACAACTATTGGCTGTTAGTCATGTTGCTGTTTAGAGTTGAAGAGTTCCAGCCAGGGCTGGTGCAAAAAAGTGGAGAAGATGCCTCTCTGCTCCTCCCTGGTCCCAGATGCTCCACAGTGGAGGGGACGAAGTGGTACAGGTTATCAGCCTAAAGTCCAGAGCTGGGGGGATGCTGGGTGCAGCCCACGGTACAACACAGTTTTATTTTTTTTTAGTGTTTAGAATAGAGACAGGGTCTCACTATGTTGCCCAGGCTGGTCTCGAACTCCTGGGCTCAAGTGATCCTCCTGCCTTGGCCTTCCCAAGTGCTGGGATTACAGGTGTGAGCCACTGCTCCAGCCACAACACTTTTTTCCACACAGTATTCAACAGTTAGAAAAATACTGACTTTTTGACATGAGAAGATTCATTAAAAAAAACACACAAAAAACAAAAAACCCTCCAGATGTCCAGGTTTCTCCCCCATACAGGAAAACCTGGTGACCGCTGGTCACCATTTCCGCGAGGCTGGTGCCAGGCAAGCTTCACTCCTGTACATGAGGCATGGGGTCTGCAATTCGTCACAGTCCCCACCACTCCCTCCTGTCTCGTGCCCAGAAGACTCACTCACTCACTGCTGTTGCCAGATTACCCTGGGAGCACTGCAATTGTGGGACTGGGTGACATCTCATACCATGCCTGTCCTGGCTCTGCTTTGCTCCAAAGCCACCCTGGCTCCCCTCCAGCCCCTCTGCCCATCTTTCTTTCTGGGAAGGTCTCAGCAACCACGGTCTCCCCAGGCCTCTGCTGCCCTGGTGGGGGTAGGGCTGAACAGGTGGGCCAGGCAGCCCCAAGTCCCAGCCACGCTTCCCTCCGCCAGGGCAGCACCGTTCTGTAAAGGAGTCAGGAGTTGGCCCAGTCAGCTTTGCTGTCAGCCAAAGAGCTTCCCTGGGAAGCACCACATTCTTCTCCATCAGAAAAATTAATCAAAATGACACCTCGTGAACAAGATGTTTTGGCGGCAGAAAACAAACAGTGGTTTACAACAAATTAGTGAGGCTGTTCTGTGCCTCTGGGCACGTGAGCCAGGAGGAGGGCCGGCCTGGCACGGTCAGCAGGAAGCTGGCCCGGGCCAAGGGGACACCTGCTGTGGCCTCTGTGTACTTCCGAGGTCCGCAGCCCGCAGGGCTCCAGCCCCATTTCACACTTTCACTTCCGCACATGCCTGAAACCATCTCCAGATGTGAGGGGCCCTCCGCAGGCAGGCGCTGGGCTGATGGCCGCCCCCTCCAGCGGGGTCTCAGGGACATTCGTCTGGAAGACCTGGGCCCCTTTCCGGAGCCTCTTTTCTTTCCTCTGATTGGACAACGGCCCTGAGACCTGGTGAGGGGAGGATTCCAGAGAGCTCAGGGCACAGCATGAGGTATTTCCAGGGGAGGAAACATTCCAAACAACCGAACCTGAAGCCTGGAGGGCACCCACGTGCCCTGCTCAGCTCTGGTGTTCAATTCCTAAGACGTCACAGACCCTGAATGCCAGCCTGAGCTCAGAGCAGAGAACGAGCCCTGGCTTCTCGCCAAGTGAAGCAAATTTGACCAAGTCACTCCCCTGCTACAAACACTTCCACAGCTCCCATCGCCCTTAGAATAGTATTAAATTCCTCTGTGTGGCCTTGAGACCCTGCACAATCGGGTCCCTGCTACCTCCCAGACCTTATCTCTCTCCACTCTGCCCTGGCTCGTGCAGGCAGCCCAGCTGGACTAGCGATTCCTCAAGCACCAAGCTCAGGTGCGTTGCAGAGATTTTGCAATTGCAGTTCCCTCGGCCCAGAGCGCTCTTTCTTCTGACTCCACACCACCACTTACTCATTATCCAGCTCTCAGCTTCCATGGCCCCTCCTCAGAGGCCACTCCTGACCCCTCAGACCAGGGATCCTTTTTAATTTTTGTACATTTTATTTTGTAGAGACAGGGTCTGTCACCCAGGCTGGAGTGCAGTGGTGCAATCTCGACTCACTGCAGCTTTGAACTCCTGGGCTCAAGCAATTCTTCCACCCCAGGTTTCCAAGTAGCTGGGACCACAGGCATGCACTACCATGCCTGGCTAAAGGGCCCCCTTTAGAAACAGCCATCTAACTGGATTTTCTGTTTTATTCTTGTTGTTTTTTGAGACAGAGTCTTGCTCTGTTGCCCAGGATGGAGTGCAGTGGCACAATTATGGCTCACTGCAGCCTTGACCTCCTGTGCTCAAGTGATCCTTCCACCTCCTGAGTAGCTGGGAATACAGGCATGCACCACCATCCCTGGCAAAGTTTGTATTTTTTTTTTTTTGGTAGAGATGGGGTTTCGCCATATTGCCCAGGCTGTAACTCCTGGGCTCAAGTGACCTACCCATCTAGGCCTCCCAAAGTGCTGGGATTACAGGCATGAGTCACCATGTCCCACCTGTAACTGAATTTTCTTTGAATCTGGTCATTGTCTGTATTTTTGCACCAAACACAAGCTCCCTGAAGAGATCACAGCTCTCTACCGAGGCAATATGTGATGGAAAGAAGAATGTGGATTCATATCCTGATTCCAACTGTGTGATTCTGGGTAAGTTACTTACCTTCTCTGTGCCTCAGTGTCCTCACCTGTAAGATGGAGATAGAAATAGCACCTCCCTCGTGGGATGTTATGAGGATTGACAGGCTGAAAACAGTGCCTGGCACAGCAGGGCTGGCTCTGTCAGCTGCCCCGTGATTCCTGTTCACCGCTGAGCACTAAGTGTTGAGTCTGCCCTGGACCACTCCATTACTCACCAGCAAAGCCGGCTTTTCAGCCAGGTGTGGTGGCTCACGCCTATAATCCCAACACTATGGGATGCCGAGGTGGGTGGATCACTTGAGGTCAGGAGTTCGAGACCAACTTGGCCAATGTGGCAAAACTCTGTATCTACTAAAAATACAAAAATTAGCCCGGCATGGTGGTGCATGCCTGTAATCCCAGCTACTTGGGAGGCTGAGGCAGGAGAATCGCTTGACCCCAGGAAGCGGAGGTTGCAGTGAGCTGAGATCACACCACCGGCTGGCCTTTCAGGTGGCCAATGCTCTTCCGCTCCACGCTCGGAATCCCTCCTGAGAGTTCTGGAGCTTTTCTCCTCTGCTTTAGTGCGGGCCCTCATCATTTTCCATCAAATCCAAACCAGTTTTCTAGTAAGCAAAGCCTCTCATGAACCTGCCCATGCCAGCTCACTGACTCAGTCAGACTCTCTGAGGCTTTTTTTTTTGAACTTTAAAGATATTATTTTAAGCTGGGCATGGTGGGTCATGCCTGTAATTCCAGCACTTTGGGAGGCTGAGGTGGGCGGATCACCTGAAGTCAGGAGTTCGAGACCAGCCTGGCCAACATGGCAAAACCCTGTCTCTCACTAAAAATACAAAAATTAGCTGGGCGTGGTGTTGGGTGCATGTAATCCCAGCTACTTGGGAGGCTGAGGCAGGAGAATGGCTTGAACTCAGGAGGCAGAGGTTGCAGTGAGCCGAGATCGCACCACTGCACTCCAGCCCGGGCAACAGAGTGAGACTGTCTCAATAAAAAAAAAAAAAAAAAAAAAAAAAGAACCCAAAACAAAAAAAAAGACAGACTGAACGTGGCCAGATCATGCAGCCTCTTGCAGGCCATGACAGGAGTTTGGATTTTATTCTGAAGTCACTGAGAAGCCATCTCGGAACAATTCAAAATAACTTTAGGATCTCAAAAGATATTATCTTAATAACATCTAGTAAATTAGAGATGTGGTCTCCCTATGTTGTTCCCAGCTCAAGTGATCCTCCTGCCCTGGCCTCCCAAAGTGCTGGGATTATGGGTGGAAGACACTGTGCCTGGCTGTCTCTGAGGCATAGAAAGGCTAAGAGACTTGCCCATGGTCACACAGCTAAGACATGTCACAGAAGGGCTTAGCTACAATGAAAGAGAGGTGCAATTTTTACTAAAACCTCACAATGTTATAAAGATCAATATAAAAGCATAACTGAAAACTTTTCATTTGTACAGTACAGCATGAAAATGTGGACTTTTGTACCATGAAATACATATGTCGTAGCATGGTCATGCGTACATTTTGGTGGCTGGGCGCCAAGGGCCTGGGGCACAGGCTGGCTCCGTCTGTGGAGCAAATGCCTCTTTCTCAGGCGGCTCAAAGGCGGGGCTGAGAGGCCAGGCTCGTCGGAAAGCTGGCTGCGGGAAACACTAGTATCCTCAGGTCACTTGCTGTACCAGACCCCTCGGGCCAGCCCAGGCCACAGGCCATGTCCACGCCGGCATCAAGTCACCTGGGCAGCAGGCAGCCTGTCCTCTCTGGGGGCTGGGCCTCTGGCGAGTAGTGTGGCTCCCCACAGGGGCAGAACCCCAAGCCAGCATTCCCATGGGGCCACCCAATATCCCTGTCTCACCTCACCCCTCTCCACTCCATGGACCCTTTGGAGACAGCACGGGTGGATGAGGAACTGACAGCCCAGGGGCGCCACACAGCCACGTCACCCTGACTGGCTGCTGTGTCTGGATGGTCACTGTTCAGGCCACCCGGGATTGGGGGAGGCCTCAAACACCTGCCTTGGGGAGCAGTGGGGTCCTGGGGGAGGTACCAGGAGAGAAACCAAAGCTCTCTGAGCCCCCGGCTGCCTGGGTCCCTCGGGCCTACACTGGGCATTGGAACAGGCCCCAGGAGAAGGGCTTGGTGGAGATCCAAGCCCTTGGTGGAGGCTGGAATGTCAGCCTCTGAGGATGATGGCCGTTCAGGGTCACAGAAAGGAGGTGTCCACCCTGGGGGAGGAGGCGCTGAGGGGAACTGACTAGAGATGGCACACAAAATCCCAGTTTTGAAAGAATCAAGATGGAGGACACTGAGAAGGCCTGGGCACCCTACAAGGACTCCCACCTCCCAGAGAGCAGGTCTGGGGGTCAGGGAGGGCACAGAATGGGCCAATGGGGTGCAGGGCACCAGCTCTGGGCCCAGACATCACAAGTTCAAATCCCAGCTCCACTACTTTCTGCATGAGGCAACCCTCAGTGACTCGGTTTCCTCATCCGTAAAACAGGAACAATGACCACACCCTCTTCACAGGGTGGGGTGTGAGGCGACTGCAGAGTCGGCCCCAACAGCAAGGGTGATGGTCATCATTCTGGAAGAGCCCTCCAGCTGACACCCTGGAACAGCCCCAGCCCTGGAGCCTTCAGGTCTGCACACGCATGCGCACACACCTGGCTGCACCACCTCCCCCAGACAAAGCCCTCGTGGGGCCAAGAACAACACACCGGGGTTGCTGAATGACTCACCCACCCCTGGCCAGGACGTGCTTCCTGGAACAAGTCACCACAGGTAGGTCTAGGGGGCTCTCCAAGGCTTAGCAAGGCCCCGTGTGGCAGAGAGGAGAGGGTGCAGGTCCCAGCATGCCCCAGCCACACCCCGGGGGAGATGCCACGTCCCTGCAGCAGGGGTGGTGGGGGGACCTCAGTTTCAGAGTTCCACAGGCCTGGATTCCAAACCCAGCAGTGACCCTGGATAGGTGATTCTCCGTCTCCAAGCCTCAGTCTCTGCCTCTGTAAATGGGAACACTAGCACCAACCTCATGGGGATGACTGTGCCGACTGCAAGAAGTGTATTAAATGACAGGCAGGACCCACTGTTACGATACTTGGGTCCTAACAGGACATGGACAGCCAAGGTCCTTTCTGCCCCGATGTGTCTTTAAAAAAAGAAAAAATTTTTTTTTTAATTTTCAGAGAGAGGGTCTTGTTCTGTTGTCCAGGCTAGAGTGTAGTGGCATGATCAAGGTTCATTGCAGCCTCAAACTCCTAGGCTTAAGTGATCCTCCTACCTCAGCCTCCTGAGTAGCTAGGGCCACAGGTACACGCCATCACACTTGGATAATGTCTTGTAGAGATGAGGTCTTGCTTTGTTGCCCAGGCTGGTCTTGAGCTCAAGCAATCCTCCCACCTTGGCCCCACAAAGTGGTGGCATTATAGCCATGAGCTACCACATCTGGCCCCTAATGTGCTTTTTTTTGTGAGACAGGGTCTCACTCTGTTACCTAGGCTGAGTGCAGTCATGCGATCTCGGCTCACCGAAACCTCCACCTCCCAGGCTAGGCTCAAGTGATCCACCCACTCAGCTTCCCGAGTAACTGAGACCACAGGCATGCGCCACCATGCCCAGCTAACTTTTCTATTTTTTGTAGAAATGGGGTTTTGCCATGTTGCCCAGTCTGGTCTCAAAGTCCTGGGCTCAAGTGAACCACCTGCCTTGGCCTCCCAAAGTGCTGGTTTTATAGGCATAAGTCACCGTGCCCGGCCCCAAATGTGCTTTTAAAGCCATCAGTGGGAAAAGTCACTCAGGAATGGTCACCGTAAGTTGAGGGAGAGAACAAAGGATGCAGCTCATGACTTCATTGTCTTTGGAAAGCAAAGAGATGGAGTTTGTCTGAAAAGGGGCAATCCCAGAGGGCTTCTCACAGGAGGTGTCTTTAACCTGGGCTCTGAAAGATCAAGAGGAGTTCCTAGACCATGAAATCTTGAGAGGCCACTGTCCAGCTGTTACAAGTTTGGGCAAACCACTCATCTGGAAGCAGGCAGGTGAGTAGCACGTGCCTCAGGCAGGTACAATGAGACCAGGAGCCTGTGACGGGAAAGCACATGCCCTATCAGGCATTTCAAGTCGCACTGTTTAAATGTATCACCTGGCCAAATAGAATGAGTTGACATGGGCCAAATTCTGCCCATGGGCAGAACCCTGACACTTTCTGAATTTTCATTTCCTCACCTGTTAAATGGAGATACTATTAATTCCCAGCACACAAGATGGCTGGGAAAGGTAAATGAATCACTGCATATAAAATGCCTAACGCAGAGCCTGGAACCTTGTTTGCACTCAACAAGGCCAGACGTGGTAGCTCATGCCTGTAATCTCAGCACTTTGGGAAGTCAAGGCAGGAGGATCACTAAAGTCCAAGAGACGGAGACCAGTCTGGGCAGCAAAGCGAGTCTCTGTCTCTACAAAAATAAAAATTAGCGGCCCGGCACGGTGGCTCACGCCTGTAATCCCAGCACTTTGGGAGGCCGAGACGGGCGGATCACGAGGTCAGGAGATCGAGACCATCCTGGCTAACACGGTGAAACTCCATCTCTACTAAAATACAAAAAAAAAAAAAAAAAATTAGCCGAGCGTGGTGGCGGCCTGTAGTCCCAGCTACTCGGAAGGCTGAGGCAGGAGAATGGCATGAACCCGGGAGGCGTAGCTTGCAGTGAGCCGAGATGGCACCACTGCACTCCAGCCTGGGCAACAGAGCGAGACTCCATCTCAAAAAAAAAAAGAAAATACAAATAAAATAAAAAATTAGCCAGGTGTGGTGGTACATGCCTGCAGCCTCAACTACTTGGGAGGCTAAGGTGGGAGGATCACTTGAGCCCAGGAGTTCCAGGCTGTGATGAGTTAGGATCATGCCTGCATTCCAGCCTGGGTGACAGAGTGAGATCCTATCTCAAAAACAAAAAGCATTCACTAAATGGGCTGTTGTGATAAAGTGGAGATAAGGTGTGGACAGGCAGGAACAGTGGAGACAGGGCAGTAGAGGGGATACCTGTAGGCAGAGCCCAAGGAGCCACAAGAGGCCCTACTAGGTGACACCTTTTCTGTGAAGGGCAAGTCACCAGAAACAGGCACTCCAGGCCCTGACCTCAGACAAGTCCCCTTATCTCCTTCCCTGAGCCTCCATCTTCTCAACTATAAAATGAGGATGATTAGCCAGGCATGGTGGCCCATGCCTGTAATCCCAGCACTTTGGGAGGCCAAGGCAGGTAGATTACTTAAATTCAGGACTTCAAGACCAGCCTGGCCAACATGGTGAAACCCCATCTCTACTAAAAATACAGAAATTAGCTGAGCATGGTGGCACGCACCTGTAATCCCAGCTACTTGGGAGGCTGAGGTAGGAGAATCACTTGAACCCGGGAGGCGAAGGTTGCAGTGAGCTGAGATCACGCCACTGCACTCCAGCCTGGGTGACAGAGTGAGACCCCATTTCAAAACAAAACAAAAAGGACACATGAGCCTTCCTTCCTTGCGGGGCCATGGAGAGGATCCCAGGACGACAGAGAAGAGAAGAGGAAGAGAACGGCCTTTGCAGGCCATAAACCCATCCCCCTTTCCCTGCTCCTTGAGGCTGACTCCTGCCCCAGGAAGGGGAACCTGGCCAGAATTCTAGATGTCATCCTGGTCACTGTCCCTAAGTGTGCCAGGATGGGCAGGAGGATGGGAGCTGTTTCTGCTCACCACAGTAAACTCAGATGGCACTCAGCAAACAGTAGGTGCCCAATAAATAGTGGATGAGCACACAAACCATCACAGCCCGGGGCTCATCACACAGGGGACAGAGAAAGGCTGAGGTGTCTGGCCGCCTGTACCCGTTTCCTGTCTGCAGAAGTGAAATGTGCCCCCTGAACCTGGCTTCCTGTGCGCTCCTCCCCACACTGGGGTCTGCAGAGGGAAGTGGGAGCAGCCCTCCCCTCACTTCTTAGGTCAGGATACTCACGTTCCTGAAGGAGGGGAGCCCTGCGGATCCCAGCCACCTCCGCAGGGCCTGCGGGAAGGCCCCATGGTCCCGCTCAGCCTGAAGCACGTCCGCTTCCAGGAAGGCGACATGGTGTCCGACCATCTTGACGAAGGCCTGAGAGACACGGAGAGGCCATGATGCCACATCTGTGCAGGCTGGAGTCCATTCCTGGCCACACTCCCTAGGCCGGTGGGGACTCCAGGCCTTTCATCACTACGACCAGCCTCCCTCCAACGGGGCTCCCTACAAGGCGGCAGGGCCTGCTTCACTGGAGGGGCACCTGCAGAAACCCTGACAACCGTCACAGCTCCCGCTGGTGGCCTCTTGCCTTCTCCCCATAGGGACGCTGTTCTTAGCCTCCATTTTACAGGGGAGGGAAATCAAGGCTCAGAGAGGCTGGGTCACCTGCTCAAAGTCACGAAGCCAGAAAGTGCCGGGGCCGGGGCAGTGGCAGGGTCTCAGGGCACATTCATCAGATTTCAAAGCCTTTTATGTTAAAAGTTGATTTTATAGAAATAGCCCAAATGCTTATTTATTTGTACTTTTCATCTATGTTAAGGACACACAAATGCTTATTTTAATAGTGGGTGTGCTGTATATTCGAACTCAGAAGCCACCAAGGGCCTAGCAGGAAACAAGCAGGTAAAGGTGGCCTAATGGGAAGCAGGGTCAACCAGAAAGCTGAGTCCAGGCCCACAGGAACCACTCAGCTCCAGGCCCCAAGTGCAGAGCTGCCAGTTTCAAGAAAAATAAAGGGCACAGTGGCTTGCGCCTGTAATCTCAGCACTTTGGGAGGCTAATGTGGGTAGATCACCTGAGGTCAGGAGTTCAAGACTAGCCTGGTCAACATGGTGAAACCCCGTCTCTGCTAAAAATATAAAAAGTAGCTGGGCATGGTGGCAGGTGCCTGTAATCCTGTAATCCCAACTACTCGGGAGACTGAGACAGGAAAATCACTTGAACCCGGGAGGTGGGGGTTGCAGTGAGCTGAGATCACGCCATTGCACTCCAGCCTGGGTGACAAGAGTGAAACTCCGGCTCAAAAAAATCAATTAAATTAAAATAAACAAAAAAAATAATTCTGGCTGGGCATGGTACCTTATGTCTGTAATCTCAACACTTTCGGAAGCTGAGGCCAGGGAGGGTCACTTGAGGCCAGGAATTTAAGACCAGCCTGGGCAACATGGTAAAGCCGTATCTCTACAAAAAAACTGAAAAATTAGCCAGGCATGGTGGCATGTGCCTGTAGCTTCAGCTACTCAGGACACTGAAGCAGGAGGATCACTTGAGCCCAGGAGTTCAAGGCTGCAGTGAGCCATGATCAGATTCTCTGGATGAGAATCCAAATTCTACCTCTCAATAGTTGTGTACCTTTCGGCACGTTACTTAACTTATATTAGCCTCAATTTTATTATCTGAAAAATGGGGATTAAAAACAATATCGGCCGGGCGCGGTGGCTCAAGCCTGTAATCCCAGCACTTTGGGAGGCCGAGACGGGCGGATCACGAGGTCAGGAGATCGAGACCATCCTGGCTAACACGGTGAAACCCCGTCTCTACTAAAAAATACAAAAAACTAGCCAGGTGAGGTGGCGGGCGCCTGTAGTCCCAGCTACTCGGGAGGCTGAGGCGGGAGAATGGCGTAAACCCGGGAGGCAGAGCTTGCAGTGAGCTGAGATCCGGCCACTGCACTCCAGCCTCGGCAACAGAGTGAGACTCCGTCTCAAAAAAAAAAAAAAAAAAAAAAAGAATATCAACCTTGGCCAGGTGGAGTAGCTTTCATGCCTATAATCCCCGCCTTGGAGGCCAAGGCGGGCTGGTCACTTGAGGCCAGGAGTTTGAGACCAGCCTGGCTGGCATGGCAAAACCCCATCTCTATTAAAAATACAAAAAAAAATTAGCCAGGTGTGGTGGCGCACGCCTGTATTCCCAGCTACTCAGGAGGCTAAGGTATGAGAACTACTTGAACCCAGGAGGCAGAGGTTGCAGTGAGCTGAGATCGGAACACTGCATTCCAGCCTGGGTGACAGGGCAACATTCCATTTCAAAAACCAGAAACAAAAACACTAACCTTATTCAACAATTAGAGTGCTTAGCACATATTAGGAGCCCATCAAATTTCAGACACTATTGTTTCAAAAAGGACATTCAGATTTCATGAAAAATATCCAGTTTTATTCAACGTTAGCAATAAATCTACACTTTAAAAAAAATGCTGTGCAGGCCCAGTAAAATGTAACTCACCCATTTGTGACCTCTGCTGTGTGCCTTTTCATACTGTCTCTGTGCTCAGTACATGTGTGGGCACACGGTAGTGTGCGTGTGCATGTGTGTACATGGCTAAAGGCAGCAGAGGTGGGGACTACAGTGCCATCTCAGACAAAGCAGTACCTCTGTGGCCTGCTTTGTTCCATTAGCCAAATAGAAAAGATTTTTCTCATACCAGGAACAGGAACGAGGACACCTCAGTGCTGGCTGCTTCTGGGAAAGCCTCTCCTTCAATAATACCGTGAAATGCAGTCCTCCCAAGACCCGTCAGGCCTCCTGCCATCCAGCCCTACCTTCCCTCCTCCCTCCACACGCTTCCCTTTGGTTCCTTTCAAGTGCCCAGCCTCACCCCACAGGCCTCTGCACCTGCACTCCCTGCCTACAGTGCCCGCTCTCCTTTCTCCATGGGGTGTGGCCCTGCTTGTGTTTTGTTTTGTTTTTAAGGTTGAGTCTCACTCTGTCGCCCAGGCTGGAGTGCAATAGCATGACCTTGGCTCGCTGCAACCTCTGCCTCCAGATTCAAGCAATTCTCCTGCCTCAGCCTCCCGAGTAGCTGGGATTACAGGTGAGCACCACCATGTCCAGCTAATTTTGTATTTTTAGTAGAGACAGGGTTTCTCCATGTTGGTCAGGCTGATCTCAAACTCCAGATCTCAGGTGATTCGCCCACCTCGGCCTCCCAAAGTGCTGGGATTACAGGCGTGAGCCACTGCACCTCGTCTTACGTTGTATTTTTAATAAGGATGGCGTTTCACCATGTTGGCCAGGCTGGTCTCAAACTCCTGACCCCAGGTGTTCTGCCTGACTTGGCCTCCCAAAGTGCTGGGATTACAGGCGTGAGCCACCGCACTCAGTCTGTCTTTCAGGCTTCCATCTAACTGTCCCTGAGCACCTGATGACATACAGCTCCGGCAAGCACTCTAGAGCCACTCAGATTCCTGGTCTTCACAGCCCTCATTGCCCTCTGAAATTCTTATCTATTCACGGTCCACGCCCTTTAGAATGTGGGTTCTAAAAGAGAAGCTGCTGAGTCAGCACTGCTCACAGGCCAAGACCAGAGCCTGGTCCAGGAGACAGGGCCCATACGGATGGTGGATGCATAAATGCACACGTGCATGAATGAATGAGTGAATGAGTGAGTGTATCCTTAGCAAAACGACATTGAGTGAACGCAAGATGGAGGCTTCTCTTGTGCTGCCGCCACCCTGGGGCTCTGGCTGCAGCAGGGCTGAAAGGCTGAATCAGCCACGTCGTGTGTGTGCGTGTGTGTGTGTATGTGCAGATGTGTACGTGTATGTGTGTGTGTGTGTGTAGAGGTGGGTGGGTGGGAAATGGGCCAGGAAGCATCTGACAAGGGTTCCGGCCTCAGAGGCCTGGCTCAGCCAGCACACATGGTTGTAAAACTCAGAAGAAAGTCCCGACTCCCCTTCCTCCAGCCGATTCCAATTTTGTGCTCCCTGTGTTAATACCAATCTGGTGGAGAGTGTGAGGCGAAGCTGAGGAATGTGCGCTTGCGATGTCTGAACTGTCTCCAAAATGCCTGCCAGTGAGGCCAGCCCAGCCAAGCCACAGCCAGAGAGGCGGAAACCTGGGCCAGGGCAGCCCCGACTCCGGGGAGAGGAGACGCACATGTCCACCCACACAGCCAGGCTGTGGTGGCTGCAGGTGAGCGAGAGGGCTCACCGCTAATCTTAGCCACCCTGAGGGCTGGGTGCAGGGAGCATGATTTATTTCTGCATATTTTCCTCTTCAATAAAGATATGCTACTTTTGTAATCAGTTGAGAGGGAGGGAAGGAGGAAAGCCTCATGGTTTAAAAATATATTGGCAAGTATTGAGGAATTTGAACACTTTTGTTCCCCCTGGACACAGGGGTCTTGCCATGTTGCCCAGGCTGATCTCGAATTCCTGGGCTCAAGTGATCCTCCCACTTCGGCCTCCCAAAGTGCTGGGATTACAGGCCGAGCCACTATGCCTGGAGAATTTGAACACTTCCACCAAAGAGTTCCCAGCTTCAGAGCATGATTCCTGTACAGAAAGGTGTGTTGACATCCAGCAGGGGGGAACATAAACTTTGCAACCCCAGTTCTACCACTTCCCACCTGTGTGAACTCAGGAGCGTCACTTCTCATCTCTGTGCCTCAGCGGCTTTTTCTGTAAAATGAGACTAATAGCAGGACCTTGCTCCTGGGGTTGCTGTGGAGTTGAAGTGAGTTCTTATGTGTAAAGCACTCATAGTCCCTCACCTGTAGCAGGTACTCAAAAATATGAGTTTTTGTTGGCTGGGCATGGTGGCTCATGCCTGTAATCTTGGCACTTTGAGAGGCCAAAGTGGGCAGATTGCTTGACCCAGGAGTTCAACATGAGCCTAAGCAACATGGCAAAACTCCATCTCTACAGAAAATAAAAAAATTGTGGCAGGGCGCAGTGGCTCACACCTGTAATCCCAGCACTTTGGGGGGCTGAGGCGGGCGGATCACAAGGTCAGGAGATCGAGATCACGGTGAAACCCCGTCTCTACTAAAAAAAATACAAAAAATTAGCCGGGCACGGTGGCAGGTGCCTGTAGTCCAAGCTACTCGGGAGGCTGAGGCAGGAGAATGTCGTGAACCTGGGAGGCGGAGCTTGCAGTGAGCCGAGACTGTGCCACTGCACTCCAGCCTGGGCGACTGAGTGAGACTCCGTCTCAAAAAAAAAAAAATTAGCTGGGCGTGGTGGTACACGCCTGTAGTCCCAAGCTATTCGGGAGGCTGAGGTGGGAGGATCGGTTGAGACCAGGAAGTATGACTGCACTCCAGCCTGGATGACAGAGCGAGAACTTGTCTCAAAAAAACAGAGTTAGTTTTTATTAATACAACTGATAAAGGGTCAAGTTCTGGCCTGAGAGGTCACCTCATGGTTTCCAAGCTCTCACCTGGCAGGTCACACTGATTCTGAGGGCAGGCTGGACTTGCAGTCTGTGGAAGCCACTGACACTCTAGTCACCCCAGGACCTCCCCCTGGCAGGGCAGAGCAGTCATTGTTCCATCCTAGACAAATTCTCCCTCTCTCAGCCTTGCGGACCACTACAACCACCATAATGGTTTGTCCTTGCAGAGCATCTGCAAGATGGCAGGTGCTGGTCTCGTTTAATCCTCACAATGATTCTGAGGGGTGGACGGGCACATTCCCTTCCAGGAGATGGGGGTCTTCCTTGATACTGATTCCAAGGGGGTTGGTGAATTACCAAAGGGGCAGATCAGAGCCCCAGCTCTCTGGCTCTGGAGTCCACCTGCCCCATACAATGTCAGGTTCTCAGCAGGTCCCTCAGTTTTATTGTTTGATGTCACACACTTGAGCTAATAGGAAATACAACATCAGCCAGCCATGGTGGCTCACGCCTGTAATCCCAGCACTTTGGGAGGCTGAGGCGGGCGGATCATGAGGTCAGGAGTTCGGGACCAGCCTGACCAACATGGTAAAACCCCATCTCTACTAAAACTACAAAAATTAGCCATGCGTGGTACATACGCCTGTAGTCCCAGCTACTTGGGAGGCTGAGGCAGGAAAATCACTTGAACCCGGGAGGCAGAGGTTGCAGTGAGCCGAGATCGTGCCATTGCACTCCAGCTTGGGTGACAGAGCGAGACTCTGTCTCTGAAAAAAAAAAAAAAAAAAAGGAAAAGAAATACATCATCTCCCACTTGATCTTAAAAATCCATGGCCCTCTTGGAACCTCCCTTAGGACTTCCCCCTTTTAACGGAGCATCAGTTACAGAGAAATCTCTCTCTACTCTAAAGAAAGCAGACGTGCAGGGGTGTTGACAGGAGGTGAGTGCCACTCAGCCTCAATGTTGGTGAGACTCTAGGGCAGAGTGTGGTCTGTGACAGCCGGGAGATTCACACCCCACGGTGGTGACAGTTGCTTCTCAGCTGTTCCCAGAAAGGAATGGGGGGAGCTTGGGGTTGGTCTTCTAACACCTGGTCCCTCAGCAGTTCTGGCTCCTGTTGGCATCTGAGTTTGCAGTCTCCATCTAAAACTTATAGTAGGCCAGGCGCGGTGGCTCATGACTGTAATCCCAGCACTTTAGGAGGCTGAGGCGGGCGGATCACGAGGTCAGGAGATCGAGACCATCCAACATGGTGAAACCCCGTCTCTACTAAAAATACAAAAAATTAGCTGGGTGTGGTGGTGGGTGTCTGTAATCCCAGCTACTCGGGAGGCTGAGGCAGGAGAATCGCTTGAACCCAGGAGGCAGAGGTTGAAGTGAGCTGAGATTGTACCACTGCACTCCAGCCTGGCAACACAGAGAGACTCCGTCTCAAAAAAAAAAAAAAAAAAAAAAAATTGTAGTAGTTGCGTGGGTGGAAGTTCAAAATGGTGTAGTCACTTTGGAAAATTGCTTGAAACTTCCTAAAACGAGTGGAGTTCAAAATGTTGTAGTCACTTCGGAAAATTGTTTGAAACTTCCTAAAATGAGTTTCCATAGCTCTCCTAAAAAGACCTGCCAATAATTCCACTCCTAGGTATCTACCCAAAAGAAATGAAAACATATGTCACACAAAAACTTGTACGCAAACGTTCATAGCAGCATTATTCACGACAGCCGTAAAGCGGAAAGCACCCGACTGTGCACCAGCTAGTGCATGGACAAATGACGTACGGTCCAGCCATATACCAAAAGATGATTCAACCACAGAACGAATGAGGTCCTGGCACATGCTACAACATAGATGAACCCTGAAACCTTTATGGCAAATGAAAGAAGCCAAGCCCAAAAGGCCATATATGGTATGATTCCATTAGCATGAAATGTCCAGCATAGGCAAATCCAGAGACAGAAAGTAGAAGAGTGGTTGCCAGAGTCGGGGGCTGGGGAATGGTCGCCAGTAGGCATGAGGTACCTTTTGGGAAAATGTTCTGGAATGAGATACTGCTTATTGTTGTATCACCTGGTAAATATACCCCACACCTCCAAATGGTATACTTTAAGAATAATCGGCTGGGCATGGTGACTCATGCCTGTAATCCCAGCACTTTGGGAGGCCAAGGCAGGTAGATCACCTGAGGTCAGGAGTTCGAGACCAGCCTGGTCAACGTGGTGAAACCCCATCTCTACTAAAAATACAAAACTTAGCTGGGTGTGGTGGGCATTCCTGTAATCCCAGCTACTCAGGAGGCTGAGGCAGAAGAATCACTCAAATCCAGGAGGCAGAGATTGCAGTGAGCCAAGATCCTACCACTGCACTCCAGCCTGGGCAATAGAGTGAGACTCCGTCTCAAAAAAAAGAAGTTCAAGACCAGCCTGAGCAGCAACTTAGTGAGCCTCGGTCTCTACAATGAATGAATGAATGAATGAATGAATGAAAAAAGAATAATCAATGTCGACTTTCCTATTGGTTGGGAGTAGGGGTTATAGCAGCTGCAATCCCTCTGATGGGTCCTGTCATTCTAAGGACAGGGTCCAAACTCCAGGCTTGGCCCTACCACCCGGTGGGCTACATCCCTCACTCCAGTCTCATCCCTGACCTTGAGCTCCTCCCGGGCCCCAGGTGTCTGAGAAGCTGCCTTTTCCCGCCCCTGGACCTTTCTTTGCACAAGCTGCTCCCTCCCCAGGTTTTCTGCGCCCAATCTCAGGCCTTAGGGTCCAGGTCACACACTTGGGAAGGCCCCTCTGTTCCAGCTCTGGCCAGGACCCCTTGGTGTGTGCTCTTGAGGCCGACCCGCCCCACCCAGCCTGCTTCCCTGTCTAATGCTCCTCCAGGACCACCCGCAGGGAACCAGACATCTCCCCTCAGTCGTATGCCCAGCACCCATCTCTGAGAAGCCCACAGTGCAGCAAATGTTTGTTGAATACGACAAGGATTTGGGTGCAAGAACCTCACCGTCACTCCCATTTTATGGGGAAATGAGGCTCGGAATTTTCTGGGGGTCACACGCTAGGAGACAGCAGCACTAGACTTGAACCCAGGCTGTGCGGCTCTAGATCAGTGCTTCGAAACAGCAGCGATCTTGCCCCCGGGGACATTTGGCCACATGTTTGGTTGTCACGCTGGGGAGTGGGGTTGGAGGAATGCTAATAGTATCTTGTGAGTGGAGGCCAGAGAGGCTGCTAAGCAACTTACAATACCCAGAGCAGCCCCACAACAGAGAATTTTCCAGGTCAGCAGCACTGGGGCTGAGAAGCCCTGCGCTGGGGTGTGCGTTCCTAACCACCGGGCTGTCCCCACTCTTTGGCGGCTTCCTCCTCCTCAGGATAAAGGCCAAAGTCCTGACTTCGGATGGCAAGGGTTGGACAACCTGGCTGCTGCTGCCAGTTTCTTTGGCCCCACTAGGGTCTGATTCCCCTTTGCCCTCAATACCTGGCCTCCCAAGATCTTCCAACATCTGAATCTCCTCCCTGCTCAGAGCCAAGATCCCGCCTGGAGTCCCTGCCTGAGCTGCACCCACCTAACATAGTTCCCACAGTTCCCCCACCCAACACAGTTCCCACAGTTCCCCCACCCACCTAACACAGTTCCCACAGTTCCCCCACCCACCTAACACAGTTCCTTCCACTCCTTCTCCAGGGTCCTGTAGATCCCATACCTCAGTCGCTGCTTTCCTTCACAGCACTTGCCTAATGAAAGCAAATCCTGGCCAAGTGTGAGCAGCAGAACAATGGCTCCCAAAGATGTCCATGTCCTAGTCCCAGAACCTGTGACTATGTCACCTTCCTTGGCAAAAGGGATCCTGCAGGTGTGATTAAGTTAAGGATCTTGGAATAGGAGGTCACTGTGGATCATCCAGGTAGGCCCAACATAATCTCAAGGGTCCTTACAAGAGGGAGGCAGGAGGGCCAGCAACAGAGAGACAGGAAGATGTCACTCCATGGGCTTTGAAGTGGGAGGCAGGGGCCACGAGCTGAGGAATGCAGGCAGTGCTAGAATCTGGAAAAGGCAAGGAAAGGCAAAGATTCTCCCCAGAGCCTCTGGAAGGGGCCAACCTGCCACCACCTTGACTTTAGCCCCATAAGGCACATTTTGAGCTTCTGACTTCCAGAACTATAAGATAATAAATGTGCGTTGTGGACGAGCGCAGTGGCTCATGCCTGTAATCCCAGCACTTTGGGAGGCTGAGGCGGGCAGATCCTTTGAGGTCGGGAGTTCAAGAGCAGCCTAGCCAACATGGCAAAACCTTGTCTCTACTAAAAAAACAAAAATTAGCCGGATATGGTGGCAGGTGCCTGTAATCCCAGTTACTTGGGAGGCTGAGGCAGGAGAATCACTCAAACTCAGGACGCAGAGGTTGCAGAGAGCCGAGATCATGCCACTGCACTCCAGCCGGGGCTACAGAACGAGACTCCGTCTCAAAAAAAAAAAGTGTTGTTTTCTTTTCTTCTTCTTTTTTTAAAATTGGGCAGCCTCCTAAGCCAGGGTGGGCTCAGAGAGGCTCCTGGGTGTTGTTTTAAGCCACTAAATTCATGGTAATTTCTCCCAGCAGCAATAGGAGGCCAATGTGGTAATACCCTGCTGAGGGTCTCTCCTGGCCCTCAGTCAACATCAACGGACTGAACGCTCAGAAAGGAACGGTCCTGACAGCTGGGCCGGCCCAGGCCAGGCGAGAACCAAGCTGCAAGTCTTCATATTTTCTTTCCTCTTTCAAATGTGTGGAATAAAATTCAAATGAATCAGCTGTTCCAAGGGCAAAGTTTTAATTATATTCCTGCTTCATTCTCTGCTGACAAGAATGTTAATTCTCTGCTAACTCGGTGCTGACAGCCACGCCTGCTCCCTCCCTCTGCAGCTTGGGAGGGGCTCACATTCCCTCTGGCCAGGTGACTATGACACAACCGCAAGGTCCTCTCAGCCTCCCAGTCCTCTGCTGTGCACGGAGCCAGGGTCCCAAGCCTAGGGGCCCAGGTGGATGAAGAGCGTCTGCACCGGCACATATGGGCTGGAGTCCTGGCTTGATGTAACTAGTAGTGTGACCCCAGAGAAGTGGCTGACCTTGCAAAGCTTATGCTCCTCTTCCACGAGACGGGGGCAGTGAGGGGACTGACTCTGCAGTGCAGCAAGGAGGAAATGAGATGCCATGCATCTTAGCCAGGCGAGTAAAAGATGGGTGAGCTACGTCAGTGGTAAGGCAAGAGGGCATGGTGAGGACTGTGGAAAACTGGAGAGCCCATGCCCTTCTGAGGAGCAGCAGCCACCAGCTCCATCCATTTTTTTTTTTTTTTCAGACAGTCTTGCTCTGCTGCCCAGGCTGGAGTGCAGTGGTGCGATCTTGGCTCACTGCAACCTCTGCCTCCCAGGTTCAAGTGATTCTTGTGCCTCAGCCTCCTCAGTGTGTGCCACCACACGCAGTTGATTTTCGTATTTTTAGTAGAGACAGGGTTTCACCAGGTTGGCCAGGGTGGTTTCGAACTTTTGGCCTCTATTGATTCACCTGCCTCAGCCTCCCAAAGTGCTAGGATTACAGGTGTGAGCCACCACGCCCAGCCTCCATCCATTCTTGCAAGAACACTGCAAGACTACAACCCAGGGCCTGGAAATGTTCTCGCTCTCGATTTGGGTCATCATCACATGATGTCGATATATGTAAAAATTCACTAAATTATATACTTAGGCGTGTATACATTATATATTTATTTATGCCTTGAAATATAAACAGATTAAAGTATTTAAGGAAATGTGGGCCCAGGGTTATCAAAGTTTCTGAATTTTCAAAAGCTTAAAATGCAGATTTTTATATAAAGCACCCTGATTTTAAATGTTGGAAACAAATTTTTTTCTTTTTGAGACAGGATCTTGCTCTATCACCCAGGCTGGAGTACAGTGGCACAATCAAGGCTCACGGTAGCCACGACCTCCTGGGCTCAAGCCATCCTCCTACCTCAGCCTCCCAAGTAGCTGGGACTAGAGGCATGCACCCACCACACCTGACTAGGTGTGTATTTTTGGTGGAGATGGGGTTTCGCCATGTTGCTGGTCTTAAACTCCTGGGCTCAAGCGATCCTTCCACATTGGCTTCCCAAAATGCTGGGATTACAGGCATGAGCCACTGCACCTGGCCTGGAAACAAATTCTTACTTGTGGTTTTTTCAAAATATCACTTGAGTGCAGACCCCCCAACTGCCACCACCAACCCCCTGCATTGGGCATAATGCCTGCATGTTCAAGGCCTGATCGGTGTCTTCCAGGAAAAGGGAGAAGCCAGATCAGGTCCACAGCCTCAGAACCTTCGTTTGCCTAGACGCACCTCTAGCCGGTCCACTTTGGCGTAGATGCCACGCATTTCTGTCAGTTTGGCCTTAAGGACTGGGATGTTTTCCTCCAGGATCTGTGAAGTATCACTCCTGATCTGCAAGGAACGAAACAGCTCATCAGGCCTTCTGACCCGTCACTGTGTCCTCCTGCCTGCCTCAGAGGTCGTCCAGGGTCTACGCAGACCCCGCCGATGGCTGAGGTGCCAGGTGGCATCCTGCGCAAGACAGGCCCAAGAACAACCCAGAGCCCCAGGGGAGGACCAACCTCATCGCCTCTGTGGACCCAGACCTACCCAGGTATTATTTTCTGAACCACAAATTAATCACTTCCCTGCCAACCACCCAGCAACACCAGTCCCAAACGAAATATCTTTATTTTCTAAACCACTGAACTGGAGCAAATGGAAAGAATCAGAATCTCTTCTCTAAACCAAAGTCAAAGTCAGTCCAGTCTTCATTGCACTGGAATATTAACAAGTTGATCATTACAATTAATATTCATTAATAATGTGAATGAAAACCACAACTCTCACGTGTCAGATGCTTCCGACACGCAGGCTTGTCCCAAGTACTTCCTTGCACCATCTCCTTGAGTTATCATTTTCTTTTTTTTTTTTTTTTTTTTTTTTTGAGGCGGAGTCTTGCTCTGTCGCCCGGGCTGGAGTGCAGTGGCCGGATCTCAGCTCACTGCAGGCTCCATCTCCCAGGTTTACGCCATTCTCCTGCCTCAGCCTCCCGAGTAGCTGGGACTACAGGCGCCGCCACCTCGCCCAGCTAGTTTTTGTATTTTTAGTAGAGACGGGGTTTCACCGTGTTAGCCAGGATGGTCTCGATCTCCTGACCTCGTGATCCGCCCGTCTCGGCCTCCTAAAGTGCTGGGATTACAGGCGTGAGCCACCGCGCCCGGCCAAGTTATCATTTTCTTCTGCTTGCAAGGGTTCCAAAAGTGCACTGTATGAAGCCACATATCTTTCCCTTGATCACTGAAATCAGACGCCGATGGTTCCCTTTTCCTTCAGAACCCAAGGACCAAGCCTAACTCTTCTGTGTGTGTGAGAGAGAATGAAGAGTCCATTTTCATGTTATCACATCCTCGCTATGCAAAAAAGGCCATATATTCATGGCTCTCAAATTCTGGGGAGCGGCTGGCCGTGGTGGCTCACGCCTGTAATCCCAGAACTTTGGGAGGCTGAGGTAGGTGGATCACCTGAGGTCAGGAGTTCAAGACCAGCCTGGCCAACATGGTGAAACCCTGTCTCTACTAAAAATACAAAAATTAGCCAGGCATAGAGCACACACGTCTAATCTCAGCTACTCGGGAAGCTGAGGTGGGAGAATTGCTTGAACCCGGGAGGCGGAGGTTGCCGTGAGCCAAGATCGAGCCATTGCACGCCAGCCTGGTTGACGGAGCGAAACTCCATCTCAAAAAAGAAAAAAAAAAAATTCTGGGGAGCAACTGAATCTCCTTGGGGAAGCCTTTCAAACACTGATTCTGATTCCCAGCCTCTCCTAGTTTGAGAATCTGCATTTTCAGCCAACACTCTGAGGCAACGTTGGAACAGGAATCTGGGGACCGCTGTTACAGAAACACCAGTGGGCACAGCAGGAGCTGGACTAAGGATTCAGGCTAGTGTTTAAATTTAGCCCTACCCACCATGAGCTCTGTGACCTTGGGCAACTCACTGCACCTCTCTGAGCCCTCCTTTGCTCACTGGGACAGTGGTGCCATGATGATGGTCCTTTCGCTGGGATGCTGAGGATGAGCTGTTTAGCACAGTGCTGGCAAGGAGTGTGGAGGCGGCTTCTGACGTACTCCCCGGGGTCTCACCCTCCTGGTATCCTCACCCTCAGGTAATCTCCTCCCCCAGATTTTGGGCTAGGCCTAGTGGCTTTAGTTTGTTTGTTTGGTTTTTGAGACTGAGTCTGGCTCTGTTGCCCAGGCTGGAGTGAAGTGGTGCAATCTCAGCTCACTGTAACCTCCGCCTCCCAGGTTCAAGCGATTCTCCTGCCTCAGCCTCCTGAGTAGCTGGGACCACAGGTGCGCACCACCATGCCCGGGTAGTTTCTGTATTTTAGTAGAGATGGGGTTTCACCACGTTGGCCAGGTTGGTCTTGAACTTCTGACCTCAAGTGATCCACCTGCCTCGGCCTCCCAAAGAGCTGGGATTATAGGGGTGAGTCACCACTCCTGGCCCTAAATTTTTATTTAAAAAATTTTTTTTTGAAAATTGTAACTGTTTTTCCTCCTCTTTCTGCCTAAGTCCATCAGACTTCTTGTGGTTATCATGAAAATCTGCTCCCACCACTGTTCAGAATGATATTTCCCCCTTACCCTGGGTTTCCTGAGACCTTCGCCCCATTGCTCTGTATGTGTAAAACCAAACTCCTCCATGCCTCTCCCCACGCCTAGCCCTCCTCTGGTCACAGCACCGCCATCTCTCTGAGCACCTAGCTCTAGGTGTCCAGTGTCCTCAGGAATACTCGCTTTTCATGCCCTGATCCCACAAGGTCAAAGATCAGCCCTGAGAGGGTGGCATGCGGTATCAGGCTGCTCGGCCTAAGCCCCTGCCCCACTGTTCTCCAGTATGACACGAGGCTGGTCCCCTATCCTCCCTGGGCCTCGGTTTCCTTATCTCATATTTTGAAGAAAAAAAAAAAATTGCAGGCTGGACACAGTGGCTTACACCTGTAATCCCAGCAGTTTGGGAGGCCAAGGCGGGCAGATCACCTGAGGTGAGGAGTTCAAGTCTAGCCATAGCCAAAATGGAGAAACCCTGTCTGTAATAAAAATACAAAAGTTAGCTGGGTGTGATGGCGTGTGCCTGTAGTCCCAGCTACTCAGGAGGCTGAGGCAGGAGAATTGCTTGAACCCGGGAAATGGAGGTTGCAGTGAGCCAAGGTGGCGCCACTGCACTCCAGCCTGGGCGATAGTGCAAGACCCTGTCTCTAAAACAAACAAAAATTCAAGTGGGACTCCCATAAGAAATGACTGATTCTAGGACTGAGCTGAGCCTGGAGCATCTTGCAGCCCAGAAAGCAAGACAGTGTTCCACAAAATAAAGGATGAGATGGGGCTTACCCAAGAGACACAGAAGCCAGCCTGCAGAATGAAATGGCCAAAGCTGGGACAAGCTGAGCAACAAAAAATTAACATTGCATTAGATCATAGCTCAAAGTACAAAGTAAATGTGCACAAGCCTATTGTGGGAAATGGCAAATTCCACTGGAGAAAGCCGCGGGCACCACCTTATGCAGGTTCACATCCATGATGCCACGTGGGCATCGGGTACCCTCTGATGGGATGTGATAAGACTCCTCCTCCTCTGTGGTGATCGTTCCACAAATTCCTATCTCCAGTCTAACCACATGAAAAACGTCACAAAAATCGAGGGACCTTCTGTGAAACACCTGACTAGCATGCCTCGAAACTGCACAAGTGATGAAAAGCAAGGTAAGACTGAAACTGTCACAGGCCGGCAAAGACTAACGAGATGTGACAATCTCGTGCCATGTGGCACCTTAGACTGGATCCTGGAACAGAAAGAGGACACTCATGGGAAACTGGTGACATCAAAACAAACTGTGGAGTTCAGTGAATAGCAACATACCAATGCTGGTTTCTTTGTTGTTGTTTTTTTTTTTTTTGGAGGGGTTTTTTTTTTGTTGTTTTTTTTTTTTTTTTTTTTAGACAGAGGTTTCGTCTTGTCCCCCAGCCTGGATTGCAGTGGCCAGATCTCAGCTCACTGCAAGCTCCGCCTCCCGGGTTTATGCCATTCTCCTGCCTCAGCCTCCGGAGTAGCTGGGACTACAGGCGCCCGCCACCTCGCCCGGCTAGATTTTTGTATTTTTTAGTAGAGACGGGGTTTCACCGGGTTAGCCAGGATGGTCTCGATCTCCTGACCTCGTGATCCGCCCGTCTCGGCCTCCCAAAGTGCTGGGATTACAGGCTTGAGCCACCGCGCCCGGCCTTGTTTTGTTTTTTTTTTATAGGGTCTTGCTTTGTCACCCAGGCTGGAGTGCAGTGGCGCGATCATGGCTTGTTGCAGCCTCGACCTCCTGGGCTCAAACAATTCTCCAGCCTCAGCCTCTTGAATAGCTGGGACTACAGCTGTCCACCACCATGCCCAGCTAATTTTTTATCTTTTGTAGAGACAGGGTTTCACTGTGTTGTTCAGGCTGGTCTTGAACACCTGGCCTCAAGCTATCCTCCTGCCTCAATCCAAAGTGCTGGGTTTACAGGCGTCAGCCATTGTGCCTGGCCCCTTAGTACTGACAAATGTACCATGGTGATGTGAGATGTTAACAGCGGGGGCCAGGAATGCAGGACCAGCCTGGACAACATAGTGAGGCACTATCTCCATTAAAAAATTAAAAATGGGCCGGGCGCGGTGGCTCAAGCCTGTAATCCCAGCACTTTGGGAGGCCGAGACGGG
>NC_045453.1:23486746-23504830 GCF_002776525.5 Piliocolobus tephrosceles | reverse complement strand
AAAAAAAAAAAAAAAAAAAATTAAAAATGTATTTTAGGCTGGGCGCAGTGGCTCAAGCCTGTAATTCCAGCACTTTGGGAGGCCGAGATGGGCGGATCACGAGATCTGGAGATCGAGACCATCCTGGCTAACACAGGGAAACCCCGTCTCTACTGAAAAAAAATACAAAAAACTAGCCGGGCGAGGTGACGGGCGCCTGTAGTCCCAGCTACTCGGGAGGCTGAGGCAGGAGAATGGCGTAAACCTGGGAGGTGGAGCTTGCAGTGAGTCGAGATCCAGCCACTGCACTCCAGCCTCGGCGACAGAGCGAGACTCCGTCTCAAAAAAAAAAAAAAAAAAGTATTTTAAAAAATTTAGGGTTAATATGGCAACTCTCTGAACAATCTTTGCAACTTTTCAGTAAATATAAACTATACAAAAATAAAAAACACATAAATGTAGTTTTAAAAATTCAGGTAATTAGCTCTGAATCTACAGCTTCTCTTAAGTCAGCAGCTTTGGCAATGATGGGCCTGAGTCTCCCCAGGCGGCAAAGGCCGAGGCTGCTCCCTCCAGATGGGCCTGAGTGCTGGGGTTTCCACAGTCATCACCCCTCCCCACTGTCTCACCCCAGCTCCACGCTCTGCCTGGCTCCAGCATTTGTTACCAGTGACAAGGAAAAGTCCTCAGTCTCCTCCCTTTCTTCCCCAAGGCCGGATTTCTGGAGAGAAGCTCATTCCTCAACAAGGGTAAACTTGGAGAAAATCACCCTGATGTAGCAAAGAGCAGATAATTAATTCCAGGGCAAGGTCAGAACACGGGGGAGCAAACCTGAATCTATCTTTCTGTTAATTTCTAAAGAAACAAACTGGGGGAAGGGTGAGAATGAGCTTGGGGGTATGGGCTGGGATTGGCAACCTACAGGAGACAAAGTGGCAGAAAGGAGATTCAGGGACCACCCTCGCCCCCTAAATCCCAAAGGACTGGGAACAAAGAAGTCTCTTCTCTTTTTTTTTCCTTATTTTTTATTTGTTTATTTTTTTGTTTCTTTTTTTTTTTTTTTTTTTTTGAGAGGAGTCACTCTCCCAGGCTGGAGTGCAGTGGCGCCATCTCTGCTTACTGCAACCTCTGCACCCAGATTCAAGTGATTCTCCTGCCTCAGCCTCCCGAGTAGCTGGGATTACAGGCACCCGCCACCACGCCTGGCTAATTTTTGTATTTTTAGTAGAGACGGGGTTTCACCATGTTGGCCAGACTGGTCTTGAACTTCTGATCTCAAGTGATCCACCCACCTTGACTTCCCAAAGTGCTGGAATTACAGGCATGAGCCACGGCGCCCGGCCTCTTATTTTATTTTTAGAGAAATCCCTTCTCTGATGCAGCTTCTCCAATGGCTGAAACCAAAGGCAACAGGGAACTGTTTATACCTGCCCAGAGGTTTACCCAGAGGTAGTTACTCAGAATGAGGGGCCAGGGAGGGCAATCCCAGGGGCTGAAAGACCCCAAACCTTACCCTTGGTTCCACCCTGGGCTGGGAACCATAAAAGAAACTTTAGGGCCAGGTGCAGGGGCTCACACCTGTAATCCCAATTTTTTGGGAGGCTAAGGTGAGAGGATCACTGGAGGCCAGGAGTTCAAGACCAGTCTGGGCAACATAGTGAGGCACCATCTCGATTTAAAAAATTAAAAATTGATTAAAGGAAAAAACAGAACTGTAGGGTTAACGTAGGTCCAGTCTAGAGGGGCATGATACCAACAGAGCACACTCCATGACCTCTCACTGTGTGCTGGGAACAGGCCCTGTGAGGCAAGAAATATTTCTTCTTCAACCTTATTTTATGGGAGATAAAACTGAGGCTCAGAGAAACTAAATGAGCTGGCCCAAGGTCACAAAGCCAGAAAGTGGGAGAGGGAGGATTCCAATCCAGATGGGCCTGAGGCCACCCTTCCTAATACCAAAGGTCTACAGATGTCATTCCATTGGGCCAAGGCAGTGTCAGCCCAACCATGCCTAAAAAAAGTAAAACCAAACCAGATGCCAAGATATCAAAGTCAGAATATTTCCCTTAGAAACCCAGATCTCTGGCTTCTTGTGAAAAATCAGAAGACCTGGCCACACTGAGCCAAGACCTGGCCACACTAAGCCCATGTTCCACATGGCAACAATCAGCTGGAGCTGAGTGACAGCTGCCACTTTTGTTAACCCCAGTCCCCTTCACTCCCTACAGTCTCCCCAACATGGAATCCATGGCTACCCAGAGGAGCACTTTCTTCTTATGGAAGAGTCAAAAGAAAAGTGGCACATTTTTCACCCCCAACTCACTTCTTATCACATTACAGGTGTTCACATTTGCACGCCTTGGGGTACACTCTGAGAAGAGCAGAGAGATTTCAGTGAAGAAGCCTCCATGCTCTAGAGCCTCTGCCAGGACAAACACCCAACCAGGTGTGCCAGCCTGGGGGGTCCCAGACCCTTCCCCCAACTATCCTCCCACCTCTCCAGAGCTGGTCTCCAGAGCCCAGAAGTCTGGGCAGCAGGTGCTGAGGTCATCACAGAGCAAAGTCATCTGTCCAGAATGATTCAGGGCCCCTAGGAAGGAGAGCCAAACGCACTCGACCCGAGAACACGCACCCACGCCAAATGCAACTGCTGGGCCAAGGCCAACAGGAAATGTTCTCCATTTATGTGAGCGAAGTAAGAGTCTGCTCCTTGGCAGAAGGTGGGCCCAAGGCCACTGGAGTTTCAGAGGGACTGGACAAGCTACCCAAACCCCACAGGGCACTGAGCTGAAAGGCTTTACAAATCCAGCCTTACTGTGGATAACTTCATCAGCGTCATGCCCCTCTGGTGCTTTGGTAATAACGATGATGGCATTAGTAGCTACCATTTATTAGTCATTTAATAAATAGCAGGTACTGTGCTCAGCAATGATCTAAGCGACACAAAGGGCACAGCTCATAAGTGGAACAGCTTGAGGAATCCACACATATGTTTACATCTGTGTAACCACCACCCAGACTAAAATATAGAATATTTCATCACCCCGTAAGGCCTCCTGCAGGCCATGACTACCCTCCCCAGACCAACCACTACCGGACTTAGACCACCCATAGATTAGTTCTGCCTATTGCTGAACTTCAGAGTAGTGGAATGACACAGAATGTATTCTTGTGTCAAGCTTTTCTTTTTAAATTTATTATTATTATTTAAAAATAAAGATGGGGTTTCCCTATGTTGCCCAGGCTGGTCTCAAACTCCTGAGCTCAAGCAGCCCTTCCAGTTTGTCCTCCCAGAGAGCTGGAATTACAGGTGTGAGCCATCATGCCCGGCCATGACTTCTTTTGCTCCATATCACATGTGTGAGATCATCTCTGTTGCTGTGTATAGCAGTCAATTCTTTCATTGCTGTGTAGTATTCCAATATATGCATAAACAACAGTTGCTTTACTCATTCTACTGCAGATGGACATTTGGGTTGTTTACAGTTTGGAGTATCATGAATAAGGCTTCGTTTTTTGAGGGGGATGGAGTCTCACTCTGTCACCTAGGCTGGAGTGCAGTGTCTCAGCTATCTCAGCTCATTGCAACTTCCGCCTCCCGGGTTCAAGTGATTCTCCTGCCTCAGCTTCCCGAGTAGCTGGGACTACAGGTGCATGCCACTGCACCCGACTAATTTTTGTATTTTTAGTAGAGACAGGGTTTCGCCATGTTGGCCAGGCTGGTCTTGAACTCCTGACCTCAGGAGATCCACCTGCCTCAGCCTCCCAAAGTGCTGGGGTTACAGGTGTGAGCTACCACGCCCGGCGAATAAGGCTTCTATGAACATTTGTATGTGAATCTTTGTGTGGTTTGGGCACTTGTTTTCATTCCTTATTGCTAATGACAAGGGCTAGAATTGCTGGGATGTAGGTTAAGCACATGTTCATATTTGTGAGAGGCTGGGTGCGGTGGCTCACGCCTGTAATCCCAGCACTTTGGGAGGCTGAGGTGGGCGGATCACTTGAGGTCAGGAGTTCGAGATCAGCCTGGCCAACATGGTGAAACCCCGTCTCTACTAAAAATACAAAAATTAGCCAGGCGTGGTGGTGGGCACCTGTAATCCCAGCTACTCGGGCACAAGAATCGCTTGAACCCAGGAGGCGGAGGTTGCAATGAGCTGAGATAGCGCCACTGCGCTACAGCCTGGGTAACAGAGTGAGACTGTGTCTCCGAAAAAACAAAACAAAACAAAAAAACCTGTAAGAAACTGCCAAGCTGTTTTTCAAAGTGGCTGTGGTTTTTTTTTTTTCATTTCTACCAGCAATGTATCAGAGCTTCGTTGCTCTCCATCCTTGCCAACACTTGGTATTTTGGTGGTTTTTAAGATCTAGCCATTCTAGTGGGTGTAAAGCACACATCTCTGCCTCATCTATCCCTTACAGTAACTCTTTGGAGATGGAAACTATTTGTAGTGGATTAAGGATGGCCACAAACTCCTTAATTCCTTCCATGAAGGGGTAGAATACAGGTTCTCTCCCCTGATTCTGGCTAGGCTGTGTAACTGCTTTGACCAATAAACTACAACAGAAGTGACACTGTGTCAATTTCCACACTCAGGCCTCAAGACATGTGGCAGCTTCCCTCCTGCCCATTGGACTGCTTGCTCTGGGGAGGTCCAACAGCCATGCTACGAGGAAGCCCACGCCAGCCACATGGAGAGCGTGCACGAGAAAGTTACACCAACCAGCCCCAGCCAGCCCAGCCCAGGTACCAGACAAGTGATGAAGGAGCCAGCTTCGACTCACATGAGCTGAGTCGTCTGTGCCCTGCTCCAGCCCACAGAATAAATGGGTGGTTGTTCTACATCACGAAATTTTCGGGTAGTTTGACACAGCAATGGACAATCAGAACCATTATCTTCATCTTATGGAGGAAAAAATAAAGGTTCAGAGAGGTAATGTGACGTGTCCATGGCCCCACAGTGGGAGGAATCAGAACGTGAAGTGCCAACAATTGGCATTATATCAAATGTCAAAAGAGGTCCCAGAACAAAGGGGTGAATTTCAGTGACAGGGAGTGATCAGGACAGGCTAGTGGAAGAACTAATAGAGCAGACAGGAAGCTGGACTTTGATTTCTAACAGCCCAATTTTATCAGAAAGGAAGTGGCTTCTCTCTAAACCGTGCAGCCCAGGGCCTGCCTTCTCTCAGACGTGTAAATTGATCAAACAGTGTTTCTAAAGACCGAGGCAGGGACCTGGGGGGTCAGTGGTCCATGGTGTGACATCACCTGCCCCTAGAGGACCCTACTCATCCCTAGCTTGGATTTCAAAGCAGCTCTTAAAGAGAAAAAGAGGCCCCAAGCTAGGGCTGATCACCGGACACCTCTCTCTGCAGTCAGGTAGTCCCACAGCACACAGCAAACATACCAGGTAAGCCAAGCGTGAAGCTCTCGGGGCCAAGAGGATTTCTAGAATATAAATGGCATTGGCACAGCGTGCCCATGCAGGGGCTGTAAGCTCAAACACCCCCAGGGGTCCCAAAAGCATCACATATTTGCAGAACTGGCTGGGCACATCCTGTCAACACAGACACATGGAAGAGACTGCTTCCAAAAGGATGCAAGTTCTCTTCCATTTCTTGGAACACGGGATCCTCTTGGTCTGGCTTTATTTTCCCACTTTCAGTAGGGTCAAAAGAACACAGAAACATCATCTATCAAAAATACACAAGCACGTGGCAGCTGTGGAGTCAGGAAGGCTCCCTGGGGGCAGCCGGCACTGCAGCAAGCTGGAAAGCACATTCGCTGCCCACAGCAGGCGGTCGCTTGCTTGCCACGTGACATGGTGGCCGACACTTGCTAGGTAGGAATGAGTACCCCAGGAGGGCCAGATCTTTGCTTTTCTGAGAGAAACCAGAACTCCAGGTTTTTCACATGAAATTCTAAAAATGTCACAAGCTAATGCCTTTTTCTTCCCCCCCAGAAACATCAAATTATCTGCAGGCAGGATTGGACCTGTGGGTCATCTGTGTGTGGCCGCAGGATTAAATCTTTCCATGAAGCATCTCCAGGCTTCGAGTGAGGAGGACCTGCCCGATGCTGCCTGCAATCTTGAGTCTCCTGGCAACACAGACACACACTTCCCACCACAGGAAGCTTCGATGGTTTTTCAGGGCTGGGCCACATGGGTCTCTTTCCACCTGTCCACATGGACTCCTGCCCCCAGCCCTCTTCAGGCTGATGCTGGCTCTTCTTGCACAGAATGCCCACATGGACGACGGGATGGGATTTGAGAACAAAGGTGTCCCTGGAGCATCCATCCACACCATCCTCCCAACCTGCCTTCCCTGCCTGCGGCCACGATCCTCCACCCGGTGCCCAGCCACACCACATCCCTGGCCTCCCCACCTTTGCACAGGCTGGTCCCTCTGCCTGAATGCCCTCCTTCCCAATCTGTTGAATTCTTTGTTTCTCCTTCCAGTCCCAGATTCATTACCACCTGTTCTACAAAACCTTCCCAATTTCCTAGGCAGGACTTAACACCCCTGGCTCTGGAATCCCTTTACACCTTGACCTTACCTTCACGACAGCACTGTAGCATGGGATGGCACCAACTGGTACCCAAATCAGCCTCCCCACGTACACTGGGGCTTGGTGGGGATGGAGATGGACTGAACTGTCTCTGCCTACTCAAGCTTATCACGGAGCCCATTCCTGAGAAAGTGCCCAATACAGCCAGGCGTGGTGGCTCACGCCTATAATCCATCTCAGCACTTTGGGAGGCTGAGGCGGGAGGATCGCTTGAGGCCAGGAGTTCGAGACCAGCCTGGTCAACATGGTAAAACCCCATTTCTACTAAAAATACAAAAATTAGCCGGGCATGGTGGCGCATGTTTGTAATCCCAGCTACTCGGGAGGCTGAGGCAGGAGAATCACTTGAACCCGGGAGGCAGAGGTTGCAGTGAGCTGAGATCGCATCATTGCACTTCAGCCTGGGGGACAGAGTGAGACTCTGTCTCGAAAGGAAGGAAGGAAGAAAGGAAGGGAGGGAGGGAGGGAGGTAGGGAAAGACAGACAGACAGAAGGAAAGAGAGAGAGACACAGAGAGAGAGAGAGAGCCCAGTGCATGGTGGTAAAGAAAGGACAATCCAGGCTATTAAAAGCCTGTCTTGTTACCTGGCTCCCACCGGGACCCACATCTGAACATAAAACTTGACTCAAGAGAAGAAACCACATAGTTCCTCTTGGGATTTCTGCTGTGACCCTAGAAGCTGGGATGAGGTCTGCTGAATATACAGGGATGACTCAGTGCCTGCTGTCTAGGGTGCCGGGCACAAAGGAAGGTGTTCAACGAACACCTGGAGCTGCTGTTCCTGTTACTCCCTTGGGTTCTCACAAACACTCTCAGGGTCCAGACATGGTGCTTCTCAGGGACATAAACGCGTACCACTGGGCCCAGGTGGGCAGGCTTCCTCCATTCTGGGGAGACACAGGGCCTGGTCACAACATGGAGCACTTTGGGCCTCCAGGCAGACACCTCAAGCCCAGGTTACTGGCTTGCCTCTAACAAGCTTGGGAGCTTCTAGAAAATTCTATCAGTGCTCCTGGGGGCTCCTCACCTGGCTGGCAGCAATCCTGGGAACACTGGGATCTAGAAACAGTTTTTCTTTTCTTTTCTCTTTTTCTTTTTTGAGACACAATCTTGATCTATCACCTAAGCTGGAGTGCAGTGGTGCAATCTCAGCTCACTGCAACCTCTACCTTTTGGGTTCAAGCAATTCTCCTGCCTCAGCCTCCTGAGTAGCTGAGATTACAGGTGCCTGCAACCACACCAGCTAATTTTTGTATTTTTGGTAGAGCCAGGGTTTCACCATGTTGGTCAGGCTGGTCTTGAACGCCTGACCTCAGGTGATCTGCCCGCCTCGGCCTCCCAAAGTGCTGGGATTACAGGTATGAGCCACTGCACCCAGCCTCTAGAGGCAATTTCTAGAGACTTTGGCTTGGGAGGCCTTGTCTTCTGGGCCATTGTCTTCTATCTTCCACCTCAATCAGGCTAGGAGATTTGGGCCAACCAGGCAGAGTAAGAGGTAAAAGCAGAGAGAACAGAAGGATTCAAGAAGGAACTCGATGCCCAACTCCACCGCGGGCTGTGGCCCGGGCAAGAGGCTCCTCCTAGGCCTCACAGGCCTGAAGCCATTTCCTGGCTGTCTCCATGTTTGCACAGGGGACAGTGCAGAGCTGAGGAAAGTTAAATATAGTCTAGTGTCCCCGCTGAACGGCTCCCTGCATCGGTGCCCGAGAGTGCCACCTTGTGGTCCACTCCTGGCTCCTCTGCGGAATAAAAACCATCTCGGGGGAAGGACGAGATCAAGATGGCCGCCTCAGGAAGCACTTGGGGTTGAGAGTGAGAGAGAGAGAGAAGGGAGTGTTTGTACGTGGTTTTCCTCTCAGCGCTGGCTGCTGCCCCATTCCTTCTGGTTGCTAACTCACCACCAAAATGGCTTCCCCAGAAAACTCCAGCAAGGGCCCGAAGTCTGGCCTGGGCCTAAATCCACGCCTCCCAGGCAGCCACTCACCAGGTCAGCCAGGCTGCAAAACTCTTCCAGCCTGAGGAGCATGCCCTCGATGGTCTCCTCCACCTCCTTCGCCTGAAAAAGAGACGACATCCTGGAGATTAGCAAGTGGTTTCCAGGGAGACAAACACCCTTCATTTTTTTTTTTTTAAAGCAAACTAAGTCTTAGGATTATGTGCCCAGTTCCTGCTCGACCCCCTTCCACTGCCTCCTTTGAAAGAGCAATAAACGGGCAGCAGTCCTGGCACCCATCACAGAGGACTGGTTAAAGCCACCATGGCCTCTCCATTCTACACAGCTTTCAAAAGAAACAAGATCAACAAATACAGGAAATAAGCTACCCTTACCCTCCACATTGTACAGATGAGGCTCAGAGAGGTGGGGTAGCCTGCTCAAGATCACAAGGTTAACAAACAGCACGGGGCAAGAATCCTAATCCAGATGGAGTCCACAGCCTCACAGCCTGCTCTAATAAACACAGTGGCCCCAGTGATACCCCGGAGAGGAAGAGCAAGCTGCAGACAGTGCCAGATACAAACCATACCAAAAAAATGTCTGAGGCGGGCAGATCACTTGAGGGCAGGAGTTTGAGACCAGCCTGACCAACATGGTGAAACCCCATCTCTACTAAAAATACAAAAATTAGCCAGGTGTGGTGGTATGTGCCCATAGTCACAGGCTGAGGCTGGAGAATCACTTGAACCCGGGAGGCGGAGGCGCAGTGAGCTGAGATCCCACCACTGCACTCCAGCCTGGGCAACAGAGCGAGACTCCATCTCAAAAAAAAAAAAAAAGTACATGTATCCACAGGGAAAGGTCTGGAATGATAGGTGCCAAACTGCTAATAGTTAAGAGATGTACTTATACTAAAACAATTATTTGTTGTTTATCGGAAATTCACATTCAACTGGGCGTCCCCTAGTTTCTTTGGAAACCCTATTAATAGGGCTTACTTAGCCCTGGGCAGGAAGGGTTGGGAAAGGGACTCTGACAAGGGAAACTTGAATTTTTTATGTTATGTAAAGGGTCCTTGGCCAGGAGCAGTGGCTCATGCCTGTAGTCCCAACATTTGGGGAGGCCGAGGCAGGAAGATCACTGAAGTCCAGGAATTCGAGACCAGTCTGGGCAACATGGTGAGGCTCCGTCCCTTTAAAAAAAAAAAATTTGGCCGGGTGCAGTGGCTCACACCTGTAATCCCAGCACTTTGGGAGGCTGAGGCGGGTGGATCACGAGGTCAGGAGATCGAGACCATCCTAGCCAACATGGTAAAACCCCGTCTCTACTAAAAATATGAAAATTAGCCAAGTGTGGTGCAGCCCTGTAGTCCCAGCTACTCAGGAGACTGAGGCAGGACAATCTCTTGAACCCGGGAGGTGGAGGCTGCAGTGAGCCACTGCACTCCAGCCTGGATGACACAACGAGATTCCATCTCAAAAAAAAAAAAAAATTAGCCAGTCATGGTGGTGCATGTCTGTAGTCCCAGCTACTCAGGAGGCTGAGGCTGCAGTGAGCAGTGATCGCACCACTGCACTCCAGGCTGGGCGACAGAGTGAGAACTTGTCTTTAAAAAAAAAAGAGAAGAAGAAAAAACACCCAGTCATCAGGCCGGACATTAAAATACATGAGTGAAGCAGGCCATCAGGCTTGTGGTGATCTCAGAGGTGCTCATCCAGTCCTCCAGCTGCTGGCCACTAGCCGCCATCAGGAAACGCAGGCCCAGAGCTACCAGATTTTCCATTTTCTAAGAGAAGCCAGAAATCCTAATTTGATAGGAAATGCCCCAATGTTTAAACATGGGAACACATTTAAAAAAACCCTTTAATGCTCCACAAATGAAGCCAATCACGAACGTGCAAAGGGTCTGCCAGTGTACGACTGCTTCATGCACTTGTATAAAGATTAGGGAAATAATTAGGGGTTTGGCTAGGTGTAGTGGCTCACGCCTATAATCCCAACACTTTGGGAGGCCAAGGTGGGCCAATCATCCGAGGCCAGGAGTTTGAGACCAGCCTGACCAACATGGCGAAACCCCGTCTCTACTAAAAATACAAAACTTAACCGGAAGCGGTGGCATGCGTCTGTAGTCCCAGCTACTCAGGAGGCTGAGGCAAGAGGACTACTTGAACCCAGAAGGAGGAGGTTGCAGTGAGCCGAGATCGTGCCACTGTACTCCAGCCTGGGTGACAAAGCAAGATCTGTCTTAAAAAAAAAAAAAAAAAAAAAATTAGGGTTTTTTTCCCCCCAAGTATCTACTACTTTTATGACTTCTAAAATACCAGTTTCTGTTGTTATTTTTGTAATGGCCAGCACGCAGGAAGAAAGTTCACCCAGCACATGATCTGCTTTCCCTACCAGGCCACACCGTCCTGCTCCAGGGAGGCGTGCTCAGGGTTTCTGGGCAGGCCTAGTCCCTGCCTCCTGCACCTGAAGGCTCCCTCACCACCCACTTGTCCCCAGAGAACTGTTTATATAGCACCAGTTCCTGCTGCTTCCAGCATGAGCCATCTCCACCACAACAAAATAAACGACTGCGCAAAAAAACATCTTTCAGGCTGGAGTATAAATAGTACCAAGTTGCAATTTTAAACTCTGCAACCTTCATCTCACAGCTGGGACTATTTCTGTGCCTCAATGCGGGAGAGGGGAGAGAAGACTCGGAAGAAGAAAGATCATCCCCTCACCCAACCCGCAAATTAAATTACAATGAGAAAATGTCATTATCGCACTAAGGGAGAAAGGATGGAGCCAAGAGGTCACTGTGGTGGGAGGAGAAGGTTGGTTGTTCTTTCTGATCCAGGGGAAAGAGAGGAGTGGGGCACAGAGGGTGATGGAGAGATCCTGGGGATGCAGGTGCTCATAACGCAGACCTGGGTCCAGATGTGCTTAAGAACACACAACCCGCATGGGAGGCCACGGAAGCCCACGCCCCAGCTGGGTGGGATGCCTCCTTCCCAAGATGTGTCTGCAGCCCTGTGCTTGTAGGAAGCGCATCACAACCCATCCTGGCCCGCTCAGGAAGGGCATGGCGTGGTCACGGCACTGCTGGGTTCACCTTACCCTCTGCCAGTCATGCAGCTGGAACCCAATGGCTTAACCTCTGCATTTCACTGCTGCTGGATCAGGAACCATCATTCCCGTTTGGCAGAATGCTCAGGAGGTTAACCTGGCATCATAGATGTGGTTAACAGAGTGCTGACACACAATAGGTGCATGATAAGGGGTTGCTTTCCATAGCTCAATTCCTCTCTTTTTTGTATTTTAATTTTTGTAGAGACAGGGGTCTCACTATGTTGCCCAGGCTGGTCTCAAGCTCCTGGCCTCATGCAATCCTCCTGCCTCAGCCTCCCAAAGTGCTGAGATTATAGGCATGAGCCACTGCACCCACCCAATCTCTTTTACCATAGAATAAAAACAAGGACTAGACGCTGTATTTGAATTACTTCATTTACTTCTCACAAGAACCCTATGCAGTAGGTGCTACTATTTCCCTCTTTTTATGGATTGAGAAACAGAGGATCAGAGAGGTTAAGTCCCTTGCTCAAGCTCACACAGCTAATAAATATTGAAGCCAGAATTTGACCCTGAGCACTCTAACTCCAGAGCTAGAATGTGTAATAAGATGTTCTTTGGGGCTGGGTACAGTGGCTCACGCCTGTAATCCCAACACTGGAAGGCTGAGGCCAGAGGATCGCTTGAGCCCAGGAGTTCCAGTCCAGCTTGGGCAACGGGGGGAACGTTTGTCTCTCTAAAAATAAAAGGAAAACTAGCTGGGCACGGTGGTGCACACCTGGGTGGTCTCAGTGTACTTGAGAGGCTGAGGTGGGAGGGTCACTTGGGCCTAGGAGGTTGAGGCTACAGTGAGCTGTGATGCGTCACTGCACTCCTGGGTGACAGAGCGAGATCATCTCAAAACAAAAACAAGATGCTCTTGGGGGAGGTTAGAAATGTGTCCCCTTCATTGCTGCTTGTCAGCTATGGTCAGACCTCCACCTCACCCCCTGGTACCTAGGGAGGTTCCCAAAAGCAGGAGGGAGCAAAGTGAGCATTTGCCGACTGTCTGGTCAGCAAAGGGAGAAACAAGCCCGACCAACCAACAGGAAGAAACATTCCCAACCAACAGGAAGGCGCTCAGGATAAGCCAGCCCACCATGCCCACAAATCATCCATGGGGCAATTTTCTCTCAAGATTATCCCCTAAGTGGCCTCAGAAATGAGAGTCCTGCAGGCTGCAGCCCACGTGCCTTTTTAACCAGCCTGTGAGCAGATGAATGCCCTCGCTGTTCTTTGCAACCCCCTGGGCATAAACTGCTCCACTCAGAGGGGAAGGAGGCGAGAGGCTCACTCTTTAAATGACATTCAAGGAAGGACCAGTGGAGATGGTGAGTGTTTTTTTTTTAAACAAACACCTGCAAATCATGGTTTTCACTGTCTTTTCCCACATCCCCTCTTCTCACAAAGTGGCAGTGCAAACTTCCCAGCTGGGAATGCCCAGACATTGAAGAGGGGCTGGCCCTGCTCACCAAGGGGCTGGCACAAAAAAAAAAAAAAAAAAAAAAAAACACCAAAAAGGTCCCCACCCATTATCTTCTCTAACTCAACAAATGCAAACTCCATCGTCCCCTTGCTCAGGCCAAATACTTCAGAGCACTCTCAACTCTTCTCTCCCACCTCCCACCCCAACCAATCTGCCAGCAAATCCTCTCAGTTCTACCTTCAAAATGTCTCTACCCAAATCCTACTACTTCACTCTCTCTCCCATACAACCAAGCACCATGGCGCATGGCACCACTGTCTCTTGCTAGGACTGTTGCAGTAGCCTGCTCACTGGTCCCAGCTTCCTGTTCTCATGGCCCTTCAATCTACTCTGTGCAGTCCTGTTAAAACAAAAGCAAACAAAAAGGCAGTGGCTCACGCCTGTAATCCTAGCACTTTGGGAGGCTGAGGTGGGTGGATCATGAGGTCAGGAGATTGAGACCATCCTGGCTAACACGGTGAAACCCTGTCTCTACTAAAAAATACAAAAAAATTAGCCAAGCATGGTGGTGGGCGCCTGTAGTCCCAGCTACTCGGGAGGCTGAGGCAGGAGAATGGCGTGAACCTGGGAGGTGGAGCTTGCAGTGAGCCGAGATCACACCATTGCACTCCAGCCTGGGCGACAGAGCGAGACTCCGCCTCAAAAAACAAAAAACAAAAAACAAAAAAAAAGCCCTCCCCGCCCCAGATCCTCCACTGTACCACTTTGCACTCACAGGGATGGCTGCAATCACAAAAATGGAAAATGATGAGGGCTGGCAAGGATGTGGAGGAATTGGAAGCCTCACGCACTGCTGGTGGGAAGGGTACAATTGTGCAGCTGCTCTGAAAACCAGTCCAGCATCTCCTCAGAAGGAACACAGAGTCACCTTATGATCAAGCAATATGCCCACCACTTTGTCCCAGAACTTTGGGAGGCCGAGGCAGGCAGATCACTTAAGTGCAGGAGTTCAAGACCATCCTGGGCAACATAGTGAGACACTGTCTCTACAAAAAAAAAAAAAAAAAAAATACAAAAATTAGCCAGACATGGTGGAATGTGCCTGTATTCCCAGCTACTTAGGAGGCTGGGGTGGGAGAAGCACTTGAGCCCAGAAGATCAAGGTTGCTGTGAGCCGTGATGGCACCACTGCACTCCAGCCTGGACGACAAAGCAAGACCCTATCTCAAAAAAATAAAAAATAAAAATAAATAAAAAAGAAATGAAAACATATGCTCTCACAAAAACTTGTACCATATTCATGACAGTCAAAAAGTAGAAAAGGCTGGGTGTGGTGGCTCACGCCTGTAACCCCAACACTTTGGGAGGCCAAGGCAGGCAGGTCACTTGAGGTCAGGAGTTCGAGATGAGCCTGGCCAACATGGCAAAACCCCGTCTCTACTAAAACTACAAAAATGAGCCGGGTGTAACAAGCCTGTAGTCCCAGCTACTTGGGAGGCTGAGGCACAGAATTGCTTGGGGAACCCGGGAGGCGGAGTTTGCAGCGAGCTAAGATTGCGCCACCCCACTCTAGCCTGGGAGACAGGGCAAGACTCCATCTCAATTAAAAAAAAAAAAAAAATGTGTAAACAATCCAATGTCTATGAAGTGACGAATGAACAAACAAAATGTGGTGTATCCATAAAATAGAGTATCATTTGTCCATAAAAAGTAATGGAGCACCGGCACGCACTACAACATGGGTGATCCTTGCAAACATGATGCTAAGTGAGAGAAGCCAGGCACAAAAGGTCACGCATGACATGATTCCACTTATAAGAAATGTCCAGGCTGGGCACAGTGGCTCACGCCTGTAATCCCAGCACTTTGGAAGGCCAAGGCAGGCAGATCACTTGAGGTCAGGAGTTCGAGACCAGCTTGGCCAATATGGTAAAACCCTGTCTCTACTAAAACTACAAAAATTAGCCAGGCATGGTGGCACGAGCCTGTAGTCCCAACTACTTGGGAGGCTGAGACACAAGAATCGCTTGAACCCTGGAGGTGGAGGTTGCAGTGAGCCAAGATCATGTCACTGCACTCCAGCCTGGGCAAGAGAGCAAGACTCCATCTAGAAAGAAAAGAAGGAAGGGAGGGAGGGAGGAAATGTCAGAGATAGGCTAATCCACAGAGACAGAAAGAAATAGATTCATGGTTGCCCCTCTGCATGGAGTGGCAGGGAGAGGAGAAGAGGGAATAACTGCTAATGGTGATGGGGTTTCTTTTTTGGGTCATAGAAATGTTCTGGAATTAGGTCATGGTGATGTCTGCACAACACAGCAAATATACTAAAAGCCAACAAACGATATACTTTTAAATCATAAATTTATACATGAATTATATACCAATTGTTTTTTTTCTTAGAGACAGGGTCTCATTCTGTCATCCAGGCTAGAGTGCAGTGGTAGGACCATAGCTCACTACAGCCTCCAACTCCTGGGCCCCAGGGATCCTCCCGCCTCAGCTTCATGAGTAGCTGGGACTACAGATGGGCACCACCATGCCTGGCTTCAATTTTTTGAGTCCTCCCTCATCTTCCACCCACTCAGAAAACACCTAATGGGGCCTCCCCAGCCCTACCCCACCTGGAGCGTCCGCCTCCCCCAGATCTCACTGCCTGTTGCTTACCCCCACCCACAACACGAGCCACAGCCTCACCGCAGGGCCTTTGCACCTGCTGTTCCCTTTACTGGTGAAAGTCGTCTCTCACTTCCTTCTAGCTTTTGCTCAAATATTTCTTCCAGGTGAGGCTTTCCCTGACCCTGTAGCTCCCCTACTCCCAGTTCTCCTGCCCCAATTTACTTTTCTCTTTAGCATTTATCACTATCTAATGTACTATCTATTTTTCTCAACTTCTTTCCTGTCATCTTCCCCACCAGAATGAAACCTCTGGGGGATACAGGTTTTTGTCTATTTTATTTGTCTTTCAATTCCCAGAGCCTAGAACAAAGTCTGGCAAATAATAAGTTCTTGTGTTTCAGAGGCAGCCTTCTAACTCCCTCCCATCCCACATGTGCTTTTGCAAAAGAACCTTGCAGCTCCTCCAGTGAAGAGGTGGGATCCAATCCTACCCACCCCCGAATCTGGGCTGGCCTGTGACTTGCTTAGACCAATAGGATGTGATGGGAGCAAGACTCTGTGACTCCCGGTCTAGGCCTCGAGAGACCTCAAGTCTTCTGATTCACCCTCTGGGAAGCCAGAAGCCACATAAGGAAGTTTAGGCAGTACCACAGGGCAACTAGATTCAATAATAACTTAACTGTACATTTTAAAGTAAGTTAGAGGTCCTAGCCAGAGCAATCAGACAAGAGAAAGAAAGAAAGGGCATCCAAACTGGTAAAGAGGAAGTCAAACTGTTACTATTTCCTGATGACATGATCGTATACCTAGAAAACCCTAAAGACTCCTCCAAAAAGCTCCTACAACTGGTGAATGAATTCAGCCAAGTTCCAGGATATAAAAACCAATGCACACACATCAGTAGACTGCTATACACCAACTGCAACCAAACTGAGAATCAAATCAAGAATTCAACTTCTTTTGCAACAGCTGCAAAAATTGAATTTTTAGGAATTTAACCAAGGAGGTAAAAGACTCCTACAAAGAAAACTACAAAACACTGATGAATGGGAGGCCGAGACGGGCGGATCACAAGGTCAGGAGATCGAGACCACCCTGGCTAATACGGTGAAACCCCGTCTCTACTAAAGAATACAAAAAACTAGCCGGGCGACTAGGCGGGCGCCTGTAGTCCCAGCTACTTGGGAGGCGGAGGCAGGAGAATGGCGTAAACCTGGGAGGCGGAGCTTGCAGTGAGCTGAGATCTGGCCACCGCACTCCAGCCTGGGCGACAGAGCCAGACTCCGTCTCAAAAAAAAAAAAAAAAACACTGATGAAAGAAATCATTGACAACACAAACAAATGGAAACACATCCCATGCTCATGGATGGGTAGAATCAATATTGTGAAAATGACCATACTGCCAAAATATATCTACAAATTCAATGCAATTCCCATCAAAATACCACCATCGTTCTTCACGAACTAGAAAAAAAATCCCAAAATTCATATGGAACCAAAAAAGAACCTGCACCGCCAAAGCAAAACTAAACAAAAAGAACAAATCTGGAGGCATCACATTACCTGATTTCAAAATATACTATAAAGGCTGGGCGCGGTGGCTCACGCCTGTAATCCCAGCACTTTGGGAGGCTGAGGCAGGTGGATCGCTTGAGGTCAGGAGTTCAAGACTAGCCTGGCCAACATGGTGAAACCACGTCTCTACTAAAATACAAAAATCAGCCAGCCGTGGTAGCGCGCACCTGTACTCCCAGCTACTGGGGAGGCTGAAGCAGGAGAATCGCTTGAACCCAGGAGGTTGATGTTGCAGTGAGCCGAGATCGCCCCATTGCACTCCAGCCTGGGCAACAAGAGTGAAACTCTGTTTCAAACAATAAAAAAAATTTGAAAAAATGTTTAAAAAATAGGCACATAGGCCAATGGAACAGAACAGAGACCCAGAAATAAACTCAAATACTTACAGCCAACTGATCTTTGACAAAGCAAACAAAAACATAAAGTGGAGAAAGGACACCCTAGTCAACAAATGGTGCTGGGATAACCGGCCAGCCGCATGTAGGAGAATGAAACTGGATCCTCATCTCTCACCTTAAACAAAAAATCAACTCAAGATGGATCAAACACTTAAATCTAAGACCTGAAACCAGGCCGGGCGCGGTGGCTCAAGCCTGTAATCCCAGCACTTTGGGAGGCCGAGACGGGCGGATCACGAGGTCAGGAGATCGAGACCATCCTGGCTAACATGGTGAAACCTCGTCTCTACTAAAAATACAAAAACTAGCCGGGCGAGGTGGCAGGCGCCTGTAGTCCCAGCTACTCGGGAGGCTGAGGCAGGAGAATGGCGTAAAAATCCGGGAGGCGGAGCTTGCAGTGAGCTGAGATCAGGCCACCGCACTCCAGCCCGGGCGACGAGACTCTGCCTCAAAAAAAAAAAAAAAAAAAAAAAAAAAAAAAAAAAAAAA
>NC_045453.1:23445364-23486646 GCF_002776525.5 Piliocolobus tephrosceles | reverse complement strand
AAAAAAAAAAAAAAAAAAAAAAAAAAAAAAAAAAAAAAAAAGACCTGAAACCATAAAAATTCTAGAAGATACCATTGGAAAAACCCTTCTAGACATTGCCTTAGGCAAAGACTTCATGACCAAGAGCCCAAAAGCAAATGCAATAAAAACAAAGATAAATAGATGGGACTTAATTAAACTAAAAAGCTTCTGCACAGCAAAAGAAATAATCAGCAGAGTAAACAAGCCACAGAGTGGGAGAAAATCTTCACAATCTATGCATCTGACAAGGGATTAATATCCAGAATACTAAGCAAGAAAAAACAATCCCATCAAAAAGTGGGCTGAGGACAATTCTCATAACAAGATATACAAGTGGCCAGCAAACACATGAAAAAATGCTCAACATCACTAATGATCAAGGAAATGCAAATCAAAACCACAATGCGATACTACCTTACTCCTGCAAGAATGGCCATAATCAAAAAATCATAGATGTTGGCATGGATGTGGTGAAAAGGAACACTTTTACACTGTTAGTGGGAATGTAAACACTCTACGCTGTTAGCAGGGATGTAAACTAGTACAATCACTATGGAAAACAGTGTGGAGATTCCTTAAAGAACTAAAAGTAGATCTACCATTTGATCCAGCAATCCCACTCCTGGGTATCTTGAAGTTATTATATGAAAAAGATACTTGCTCATGCATGTTTATTGCACCACAATTAGCAATTGCAAAACTATGGAACCAGCCCAAATGCCTATCAGTCAACACGTGGATAAAGAATATGTGGCATATATACATATAGATACCATGGAATACAACTCAATCATAAAAAGAAACGAAATAATGGCATTTGCAGCAGCCTGGATGGAAATGGAGACCATTATTCAAGTGAAGTAACTCAGAAATGGAAAAGCAAGCATCATATGTTCTCACTTGTTAAGTGGGAGCTAAGCTGTGAGGATGCAAAGGCATACAAATGATACAACGGACTTTGGGGACTTAGAAGAAAGGGTGGGAGGTAGGTGAGGGATAAAAGACTGCACATTGGTTACCATGTACTCTACTTAGGTGATGGTTGCTGCACCAAAATCTCAGAAACCACTAAAGAACTTATTCATGTAACCAAACACCACCTGTTCCCCAAAAACCTATTGAAATTAAAAAATAAAATAACTTAAAGTCCAGGCATAGTGGCCCATGCCTGTAATCCCAGCACTTTAGAAGGCTGAGGCAGGCAGATCACTTGAGATCAGGAGTTCAAGACCAGCCTGGGCAACATGGTGAAACCCCATTTCTACAAAAAAAAAAAAAAAATACAAAAATTAGCTGGGTGTGGTGACACATGCCTGTAGTCCCAGCTACCTGAGAGGCTGGGGTGGAAGGATCGCTTGAGGCCAGGAAGTGGAGGGTGCAGTGAGCAAAGATTCTGTCACTGCACTCCAGCCTAACTGACAGAGTAAGGTCCTGTCTTAAAAAAACAAAATAACATAACTTAAAGAGTATAATTGGGCTGGGTACAGTGGCTCACGCCTGTAATCCCAGCATTTTTTGAGGCCAAGGCAGGCAGATCACCTGAGGTCAGGAGTTCAAGACCAATCTGGCCAACATGGTGAAACCCCATCTCTACTAAAAATACAAAAATTAGCCGCGTGTGGTGGTGTGCGCCTGTAATCCCAGCTATTTGGGAGGCTGAGGCACAAAAATCATTTGAACCCAAGAGGTGGAGGTTGCAGTGAGCCAAGATTATGCCACTGCGCTCCAGCCTGGGCAACAGAGTGAGACTCAGTCTCAAAAAAAAAAAAAAAAAAAAGAGTATAAAAGAGTATAATTGGATTGTTTGTAAGTCAAAGGATAAATGCTTGAGGGGATGGATAGCCCATTCTCCATGATGTGCTTATTTCACTTTGCACGCCTGTATCAAAACCTCACATGTACCCCCTGAATATATATACCTGCTATATACTCCCAAAAATTAAAAAAATAATAATAAAATTTAAGAAAAAAAGAAGTCGGCCGGGTGCGGTGGCTCAAGCCTGTAATCGCAGCACTTTGGGAGGCCGAGACGGGCGGATCACGAGGTCAGGAGATTGAGACCATCCTGGCTAACACGGTGAAACCCCGTCTCTACTAAAAAAACACAAAAAACGAGCCGGGCGAGGTGGCGGACGCCTGTAGTCCCAGCTACTCGGGAGGCTGAGGCAGGAGAATGGCCTAAACCCGGGGGGCGGAGCTTGCAGTGAGCTGAGATCTGGCCACTGCACTCCAGCCTGGGCGACAGAGCAAGACTCCATCTCAAAAAAAAGAAAAAAAAGAAAAAAACAAAAAAAGAAATCCAGGCAACTCTTCTGTAAAAGCCAGTGAGCGAGGCCCTAGAGGTTGAGAGGCCACATGGAGGAGAACTGAGATGCCCCAGCCAGTAACCAGCACCAACTGCTAGACACATGGGCAAGGCCGTGCTGGACTGCCAGGGTGGCCAGTCCTCCAGCTGAACGCAGTCCATGCATGAACCCTATGAAATGGCAGTTGCTTGAAACTGCTAAGGTTTGGGGTAGTTTGCTACCCAGTGATTGGTAATCACTACAGTGCTCATGAATATTCATTGTAGAAAAGAAAGGAAGATGAAAGGGAGAGAGAGAGAGAGAAGAGGGAAGGGGAGGATGTGTACTGCCTGGAAGAGGTGTGGCCTGAGAACAGCAGCCTGGGCGGCGCCTTAGTCCCAGCCTTGCATTTTATGCTATGTGGTCTCAACTGCACCTCTGACCATCCCTGTGCTTCTGACTCCCCATTTGAAAATGGTGAGAAAAACAATCCACAGACTCTGTCTCATGACAGAAGCTAAGGAAGTCTACTAAGTCACTTCTCTGGGTCACTCCCGGTGAGACGCCACCTCCCTTTAAAAGGACCCTGCTAGGGTCTCCAAACTCAAATGACACCGAAGCCATGCAGGTAATAAATAGAAGAGAAGTGGGCTGTGCTGAAGACTGTTTTCTGCAAACTGTTTATTTTCAGTTTCCCACTTTTTTTTTTTTTTTGAGACGGAGTCTCGCTCTGTCACCCAGGCTGGAGTGCAGTGGCGTAATCTCAACTCACTGCAACCGCTGCCTCCCGGGTTCAAGCGATTTTCCTACCTCAGAGCCTCCTAAGCAGCTGGGACTACAAGAGCACACCACCACGCCTGGCTAAGTTTTGTATTTTTAGAAGAGATGGGGTTTCGCCGTGTTGGCCAGGCTGGTCTTGAACTATTGACCTCAGGTGGTCCGCCCGCCTCGGCCTCCCAAAGTGCTGGGATTACAGGCATGAGCCAACGCTATGACCAGTTTCCCACTTTTGACAGAGAGATTTTACTTCTAAGAAAAATAGTAGTGCAGGTGGGATTATAAACAGCAGCTGATGTTCAGCCTCCAGGTCAGGGAGACAACAGGGAGGGGTGGAGACTGTAGCAAACAGAAGACCACAGGCCCTATTTAAATGGGGTGGCTGCTACTGGGCCCCAGCTTGTGCCAGGTAGGGATGTGCCAACCCTGCTTTGTTCAAGACAAATGGCAATCCAGATGTTTATGCAAATCCTCTCCGTTTGAAAATGTTCAAAACTAGCCTGATAAGTTAAAAAACACTATGACAGCCAAATAAAACTGTCTGTGGGCTGAATCTGGCCTTCAAGCCTCTGGCCAATCTGTGTTTTTAAAACACACACACACACATGAAATACCAGAACAGGCAAATCTACAGAGATGGAAAGGAGATTCGTGGTGGGGGGTTGGGGAATGACAGATAACGGTGCAGTGTTTCTTTTTGGGGTCATAAAAATGTTCTAAAATTGGTTGTGGTTGATGGTTGTACAACTCTGTGAATATCCTAAAAGCCATTACATTATACACTTTAGGGCCGGGCGCGGTGGCTCAAGCCTGTAATCCCAGCACTTTGGGAGGCCGAGACGGGCGGATCACGAGGTCAGGAGATCGAGACCATCCTGGCTAACACGGTGAAACCCCGTCTCTACTAAAAATACAAAAAAATTAGCCGGGCATGGTGGTGCGTGCCTGTAGTCCCAGCTACTGGGAGGCTGAGGCAGGAGAATGGCGTGAACCCGGGAGGCGGAGCTTGCAGTGAGCTGAGATCCGGCCACAGCACTCCAGCCTGGGCCACAGAGCCAGACTCCGTCTCAAAAAAAAAAAAAAAAAAAAAAAAAAATAAACACTTTAAACAGGTGAATTGTATGTATGCAAATCACATCTCAATAATGCTGCTCACACACACACACACACACACACACACACACACACACACACACACACACACGAATCTTAGCATAGCAAGGTCTACTCAGCCCAGGCAGAAAAAGCATCCTCATCTCTATGCACAAGACGAAAGGGATGAAATGAACGTTGAAAGATCCTGGAAGCCAGGGAGCAAATGAAGTGATTCTCTGAGTAGCATTAGGTTTGAACTGCAAACCAGGAAGGAGCTGGCAGGTTAAACAATGACCCATCGCCCAGAGAAGAAACTCAGGAACTCTTTCCTCTCAGGTCCCCAAAGCAAGACCGAGTTCCCATCCTGGTTCCGAAAGGACCCTTGATCTTGAGGTTTGAGGTTTGAGTGTCCAGAAAGGGCTGACTACTCTGCTCTAAAATCACGCAGACCCTGACTTCCAGGAAGGTTAATTTGGCAGCAGTAACCAACATTTACAATGCAGGTGCAGTCTATGGCCATACTGCCCTAACCACTCCATCTTGTCTAAAATGCATGTGCCCTTAGACACAGTAATACACCTCCTAGGTGTTTATCCTACATATCCGCATAAATGCAAAATGATGTATGTGCAGAGATATTTATTGCAGGACGCTTTGTGACAGCAAAAAATTCCACATAACTTCAACACCCGTCAACAGAAGAATGGTTACCTAAAGTGTCATTCACACAGACAATGAAATTCTGTCTAACTGCTGAAAATAATCAGGTAACTCCTGTGCAATATAAAAAGATGTCGAAAAATGAGTGAAAAAAGCATGAGGCCGGGTGCAGTGGCACAGTGGCTCACACCTATAATCCCAGCACTTTGGGAGGCCCAGGTGGGCAGATCACTTGAGGTCAGGAGTTCGAGATCAGCCTGGCCAACATGGTGAAACCCCGCCTCTACCGAAAATACAAAAATTAGCCAGGTGTGGTGGCTCACACCTGTTATCCCAGCTACTCCGGAGGCTGAGGCACAAGAATCACTTGAACCTGGGAGCCGAGATCACGCCACTGCACTCCAGCCTGGGTGACAGAGTGAGACTCCATTGCAAAAAAAAAAGCTTAATGCAGAGAGGGGAGGTGGCAGGAGGTAGGGACTTCCCCGTCCTACCTGCCCAGAAGGGGGACAAAGGAATGACCTGGCTCTGCAGGAGGAGCATGGGGCTGAGGACCAGAGGAGGCAGGCAGGGCTCTCTCATCCCTTCATGGCCACAGGGTCTTTCGGATTTGTAACATGTACATACATTTTTAAATCTTTAAGACAAAAGTTTTTTAAAAAAACAAAACCAGCTAAGTGTGGTAGCTGACACCTGTAATTCCAGCACTTTGGGAGGCTGAGGTGGGAGGACTGCTTAAGCCTCCTGATACAGTGAGATCCTGTCTCTAAAAAAAAAAATTATTTAAAAAGATTTAAAAAATAGGAAAAAAACCAACTCCAATTTACTTTATTTTTTACTTATTTATTTATTTATTTATTTATTTTTGAGACAGAATCTTACTCTGTTGCCCAGGCTGGAGTGCAGTGGTGTGATCTCAGCTCACTGCAACCTCCGCCTCCCAGGCTCAAACGATTCTCCTGCCTCAGCGTCCTGAGTAGCTGGGATTACAGGCACGTGCCACCACGCTTGGCTAATTTTTGTATTTTTAGTAGAGACAGGGTTTCGCCATGTTAGCCAGGCTGGTCTTCAACTCTTGACCTGAGGTGATCCACCCGCCTCGGCCTCAAAAAGTGCTGGGATGACAGGCGCGAGCCACCGCACCCGGCTCCAATTTATTTAAAAAAAAAAACCCACAAGCCATATTCCCCACCACAGCTGCAGCAAAGGAATAAATTCAGATCCTAAAACAGCTTAAGAGAACTGGTGGCTCGTTGAGACCATGTTGTGGTTGCCCCCAGCATGTGCAGGTGCAGCGACTGTAACACCGGGCTTCCACGCCTATGTAAGGCAGAGCTGGTGAGTGAAAATCCCTGCTCTTCAGCCCAGCTGGAGGGCTGAAATTGCCCACTTCCAAGCATGGTATACAACTGTTACTCATGCAAGTGTGGGTCACCCCAAATGCAAGCCCCCAAGGACCAAGACACCTCTCATGCCACCTTTCACAGTATCTGCACCCAGTACCTGCTCAATAAAGGTCTGTACAATTAGCAAATGATCGTAGCTAATGTTCCCAGACCACCTAAAATGGGGAGAACCCTGCTAGAAGACCACAGTATGGGGTGAGAAGGCAGGCTGGACAAGGCAGGGAGCGAGGCACTGGACACAGCCCCCAGATCTGCACCAGCCCAGGGGGCTCCAGAGCCCGCGTCCTCCCACCTCTCTGCCCTGTCTGACCAGGGCAGGGTGTTGGGGGTTCACACACCTGTAAGGGATGTGTCCTTAACCAAGAGGCACCAAGCACCGAGGACACAGCAGCAAGCAGGATAGCTGGGATCCCTGCCCTCGGGGGTCTGACGCTGGAGGTGGGGCACTCGCAGACACTGGAGTGGATTCCACATCCACGGACACGAGCCTGCAACCCCGGCAGGGTCCAGGCCAGGACAGGTGGGCAGTCCCAACCAAGCTGGCCATCAGAATCATCTGGGTTGGAGGTGGTGTTTAGAAGTCCAGATCCCCTGGCTGGGCACAGTGGCTCATGCCTGTAATCCCAGCACTTTGGGAGGCCAAGGTAGGCAGATCACCTGAGAGCAGTAGTTCAAGACCAGCCTGACCAACGTGGTAAAACCCCATCTCTACTAAAAATACAAAATTAGCCGGACGTGGTGGCAGGTGCCTGTAATCGCAGCTATTTGGGAGGCTGAAGCAAGATAATCGCTTGAACCTGGGAGGCAGAGGTTGCAGTGAGCTGAGATTGCGCCATTGTACTCCAGCCTGGGCAACGAGAGCGGAACTCTGTCTCAAAAAAAAAAAAAAAAAGGCCGGGCGCGGTGGCTCAAGCCTGTAATCCCAGCACTTTGGGAGGCCGAGACGGGCGGATCACGAGGTCAGGAGATCGAGACCATCCTGGCTAACACTGTGAAACCCCGTCTCTACTAAAAAATATAAAAAACTAGCCGGGCGAGGTGGCGGGCGCCTGTAGTCCCAGCTACTCGGGAGGCTGAGGCAGGAGAATGGCGTAAACCCGGGAGGCGGAGCTAGCAGTGAGCTGAGATCCGGCCACTGCACTCCAGCCCAGGCGACAGAGCGAGACTCCGTCTCAAAAAAAAAAAAAAAAAAAAAAAAAAAAAAAAGAAGTCCAGATCCCTATGCCCGCATGCCTGCTAAATAATCCGTTATTATAATCCACTCCTCCCTATAATCCATTTTCCACCAGCCCCCAGAGTGATTTTCCAACAGACCAATCAGACCAGGAAACTTCCAGGCTTAAAATCCTCCGGGAGAGATTTTATAATTCCAATGACCAGGCTGCACCCACATCAATTAAATCAGAATACTCAAGGATGGGGCAGGCAATCAGTATTTTTCTTTTTCTTTTTTTTTGGAGTCTAGTCTCACTCTGTCCCCAAGGCTGAAGTACAGTGGCGTGATCACAGCTCACAAGCTGGGACGACAGGCGTGTGCCACCACGCCTGGCTAATTTATTATTTTATTTTGTAGAGATGTGGTCTTGCTATACTGGCCAGGCTGGGCTCGATCTCCTGAGCTTAAGCAATCCTCTCGCTTCAGCCTCCCAAAGTGCTGGGATTGGAGGCAAGAGATACTGCATCTGACCCCAGCTAGTATTTTTGCATCCTCAAAGGATGCCGAAGTTTGTAAAGTTTGAGAACTATAATCTGTATTACTGCTCTCAACCACGCCCATACCCTACCCCACCCGAGAAGCTGATTTAATTGAATCTCCTGTTTATAGATGCATGAAAATACATATTTTTTGCCTTCTGTTTTTATTTACAGAAGACGGCAGCACACACACACGCCCCTTGCACCTCTCACTCAGCACTCTGTGCTGAACGCTGCTGTGCACAGGCACAAGTAGCGCTGACTCCTGCCGCAGCCGCTACTGCTCCACTCATCAGAAGCAATGCTATGGCACTGGCCCGCACTGATGGGCACTGGGCTGTTTCCAATCTTTGGGAACGTGTTTTGTTTTGTTTTTGAGACAGAGTCTTGCTCTGTCGCCCAGGCTGGAGTGCAGTGGCACGATCTTGGCTCACTGCAACCTCCACATTCTGGGTTTGAGCGATTCTCATGCCCCCGCCTCCCGAGTAGCTGAGACTATATGTGCACACCCCCACACCTGGCTAATTTTTGTATTTTTTGTAGAGACTGGGTTTTGCCATGTTGGCCAGGCTGGTTTCAAACTCCTGGCCTCAAGTGATTGTCCGCCTCAGCCTCCCAAAGTGCTGGGATTACAGGTGGTGTGAGCCACCACGGCCAGTCAATGTGTTTTGTTTGTTGAGATGGAGAGTCGCTCTGTCGCCCAGGCTGGAGTGCAGTGGCACAATCTCGGCTCACTGCAAACTCTGCTTCCCGGGTTCAAATGACTCTCCTGCCTCAGCCTCCCAAATAGCTGGGATTACAGGTGCCCACCACCACGCCCGGCTAATTTTTTTTTTTTTTTTAGTAGCGATGAGGATTCACCATGTTGGCCAGGCTGATCTCAAACTCCTAACCTCAAGTGATCCACCCGCCTCGGCTTCCCAAAGTGCTGGGATTACAGGCATGGGCCAACATGCCTGGCCTAATGTGTTTGTTTTAAGGCTTCTGTGTGATGCTGAGGGTCGGCCAGATGGGAAACCTTCATCCAAGGCTCTAGGCAGACCCTCACGCAAAGCAAGACCACGTCCTTTGATGAGAGGCTGCCAGAGCCCTGAGGAAGGCTCCTTCCGCTCCTGGGCAGGTTTTGTGGGTAGAAAGTCAGGCACATCTGAGAAAAGCTGCCTCTCCCAGCACATGCCTTGGCCCTGGCTCCTCATGCCCCAGAAGGTTCTGATGCAGGGAGGTGGCCAGCCGGTCCTTGTCCACCTGGATGGCGCAACACCCATCTCTTGTCTCCCTGCTGCCGCTGCGGTCCCCCAATACATTCTAGCACCACAGCCACATGGCCATGAATCTTTTCATTTATTATGTTTGAGACAGGGTCTTGCTCTGTCACCCAGGCTAGAGTGTAGCCTCAAACTTCTGTACTCAAGTGATCCTCTTACCTCAGCCTCCCAAAGTGCTGGGACTACAGGCATGAGCTATCACGCCTAGCACAAGTTGACAAATCAGAACCTGTCCTTTATGCATTACCCTGGAATAAAATTCAGACTCCTCCCCTGGGGACCCAGGCCCTGGTGTGGCCCTACCTCCCCCAACGCCCCTGTGGTCACTGAAGTCCCTCCACTCAGGTACCTCCCAGTCCCTCATCTTTCCCCTGTGGCCGGGCATCTGCTGTCAGATCTTTGCCCTCTGGTCCTTCCCATCCTCCTTCCTCTCAGTCCCTATAACCCCTCAGGTGTCTCCTGCATGGCATTTATCACCATTTAGTCACTCTGTTTGTCACTAGTCTGCTTATCTTCCTCCCCACCTGCAACACCAGGTATCATGCCTATCTGGCTGGTCTCGCCCAGTGCCTACAGCAGAATGGCACAATGCAGGTTTGCCATACAATTTAAGGAACTGGCCAGGTGTGGTGGCTCATGCCTGTAATCCAGCACTTTGGGAGGCTGAGGCGGGCAGATTGCTTGAGCCCAGGAATTCAAGACCAGCCTGGGCAACATAGCAAGACCCCATTCTCAAAACAAAATTTAAGGAATAGTGGAATTACATCTTTGAGACAGTGGACCATACCCTGGAGTCCCCCTAACAGATTTTTTTTTTTTTTTTTTGGACAGAGTCTCACTCTTGTTGCACAGGCTGGAGTGCAGGGGCACAATCTTGGCTCACTGCAACCTCTACTTCTCAGGTTCAAGCAATTCTCCTGCCTCAGCTACCCAAGTAGCTGGGATTACAGGCACCTGCCACCACACACAACTAGTTTTGTATTTTTAGTAGAGACGGAGTTTCACCATGTTGGCCAGCCTGGTCTCAAACTCCTGACCTCAAGTGATCCACCCATCTTGGCCTCCCAAAGTGCTAGAATTATAGGCGTGAGCCACCATGCCCAGCCCCTCACCACCGACTTCTAATCCAGCATCCCAAACTTGAATGCCCAAAGGGGACCAGCAGGTCACATAAGGATGAGACATGTTAGGAAGTTTCCCATGGGTGCATCATGCTTACAGGTTGGAAGTAATATTCTTAGCTTATGCAAAGAAAACTCCTCTCCTACATTTTTTTTGAAACTGAAGGCCATCTTTGGCTAATTTACATTTTTCTACTTTTGTCCAGGTACAGAGTTTGGAGAAATATTTCTCTTTTCTCTCATTCTGACTATAGAAAAATCAAAAGTTCGCCAGGTGTGGAGGCTCATGCCTGTAATCCTAACACTTTGGGAGGCTGAGGCCGGTGGATCACCTGAGGTCAGAGGTTCCAGACCAGCCTGGGCAACATGGTGTAACACTGTCTCTACTAAAAATACAAAAATTAGCCGGGGGGTGGTGGTTCATACCTGTAATCCTAGCTACTCGGGAGGCTGAGACAGGAGAATCGTTTGAACCCAGGAGGCGGAGGTTGCAGTGAGCTGAGATTGCGCCACTGCACTCCAGCCTGGGTGACAAGAGCAAGACTCTGTCTCAAAATTTAAAAAAAAAAAGGGGAAGTTCAAACCAGAAAGAGGGGTGGCAGGGAACTGGTTGAACAGAAAACCCGAGGCCCAGGAAATAGTAACTCACCTGCCAACCCAGCTCAAGGCACCGCCCCTCAGCAGCTCCTCCATCTGGGGAAAGCAGTGTGAAGTCCAGGGAGAGCTTGTGTGCCCTCACTTGCCCTATCTCCTGCTGCTCTGCCTCCCACAGCTGCTCTTCTCTCCACCCCCCGAAAACCCCCTGCTTCATCCTATCCCGGGGCTTTTTGCAAGAACTGTTCTTTCTGCCTGAGATATTTTTCTCCTCAGCCAGCCAACTCCTGTTCAGGCTCAGGGCTCGTCGTAAGACAATGCTGCCTCAGGGAAGACCTCCATGACTGCACCCAGACGATAACTTTCTGTTCACCCTCCTGAGTCTCTGCACACACAGGTGCCCTATCACACATCCGCCCATGTCATGTGCTTTGTAGCATTCATTACGATTTAGAGGTCTTGCTACGGTTTCACTTTGTTTTCTTTTTTGAGATGGGTGTCCCTCTGTCGCCCAGGCTGAAGTGCAGTGATGCGATCTCAGCTCACTGCAACCTCCATCTCCCAGGACCCAGGTGATCTTCCCACCTCGGCCTCTCTAGTAGATGGGACCACAGGCACATACCACCACGCCCAGTTAATTTTTGTAGAGATGGGAATCTGCCATATTGCCCAGGCTGGTCTCGAACTCCTGGCACAAAGGATCTGCCCACCTCAGCCTCCCAAAGTGCTAGGATTACAGGCGTGAGCCACTGCGTCTGGCCTTGTTATGTGTTCTGTCTGGCAGTGCCACGGGGGAAGGGCTTTGTGTGTCTAACTGCCTGTGGCGTCCCCAGCTCCAGGAAAGACTTGGCACATACTGAGGTTGAAGGTGCTGAATGAAGCAGGCCCCACTTCACTGGGAGGCCCAGGCCCCCTAAGGCTGGGGTTGGCTGGACTGAGATTTCTACTGCTCCATGGATGAGGCAAAAGTGCCCCTGGGAGACAGGCTGGTGGGAGGAGGCTGCTGTCCAGGCCTGTTCGCAAACCAGGTTTCCCTTTTCCTGCTCATCTGCCCACCTGGAAACTGTTCCAGCCTGAGGATCTGCTAATGAATTAAGCTTTAAAAGTGGAGGTTGCACGTGACTGTGCTCTGGCGCAGTTTCTGTTTCTTTTGGTAAATAAACTTCAACAAGCGTTTTAAGTGGGTTATTGCTGCATGGAGCTACAGGGAGTTGAGGCTCTTTACTACACATCCCTTACACATGAGCATAATCAAACCCGTGACTGGGTTAAAGAGAGCCCTGAGTGAGAAAATGAAATTAATACATGCAGTTTCTCTTAAAGATTATTCCTAATAGAGACAAAATGAAGCTGGGGCTTAGCCACTGGGCAAAATGACATGAAGCTGCTGAGAGTAAGGGAGAGAAGGAATAAGAAATGCACTCAGGATGCTAAAGGCAGTGAAAAGTCGCAGACAACCTAAATGTCTATGCCGGAGTCCCTGGGACACTAGACCAAAGTATGCTTGGGGAGCGTGCAGCCTCCCCCAGGACCCTGCCTGGCAAAACGCAGCAGCCCTGAACCATTTATGAATAATTCATAAATTACGGTCCATCCACACAACGTCATTTATGCTGTGAGAGCCTCTGTTTGCATAACACCATCCCAGTCACCGGGTCACTGCCATGACACAATGACATAAGCCATGAACAGAGTTTGGCAAACTGGTGCCACACAGGATGTGCTCAGGAATGGGAGCAATTACTGTTTCATCGTGGGACACTAGGAAGCCAGAGGGTGACAGAGACCCAGGCTCTCCAACATGGCAACCACATGTCTCACGGGACTACTGAACACTTCAAATGTGGTCAGTCCAAGCTGAGACGGACTGAAAGTTCAGTATCAAAACCCTGATTTTGAAAACTCAGGACAAGGAACAGAATGTAAAATTTCATTTACTTTTTACTGTTGATCACATGTTGAAATATTTGGATATATATATATATATTTTTTTTTTTGAGACGGAGTCTTGCTCTGTCGCCCAGGCTAGAGTGCAGTGGCACGATCTCAGCTCACTACAAGCTCCACTTCCCGGGTTCACGCCATTCTCCTGCCTCAGCCTCCCAAGTAGCTGGGACTACAGGTGCCCGCCACCACACCTGGCTAATTTTTTGTATTCTTAGTAGAGACGGGGTTTCACCATGTTAGCCAGGATGGTCTCGATCTCCTAACCTCGTGATCCGCCTGCCTCGGCCTCCCAAAGTGCTGGGATTACAGGCGTGAGCCACTGCGCCCGGCCTGGATATATTTTTATTTTTTTATTAACTAGAGACGGGGACCTCACTGTGTTGCCCAGTCTGGTCTCAAACTCCTTGGGCTCAAGGGATCTTCCAGTCTTGGCCTCCCAAAGTGCTGGGACTACAAGTGTGAGCCACTGCACCTGGCCCAGATATACTGTTATTTTAAATATATTAAAATTACTTTCACCTGTTTCTTTTCTTGTTACTCTTTTGGCTTTTGTTGTTGTTTTGTTTTGTTTTTTTTGAGATGGAGTTTTCCTCTTGTCGCCCAGGCTTGAGTGTAATGGCACAATCTCGGCCCACTGCAACCTCCGCCTCCCAGGTTCAAGCAATTCTCATGACTCAGCCTCCCAAGTAGCTGGGATTACGGGCATGTGCCACCATACCCAGCTAATTTTATATTTTTAGTAGAGACGGGGTTTCTCCATGTTGGTCAGGCTGGTCTCAAATTCCCGACCTCAGGTGATCCACCCGTCTTGGCCTCCCAAGGTGCTGGGATTACAGGTGTGAGCCACCATGCCTGGCATTTTTTTTTTTTTTTTTTGAGACAGTCTCACTCTATCACCCAGGCTGGAGTGCAGTGGCATGATCTCGGCTCACTGCAACCTCCGCCTCCCAGGTTCAAGCAGTTCTCGTGACTCAGCCTCCCGAGTAGCTGGGATTACAGGTATATGCCACCATATCTGGCTAATTTTTGTATTTTTAGTAGAGACTGGGTTCCACCATGTTGGCCAGGCTGGTCTCAAACTCCTGGCCTCAAGTGATCTGCCTGCGCTGGCCTCCGAAAATGCTGGAATTACAGACGTGAGCCATGGTGCCTGGCTACCTGTTTCTTTTTCATGTAGCTCCTGGAACACTAAAACTTGCATAGGTGGCCAGGCACAGTTGCTCACACCTGTAATCCCAGCACTTCAGGAGGCCAAGGCGGGCAAATCACCTGAGGCCAGGAGTTCAAGATCACCTTGACCAACATGGAGAAACCCTGTCTCTACTAAAAATACAAAAATTAGCTGGGCATGGTAGTGCATGCCTCTAATCCCAGCTTCTCAGGAGGCTGAGACAGGAGAATCACTTGAACCCGGGAGGCAGAGGTTGCAGTGAGCCTAGATCGTACCATTGCATTCCAGCCTGGGCAACAAGAGCAAAACTGTCTCAAAAAAAAAAAATTGCATAGGTGGCTCACATTTGTAGCTCCAATTATATTTCTGTTGGACAGTGTTTATGGATACATGCTCATGTTATTTTTAATTTTTAAATTTTTTTTTTTTTTTTTTATCTTTTAACATTTTTGTAGAGACAGGGGTTTCCCTGCGTTGCCCAGACTGGTCTTGAATTCCTGGTCTCAAGTGATCCTCCCACTTCAGCTTCCCAAGTTGCTGGAATTACAGGCATAAGCCACTGTGCCCTGCCTCCATGCTATTTTTAAAATTGAGATATAATTCACAAACCACAAAATTCACCCTTTTAACGTGCACAATTCAGCAGTTTTCAGTATATTCACAAATTTGTGCAACCATCACAACTATCTAACATCCAGAACATGTTCACCACACCAACATGAAGCTCCATACCTTCCCATTAGTAGTCCCCACCCATTTGCCCATGCTATTTTGAGTAAAGAAAAGCAAGTTGCAGGACAGTATTACAGCAGCATGTGAGGTTTCATTTAAAACGAATATAGATGGATGGGCCAGGCATGGTGTCACACGCTTATAATCCCAGCACTTTGGGAGGCTGAGGCCAGAGGATCTCTTGGACCCAGGAGTTCAAGACCTGGGCAACATAGTGAGATCTTGTCTCCATAAAATAACTTTGTTTTAAAAGTTAACCTGACATGGTGGTACACACCTGTGGTCCTGGCTATGTGGGAGGCTGAGGTGGGAGGATCACTTGAGCCCAGGAGGTTGAGGCTGCATTGAGCTACGATTGTGTCACTGCACTCCAGCCTGAGTGACAAAATGAAACCCTGTCTCAAAAAAAAAAAAAAAAACCTAAAAAACAAAAAACTTCTGTTCAAAAAATATTTTAAAAATATGTGGAGATGGCCGGGCGTGGTGGCTCACACCTGTCATTCCAGCACTTTGGGAGGCTGAGGCAGGCGGATCACAAGGCCAAGAGATAGATACCATCCTGGCCAACATGGTGAAACCCTGTCTCTACTAAAAATACAAAAACTAGATGCGTATGGTGGCATGTGCCTGTAGTCCCAGCTACTCTGGAGGCTGAGGCAGGAGAATCACTTGAACTTGGAAGGCGGAGGTTGCAGTGAGCTGAGATCGTGTCACTGCACTCCAGCCTATATATGGAGAAAAATAAAAAGAGAAAAGAAAAAACATATATATATATATATATAAAATACCGAGTTCACTAGGAGTTAAAAATATTTTTAATATATACATATATACAGAAAGAATATATATAGAAAAAATATATATATTATATATATATGGAAAGATATTTTTATTTTTATTTTTTTTTTGAGAGGGAGTTTTGCTCTTGTTGCCCAGGCTGGAGTGCAATGGCTGATCTCAGCTCACTGCAACCTCCACCTCCCAGGTTCACGCGATTCTCCTGCCTCAGCCTCCCAAGTAGCTGGGATTACACGCCCCGCTAATTTTTGTATTTTTAGGAGAGACGGGATTTCGCCATGTTGGTCAGACGGGTCTTGAACTCCAGACCTCAGGTGATCCACCCGCCTCGGCCTCCCAATAGTGCTGGGATTACAGGCGTGAGCCACCACGCCTGGCGAAATAGATTTTTTTTTTTTATACATGTCTCACTCTGTCGCCCAGGCTGGAGTGCAGTGGCATGATCAAGCCTCACTGCAGCCTCCGTCTTCCCCGTCCCCCATCCCCATCCCAAGCAATCCTCCTTCCTCAGCCTCCTAGAATGCTGGGACCACTGGCGCGAGCCAATGCTCTGCCTAGACAGATACAGATATACCGATATCTACATTTGTAAATGCATTTTAAATGTCCGGAATGATTTATACCAAACTGTTAATGCTGGTTTTCTAAGAAAACTAGAATTGGGATGGGAGAGAAAAGAGAAAGGGGTGCACAGCCTTTATTTTAAATACTCCTGTACTGCTTTTGTGGTTTAAAAAGAGAATGGGTTGAATTTCTGGCCGTAAATAACTCCTAGTGAACTCGGGTAAAAAAGAGAATGGGTTGAATTTCTGGCCGTAAATAACTCCTAGTGAACTAGGGTAAATAACTTTTTCACAGCACCGTCGACAGATGCCTCCAGCCGGAAGGTAGAGGGTCTCGTTTTAGATCTGCTTTTCACTTGGTGCTTTTAAAATAGAAAGCGCAGACAGAGGCGTGGTGTTTTCGCTCCGAGCCGCTGCAGCGCAGCGCAGCCTCAGGACTCCCCGCACAGCCGCAGCCTGCGGCGCCGCTCGGCCGGGGCACCGCGCTCGGAGGTAGCCGGGTCAGGGGCGGTCCCGGGGTCCGCCTCTCCCAGGGCTGGCCTAGCAAAGGGCGGCGCCTCGGGACCCGGCGGATGCTGGGGTACCTGGGTGGGGAGGGAAAGCGAGCCTGGGCCTCCGGGGCCCAGTGTCGCCCGGAGCAGGGGCGACCCGCTGCGCATCTCTGGGTGGCGCCCCGCAGCCACCGTTCAGGAAGGGGGGAATCCCCGGGTCCCCCATTCCGGGAGCGAGAGGATGCTCCGGGGAAGCCGAGGATCCGGAGCCCGGACCCCCAACCGCGAGAACCCTCTCCTCCAACTCCGCAGCCCCGTCCCCTACCTCGGCCCCAGGCTCGGGGGTCAGGAAGAGCGCGAGCTCGCGCGCTCCGCTTCGCACGGGCTCCGGCTGGTCGGCGTTCACGAGCAGCATCAGGAGGGCAGCGAGGTCCGGTTGGCGGAGGCTGCCTGGGAGCCCGTGGTTGCGCCCGGGCCTCCGAGCCCCGCCCCCGGTCCGCTGCATGCTCCGCGGCCCGCCTGGCGGAGGCGGGGCAGGTGCGCTCCCGGCGGTCGCGGCTCTCAGCTCCAGGAGCGCCGGGCCGAGCGGGCAGCGCCACCCAGTGGCGAGCGGCGCGCGCTGCGCCCGCCCCCGCAGCACCTGGGCACCAGCGCTTTGCAAACTCGCTTGCAGATGGCAGTCACCTGGAGCTCTTTTAGAATTTCCCAAGTCCGGACCACACCGTATCTGGGTTGGGACCCGGGTATCAGGATCTTTTGATGTTTTGTAGGTGGTTCCAACCAGATTGTTGACCGAAAGCTGAATTTGAGAGCTATTGGGGCGAGCCACCCCTCCTCATCGGAATCCCGGTAGAGTATGGGCTCCCGGCCCCCGCTGTACAATAGAATCCCCGGGGAGCTTTTAAAAGCCCGGAAGCCAGGCCTCGCACCAGGCCGATTAAATCGGAATCCTTCGCAGTGGGGCTTAGGCATCGGTAGTTTCTAAAGCTCCCCGGGTGATTCTAACGGGCGTCCGGGTTAGAGAGGCGCTATCTTAGAGGAAGCCCAAAGCCGCCCGCTCCCCTTCCGTTCCCGTCCTGCTAAAGCATCTAGTTTGCATCCGGCGGAGGGTCCTGGAGTTGAGGGAAGGCCGAGTGTGACGGTCCTCGTCTTCCTCTTCCGTGCAGCTTTTAAAATAAGCTTCGCCAGGAAACTATTGAGCGCACTAAATTTGACAGCCGCCCCCTACTCCCTCCACGCTCTCGGAGGCTGGCCTAGATAGACCCTTTACAGCCCTGGGGCTGAAGAGAGCGAGGCGCGCCCCATCCCCCACCCCAGCAGTGCTAATGAGGAAAGTACTAAAAGGCAAATAGGTGTAAGGGCTGAAGTTTAAATTTTTCGTTTGATGACTTTTTTATTTTTAATTAATTTTTTTTTTTTTTTTTTTGGAGACGGACTCGCTCTGTCGCCCAGGCTGGAGTGCGCGATTTCGGCTCACTACAACCTCCACCTCCTGGGTTCAAGCAATTCTCCCCCTCCCTCAACCTCCCGAGTAGCTGGGATTACAGGCCCCGGTCACCATGCCCGGCTAATTTTTGTATTTTTTAGTAGAGACGGGGTTTCGCCATGTTGGCCAGGCTGGTCTCGAACTCCTGACCTCAGGTGAGCCACCCGCCTCGGCCTCCCAAAGTGCTGGGATTACAGGCGTGAGCCACCACCCCCGGCCTGCTGACTTTTCTTTAAATGTTAAATCGCCTTAAAAAAAAAAAAAAAAGGAAAAAGAAAGAAATACTTAAAATTACAGGGTGTGGTGGTGCACAACTGTAGTCCTAACTATTGGGGAGGCAGATGCAGGAGGATTGTTTGAGGCCAGGAGTTCTTGGATACAGCGAGCTATGATTGCACCACTGCACTCCAGCCTGTGTGACACAGTGAAACCCTGTCCTTTGTTTTTTTCAAAAAAAAGAGGGGGCTGGTATCAAGGGTGCAAATAAATATACAGGGCATCCCACACCTTCCTCTCCATTAAGTCTGAATTTATATTGTAGTTGGCCACCCTAGGTAGGGGCCTAAACAACACATATTTGATCTGCCGTTTGTGTAGTACATCACAATTCCCACTTCCAAATCTGCCCACTGCTAATTTCTCCCTATCCAAATATCCAGGCCTTCACGCCAGTCATTTTCTGGAAAATTCTTGGCAAAGACTTGGGCCCCAAGTGCTTAAGGGTTTTATAGGAACTCACTGAGCCCACGCTTGGCCATTCGTCATTGTCATGATTTCCCTGATGCTGTGAGCCCTCCTCGCCATCCCCTGGGAGCCGGTCTTAGACCCTCTTCACCCTAGCCTGCTGGCTGGGCATCTCCCACAAAGAGTCCAGGACTGGCCTCAGATCACCAAATTGACCTGAGCACAGCAAACTTCTCCTGGTGGATAAATCTCAGAAACAAAGCTAAGGAAGGAAAGCCGTGTTGCAGAAGGCTCTGTAGGGCACTGTGCCATTAGCACAGTTTTTAAAACATGCAGAACCACACTATAGATTGTTTATGGACACCGACAGATGGAGCAAAAGTACAAAGCTGTGCATGGGAACGATGCACCCCATGTTCCAAAAGTGGTTACTTTAAGGCAGGGGAGAAGACACTGGGGAGGGGTATGGGAGGGATTTCTTTTTCTTTTCTTCTTCTTCTCCTTCTCCTTCTCCTTCTCCTTCTCCTTCTCCTTCTCCTTCTCCTTCTTCTTCTTCTTCTTTCTTCTTCTTCTCTTTTTTTTTTTTTTTTTTTTTTTTGAGACAGAGACTCACTTTGCTGCCCAGGCTGGAGTGCAGTGGCACAATCTCGGCTCACTGCAACCTCCATCTCCCGGGTTCAAGCAATTCTCCTGCCTCAGCCTCCCAAGTAACTGGGATTACAGGAACAAGCAACACCGAGCCCAGCCAATTTTTGTATTTTTAGTAGAGATGGAGATTCAACATGTTGGCCCGGCCAGTCTCAAACTCCTGGTTTCAAGTGACGCACCAGTCTCGGCCTCCCAAAGAGCTGGGATTACAGGAGTGAGGCACCACGCCCAGTCCAAGAGGGATTTAATTTTTTTTTTTTTTTTTTTTTTTGAGACAGAGTCTCACTCTGTTGCCCAGGCTGATGTGCAGTGGCATGATCTCAGCTCACTGAAACAGCTGCCTTTCGGGCTCAAGTGGTCCTCCTGCCTCAGCCTCCTAAGTAGCTGGGATTACAAGCACATGCCACCACGCCTACTTTTTTTTTTTTTTTTTTTTTTGAGACGGAGTCTCTGTAGCCCAGGCTGGAGTGCAGTGGCATGATCTCGGCTCACTGCAACCTCCTCCTCCCGGGTTCAAGTGATTCTCCTGTCTCAGCCTCCCGAGTAGGTGGTATTACAGGCACCCACCACCACACACGGCTAATTTTTATATTTTTCATAGAAACGGGGTTTCACCATCTTGGCCAGGCTGGTCTCGAAGTCTCGACCTCAGGTGATCTGCCGCCTTGGCCTCCCAAAGTGCTGGGATTACAGGCGTGAGCCACCGCACCCGGCTACACCTGACTAATTTTTTGTATTTTTAGGAGAGATGGATTTTTGCCATGTTGGCAAGGCTGGTCTTGAACTCCTGACCTCAGGTGTTCAGCTGAGAGGGATTTTCAATATTTGGAACGTTTTATTTCTTCGGCTGCTGTTTGTAACAATATCAAAACTGTGTGAATGTCTAAAATGATTCATTAAAAAAAAAAAAAAAAAGCCAGCCTGTCATGGTGGCTCATGCCTATAATCCCAGCACTTTGGGAGTAGGAGGCCAAGGCGGGCAGATCTTGAGGCCAGGAGTTTGAGACCAGCCTGGCCAACATGGCGAAACTCCTGTATCTACAAAAAACACAAAACTTAGCTAGGAGTGGTGGCACACGCCTGTGGTCCCAGCTACTTGGGAGGCTGAGATGAGAGGACCACCTGAGCCCAGAGGTCAAGGCTGCAGTGAGCCCAGATCACTTCACTGCACTGTAGCCTGGGTGACAGAGCCAGGCCCTGTCTCAAAAAATAAAATAAAAAATGAAAAGAAAATTACCTTTATCAAAAAAAAAAAAAAAAGCCTGGGATATTAACTGAAAGTGCTAATTGCCCAAATCTTCTTCCCTCAGGAGAGAGGAGGCCTGGGGAAGGGGTCTCTGCATCCTTCACAAGTGTCCCAGCGATTTATACCCTGGGCCAGGTTGGCTGGTTGACAGTCATTTTGTTTCTAACCTTTTTTTCTGAATGTGTGATTGTAGCTTAGAAATATTTTGCTAAGGGAGGGGGGAGGGATAGCATTAGGAGATATACCTAATGTAAATGACGAGTTAATGGGTGCAGCACACCAACATGGCACATGTATACATATGTAACAAACCTGCATGTTGTACCCATGTACCCTAGAACTTAAAGTATAAAAAAAAAAAAGAAATACTTTGCTAAAAATATGGATGCCCACAAGGCCACCCCAGATGTTCTGAGTCAGGATCTTTGGTGAGAGGGGGCACTGGGCCTCTGCATTTAAGAAGCTCTGCATTGATTCTAATGCACACTAATGTTTGGGAATAACGCTATCCAGGGGCTCAGCCGCGCTGTCAGCCTTAGTCAGGGACCCCCGTGGGAGGTCAAGTAAATGATTTTACACAAAGAGGATTGGGTTTTTAGACATCTCCCCAGCATCTCAGGGTGCTGGGCTCCTGCCCAGGGGTCCTGCCCTTGCTGCTCCCTGCCCTAGGTCCGCAGCCCTTGGGAAGGCCCCCGACAGCCGTGAGCCCGAGGCCTGGAATGCAGCCTGCCCAGGCCGCACCCTGCCCAAACCAGTTTGAACCAGCTGCAGGGATGGAGCCGTGGCGCGTCCCCACGAGCTCCCTCTGGTGCCCAAGCCGGGCTGAGAGTGCTGCTCCCGCCTCCTGCTCGGGAGGCCTCCTCGGGTGCAGACAGTGGCTCCAACCCAGCCTAGGGGGGTGGGGGTGCCAGTGGTTGCCAGGCCCGAAGGCCCCTGGGAGCTGTAGTCCCCCGCTGGGTCCCACGTCTCACACCCTTCTGCCCCAACCCCATCTGCTTCACCTCTAGCTGCAAAATGACTGCCTATCTGTGTCTTTTCAAAGTCAGTTCTCCCAGCACAGGCCTCAGGCACACAAAGTTCTAGACCAGACAGTTCCCAAACGTGGCTTCACATTGAAAACTCCTGGGAAACTTCCAGAAAATACTGATGCCTAGACCCCACCCCCAGAGGCTGTGACTATTGGTCTGGGGTGTAGCCTCGGCTTTGATGGTTTTAAAAATGCCCCTAGGTGATTCCGATCTACACTGTTTCAGCGCTGGCATAGCTTTGTCTGGGACCCTGATCTCGAAAACCATATTCGTTGCTAATGTGTGCTAATGTGTCCTGAGCCCTTACTATGTGCCTGGCACTGTTCTAAGCTCTTTACGTAGATGCCCTCACTGGATTCTCACCACACCCTGTGAGGCAAGTAGGTCCTGCGACGATGCCCTCAGTCGAAAGAACACGTGACAGGCGGTGGCTCATGCCTGTAATCCCAACACTGTGGGAGGCTGAGGTGGGGAGAATTGCTTGGGACCAGGTTTCGAGATCAGCCTGGGCACCTCTCTCTGGAAAAAATAAATAAAATGTGAAGTTGCTCTCCTACTTAGTGTGTTTCCCCACTAGGGAAATAATTTCAAGAACAACCCATCTTCATAGAAGCATAGTGAAAAACCAGGTATTGGCCGGGCATGGTGCCTCATGCCTGTAATCCCAGCACTTTGGGAGGCTGAGGTGGGTGGATTGCTTGAGGTCAAGAATTCGACACCAGCCCGGCCAACATGGTGAAACCCCGTCTCCAGTAAAAATACAAAAATTAGCCAGGCTTGGTGGTACTTGCTCCTGTAATCCCAGCTACTCGGGAGGCTGAGGCAGGAGAATTGCTTGAACCCAGAGGCAGAGGTTGTGGTGAGCCGAGATCGTGCCACTGCTCTCCAGTCTGGTCAAGAGAGTAAGATGCTGTCTCAAACAAACAAACAAACAAACACCCAACACCACCAACAACAATAAAAACCCAGATATTAAAAAACATTTTGGGGCCAGGCACAGTGGCTCACACCTGTAATCCCAGCACTTTGGGAGGCTGAGGTGGGCGGATCGCCTGAGGTCAGGAGTTCGAGACCAGCCTGGCCAACAGGGTGAAACCCCCGTCTCTACTAAAAATCAAAATGCAAAAATTAGCCGGCTGTGGTGGCAGGCACCTGTAATCCCAGCTACTCGGGAGGCTGAGGCAGGAGAATTGCTTGAACTAGGGAGGTGGAGGTTGCAGTAAGCCGAGATCGCGCCATTGCACTCCAGCCTGGGGGACAAGAGCGAGACTTCGTCTCAAAAATAAATACATGAATAAATAAACATTTTTGGCCACCCAAAGCTGGTGGGTCGCTTGAGCTCAAGAGTTCGAGACCAGCCTGGGCAACATGGTGAAACCCCATCTCTGCAAAAATTACAAAAATTAGCCAGGTATGGTGTCATGTACCTGTAGTTCCAGCTACTCAGGAGGCTGAGGCAGGAGGATCACTTGAGCCTGGGACATTGAGGCTGCAGAGAGCTGTGATCACACCACTGCACTCCATCCTGGGTGACAGAGCGAGACTGCCATCTCAAAAGAATAAACAAAAACTATTTTTATGTCATAATTTTGAAATGTTCACTACAGTAACAGGACACAGCAATCACAGCTTCCCATTCTCTCCCTGATAAGGAAAGCTTCTGCGTCTCTGCAGTCATTTGAGCAGTTTCTCTCCACTCCTTTCCCTTTCACAACAGAGCCACATAAAGGGTCTTGCGGCTTTAGAGGCAAAAGGCCACAGGGCAAGTTTCCAAATGCTCCCTGAGTGTCGCGTTTAGCCTTACGGCAGAGCTTCCCTGGCCTTAAGAAGCGAGAGGAGAGTGACTTAGTTGGAGGGCGAAGGAATGTTCTCCCTTCCAGTTAATGAAATTGTGTCCCTACTTGTTTTCTCTGCCTCTATCTAAACAGTAAGTGGCGGAAACTACTGGCCTGATGCAGGGACATTAGAGGTCCCCCGAGGTGTGAGTTTCAGTGCTGTCCATGGATTCGCATTCACTGCTCTCAGCCACCTCTGGGTGTTACAGGTGTTACTCCTCATCCAAGACCGCTGGGGCCAGATGTGTTTCAGAATCAGAACTCTTTGGAGTGTAGAAGGCTAATACAAAGTACATACAAGTCCCAGGGGAGCTGGAGCAGCATCCTCTTATCTAATCATATTTCTCAGAAAAATGTGTGGATATTTACCTTAACTGAGCTAAATAGAAGCCTTAAATAACCCCCGTCTCTTCACCTCAGTGAATTTCTGCCAAACTGATGGGAAAGAAAGCTAATGGTTTTGGCGTTTCCTGGATTTCAAAATTATAAAAAAAGAATTGACTTGTTTTCCAATCCCACAGCTAGAGAAAATGAGGCCCTCACACATAACCATGAAGTGGAGCTGTTGAGCTTTGCACCTATTATATCACATAGAGATAGATGAGAATCTGCTAGAAAACTGCTAAATACCCTAGTAAAAACCGTATTCTTTAGACTATATGAGACATTTGTTTTCTTGTTTCAGAAACTTGTGTTTTTGTTCATTGAGATTCTAAGAACTTCTTTCTCTCTTCTTTCATTAAGATTCTTCTTTTTTTTTTTTTTTTAGTAAGACGAGGTTTCACTATGTTGGCCAGGCTGGTTTCAAACTCCTGACTTCATGTGATCCACCCACCTAGGCCTCCCAAAGTGCTGGGATTACAGGCATGAGCCACTGCAACCAGCCTTTCATTAAGATTCTAAGGACTTATTTCTTTCTCTCTTTTCTGTCTCCCTTTCTCTCCCCTTCTTTCCCTCCCTTTCTCCCTCCCTCCCTTCCTTCCTTCCCTCCCTCCCTCCCTTCTTTCCTTCCTCTCTGCCTTGCCTTTCTTGCCTTGACAGAGTCTCACTCTGTGGCCCAGGCTGGAGTGCAGTGGCACTGATCTCGGTTCACTGCCGCCTGGACCTCCTGGGCTCAACCCATCTTCCCATCTCAGCATCCCAGGTAGCTGGGACTACAGGCACGTACCACCATGCCCAGGTAATTTTTGTAGAAACGGGGTTTCGCCATGTTGCCCAGGCTGGTCTCGAACTCCTAAGCTCAAGCCATCCTCCCACCACAGCCACCCAAAGTGCTGGGATTACAGGCATGAGCCACGACACCCGGCCTTTCATTAAAATTCTAGGCCGGGCGCGGTGGCTCAAGCCTGTAATCCCAGCACTTTGGGAGGCCGAGACGGGCGGATCACGAGGTCAGGAGATCGAGACCATCCTGGCTAACATGGTGAAACCCCGTCTCTACTAAAACTACAAAAAACTAGCCGGGCGAGGTGGCAGGTGCCTGTAGTCCCAGCTACTCCGGAGGCTGAGGCAGGAGAATGGCGTAAACCCGGGAGGCAGAGCTTGCAGTGAGCTGAGATCCGGCCACCGCACTCCAGCTGGGGTGACAGAGCAAGACTCCGCCTCAAAAAAAAATTAAATAAATAAATAAAATAAAATAAAATAAAATTCTAAAGATTTCTTTCTTTCTCTCTTTTCTTCCTTTCTCTTTCTTTCCTTCTCTCTCTTTCCTTCTTTCTCTTTCTTTCTCCTCTTTTTCCTCTTCTCTCTCTCTCTGCCCCTCTTTCCTCTCTCCCTTTCCTTTCTTTTCTTTTTTTTTTTTTTGTAAAATGGAGTCACTCTTTCACCCAGGCTGGAGTGCAATGGCACAATCTCGGCTCACCACAACCTCTGCCTCCTACATTCAAGTGATTCTCCTGCTTCAGCCTCCCAAATAGCTAGGACTACAGGCGCACACCACCAAGTCCGGCTAACTTTTTTTGTATTTTAGTAGAGACAGGGTTTCACCGTGTTGCTCAGGCTGGTCTAGAACTCCTGAGCTCAGGCAATCCACACACCTTGGCCTCTCAAAGTGCTAGGATTACAGATGTGAGCCACCACACCCGGACTTTTCTTTTCATGCCTTAACAGGGTCTCAGTCTCTTTGGCCCAGACTGGAGTACAGTGGCACTGATTTCGGCTCACTGTAGCCTTGACCTCCCGGGCTCAACCAATCCTTCCACCTCAGCCTCCCAGGTAGCTGGGACTACAGGCGCACACCACCATGCCCAGCTAATTTTTGTAGAAACGGGGTTTCGCCATGTTGCCCAGGCTGGCCTCGAACTCCTGAGCTCAAGCCATTCTTCCACCGCAGCCTCCCAAAGTGTTGGGATTACAGGCATGACCCACCATGCCCAGCCTCAAAGGACTTTTCCATCTTTGGAGTCCATGGCATGGCTGTGTTCTTTGTAAATGAGATGCTGCTCTATATGAACTCTGCAGTCATATCAATAACATAAAAAGCTGAGCCAGGCCTCCGGTTGTAACAGTGGCCAAAAGCAACCACATTACAAAATTTAGCAAAAAAAAAAAATTTTTTTTAATGCATTTACCTTAATGAGGATGTGGGAAATCTTGTTTTCAGCAGTTCATGTGACAAACACAGATCTTTTAAAGGGACTCTGAGTTCAATTTAAGGCAATGAAATAATATAGCTGATATAAAGCAAATGGGAATGAGGATGTTTACTTAGAAGAACACTGAATGCAAAACAGAGGGCCAAGAAACAGTGACCCCGGCTCTGGGACAGCCCCTTGTGGGTGCAGAGAGTGGCTTCGGGCGGGAGCATTGCATAGGGCTAAGTACACAGGTCCTAGACTCAAACTGCCTGGGTTCGAATTCTGGCTCCCCACACAGAATGACTGTGTGATCTCGGTGGAGTTACTTCACTGCTTTGTGCTTGACTTTCCTCTCCAGTAAAATGGCATGATACAACTCAAAAGGTTGTTAAAAAGATTCAACGAGGCTAGGCATGGAGGCTCACACCTGTAATCCTAGCACTTTGGGAGACTGAGGCAGGTGGATCACTTGAGGCCAGGAGTTTGAGACCAGCCTGGGCAACATGGAGAAACCCTGTCTCTTCTAAAAATACAAAAATTAGCCGAGCATGGTGGCAGGCACCTGTAATCTCATCTACTCAGGAGACTGAGGCCTGAGAACTGCTTGAACCTGGGAGGCAGAGGTTGAAAGGAGCGGAGATCATGCCACTGCACTCCAGCCCAGGTGACAGAGAAAGACCCTGTCTCAAAAAAAAAAAAAAAAATTCAGTAAGAACAATCTCATTATGTACGCTGTTTCAAACAGTGTCTGGCAATAAATACTACATTTTAAGTGAAATTTTAACGGCCGGGCGCGGTGGCTCAAGCCTGTAATCCCAGCACTTTGGGAGGCCGAGACGGGCGGATCACGAGGTCAGGAGATCGAGACCCTCCTGGCTAACACGGTGAAACCCCGTCTCTACTAAAAATACAAAAAATTAGCCGGGCGAGGTGGTGGGCGCCTGTGGTCCCAGCCACTCGGGAGGCTGAGGCAGGAGAATGGCGTGAACCCAGGAGGCAGAGGTTGCGGTGAGCTGAGATCCGGCCACTGCACTCTAGCCTGGGCGACAGAGCAAGACTCCGTCTCAAAAAAAAAAAAAAAAAAAAAAAAGAAATTTTGACAAACTAGGATGTTTTCAAGGAAGGGCAAAGAGGATGGCCAGATAAACAAGAGAACAGGTGACACTGCCAGGCAAAGTATTTGCCATTGTTAAATCAAGATTAGCCTAAAGCTGCCTCCTGACATATTTTAAGTTCTGCTTAAAGGTTTCTCTGTACATGGTGAGTAAATGGAGGTGTTGCCTGGGCATGGTGGCTCACGCCTGTAATCCCAGCACTTTAGGAGGCCGAGGCGGGAGGATCACTTGAGGTCAGGAGTTTGAGACCAGCCTGGCCAACATGGTGAAACCCCATCTCTACTAAAAATACAAAAATTAGCTGGGCATGGTGGCGGGCGCCTGTAGTCCCAGCTGCTTGGGAGGTCAAGGCACGAGAATCGCTTGAATCCAGGAGGAGGAGGTTGCTGTGAGCCGAGATCAAGGCACTGTGCTCCAGCCTGGTGATAGAGTGAGACTCCATCTCAAACAAAACAAAACAAAACAAAACAAAGCAAAACAAGGCCGGGCACGGTGGCTCACACCTGTAATCCCAACACTTTGGGAGGCCGAGGTGGGCGGATCACAAGGTCAGGAGACCATCCTGGCTAATACGGTGAAACCCCATCTCTAATAAAAATACCAAAAAAAAAAAAAAAAATAGCTGGGCATGGTGGCACGTGCCTGTAGTCCCAGCTACCTGGGAGGCTGAGGCAGGAGAATTGCTTGAACTCACAAGGCGGGGCTTGCAGTGAGCCAAGATCATACCACTGCACTCCAGCCTGGGTGACACAGAGAGACTCCGTCTCTGGCCAATCAAATGTTGCCAACTGTTTGAACCGTGTTCAAATAAGGCAAATGCTGAGCTGTAACCAATCTGGTTGTTTCTGTACCTCACTTCCATTTTCTTTTCTTTTCTTTTTTTTTTTTTTTGAGACAGGGTCTTGCTCTGTCACTGAAGCTGGAGTGCAATGGTGCAATCTTGGCCCACTGCAACCTCCGCCTCCTGGGTTCAAGTGATTGTCATGCCTCAGCCTCCTGAATAGCTGAGATTACAGGTGTGCACCACCACACCCGGCTAATTTTTAGTAGAGACAGGGGTTTCACCGTGTTGGCCAGGCTGGTCCCAAACTTCCGGCCTCAAGTTATCCATCCGCCTCCCAAAGTGCTGGGATTACAAGAGTGAACCACCACTCCTGGCCGCCACTTCTGTTTTCTATAAGTCACTTTCCTTTTTCTGTCCATAAATCTTTCACCATGTGGTTGTGCTGGAGTCTCTGAGCCTACTCGGGCTTGAGAGGCTCCCGATTCACAAATTGTTCATTGCTCAATTAAACTAGCTTAAATGTAATTCAGTTGAAGTTTTTATTTTATCGTCACCAACTGTGCATCTGGGTCTGTTGAGAAACTGAATATGAAGTCATCTCATGTTGGCTGGGCACGGTGGCTCATGCCTGTACTCCTAGCGCTTTGGGCAGCTAAGGCAGGAGGATCACTTGAGCTCAGGAGTTCAAGACCAGCCTGCTCAATATAGTGAGACCTTGTCTCTATTATATTAAAAAACTTTAAAAAGAGAAAAATTAAAACTAAAGTCATGTCATGTGGTGCCAATTTGAAGAAGCTGGAGCTGTTTTGCCTGGAGAAAACTTGAATGATCTGAAGGAAGATCATGAGGAAAAACAATTCAGTGAATTCTATGAGGCTTCTAAGGAAAGAAGTCCAACTGATCCAGAGAGACAAAAGCTGTAGAAGCACCATTGGCGTGGCTGTGCTGGCTGGTCGCCGCACCACTCGCATAGATGACCATCTGAGTGGCATCCCTTGGTGCTGTGCTACACAGGGGCTGAGGGAAGTGGGATTCCAAAATGGCCCCCAAGATTCCCGCCCCCTGGTGGACATGCCCTGTATAACACCCTCCCCTCTGGGGTGGGCTGGATCAGTGGATACCTGGGATATCACTCCTGAGATTAGATTCCTGACAAGCTTATTTTGAGTTACTCAAAAGGGAGATTGTGGCTGGGTGTAGTGGCTCATGCCTGTAATCCCAGCACTTTGAGAGGCAGACAGGAGGATCACTTGAGTTCAGGAGTTCAAGACCAGCCTGGGAAACATGGTGAAACCGTGTCTCTACAAAAAATACAAAAATTAGCTAGGTGTGGTGGTGCATGCCTGTAGTCCCAGCTACTTGAGAGGCTGAGGTGGGAGGACTGCTTGAGCCCAGGAGGTTGAGGCTGCAGTGAACCATAATTGCACCACTGCACTCCAGCCTGGGTGACATGGTGAGACTGTCTCAAAACAAAACAAAACAGGCCGGGTTTGGTGGCTCACGCCTGTAATCCCAGCATTTAGGGAGACTGAGGCAGGCAGATTACTGGAGCTCAGAAGTTCAAGACAAGTATTTTCTTTGCAAGGATGTAGAATACAGTTCCAGAGGAAGTTCGCCAGAATAGCAATCCCGTGAAGACAAGAACGGCATTGGTCTTGTTCAGGGCCGTGTTCTCACCATCTGGCAGAGTGGAGTTGACATATTTTGAATGAGTAGAGTTTGTGAATCATTCTTAACAGCTTCATTGAGATATAATTCACATACTATACAATTCACCTATTTAGAGTGTACATTTCAATGGTATATTTAGTACATTTGTGGAGCTGTGCAGCCATCATTTTCACGCCCCCCAAAAAAAACCCCACACACCTTATCATCACTCTGCAACCCTCCCATTCCCCTACACCTCCAAGGCAACCACTAATCTACTTTATGTCTCTAAGGATTTGGCTCTTCTGGATACTTTCATGTAAATGAAATCATATACTATATGCCCTTTGTGTTTGTTTTCACTTACTATAATGTTCTCAAGATTCATCCATGTTGTGGCATGTATCAGTATTTCATTCCTTTTTTTTTTTTTTTTTGAGACAGTCTCACTCTGTCACCCAGGCTGGAGTGCAGTGTCACCATCTTGGTTCACTGCAACCTCCACCTCCCGGGTTCAAGCGATTCTCCTGCTTCAGCCTCCTGAGTAGCTGTGATTGCAGGTGCGTGCCACCACGCCTGGCTAATTTTGTTTTGTTTTGTTTTCAGACGGAGTTTCACTCTTGTCCCCCAGGCTGGAGTGCAATGGTACGATCTCAGCTCACTGTAACCTCCGCCTTCTGGGTTCAAGCGATTCTCCAGCCTTAGCCTCCTGAGTAGCTGGGACTACAGGCACAGGCCACCATGCCCGGCTAACTTTTGTATTTTTAGTAGAGACAGAGTTTTGTCATGTTGGCCAGGCTGGTCTCAAACTCCTGGCCTCAAGTGATCCACCTGCCTTGGCCTCCCAAAGCACATTATAGGTGTGAGCCACTGCACCCGGCATCCTTCTATATTTTATAAATCTGTGCAGTGAATATATATTACTTTTGCAAGGACAAACATTAATCTGTTATTTAAAAAGTTATTCTTCAATATGAAATACGGGTGGTAGGCCGGGCGCGGTGGCTCAAGCCTGTAATCCCAGCACTTTGGGAGGCCGAGACGGGCGGATCACGAGGTCAGGAGATCGAGACCATCCTGGCTAACATGGTGAAACCCCGTCTCTACTAAGAATACAAAAAATTAGCCAGGTGTGGTGGCGGGCACCTGTAGTCCCAGCTACTTGGGAGGCTGAGGCAGGAGAATAGTGTGAACCCGAGAGGTGGAGCTTGCAGTGAGCTGAGATCCGGCCACTGCACTCCAGCCTGGGCGACAGAGCGAGACTCCGTCTCAAAAAAAAAAAAAAAAAAAAAAAAAAGAAATACGGGTGGTAGTTTTGTAAAAAGGAAGCATCCTCTATTGTCTTATCCCTCTGGAAGTATTAACCAATTGGAAATAGTGAGGAAGCTGTTTACCAAATAACTTTACACAAAAAAGAAGCAGGAGGGGAAGTTATAAACCAACAATAACCAGTTAGGGGACACAGTGGTAAAAATACCTCCTTCATATGAGAACAAAGACCAATCCCTGGAAATATTCCTAACAGGAAATGTATAGGAGCCTGAAGAAGAAAACTATGAAGGAACATAAAAGAAGAAGGAAAGAAATAGGGAAACATCATATTTGCTGAAGAGAAGGCTTCACTTCATAAAGCTACCAGGTCTTCCTAAAAAGAATCTACAAATTTAGTCCGGGGCAGTGGTTCACGCCTGTAATCCCAGCACTTTGGGAGGCTGAGGTGGAAGGATTATTTGAGGTCGAGAGTTCGAGACCAGCCTGGGCAACATGGTGAAACCCCATCTCTACTAAAAATACAAAAATTAGCCAGGCGTGGTGGTGGGCGCCTGTAATTCCAGTTACTCGAGAGGTTGAGGCACGAGAATTGCTTGAACTTAGGAGATGGAGGTTGCAGTGAGCTGAGATCCCACCACTGCACTCCAGGCTTCTCCTGCCTTGGCCTCCCAAAATGTTGGGATTACAGGTGTGAGCCACCATGGGCGACACAGTGAGACTATGTCTCAAAAAAAGAAAAAAGGAAAAAAAATCTACAAATTTAACAAAATCACAAGCTAGACCTGCAGTGGGATTTTTCTTGTAAAATGTAAAGACATCCCACAGTTGATCTGCTGAAACAAGCATGCATTATCCTATTGGTTCTAAGACCCTTCCGTTCCCCGACATTTTAACATTTTTGAGCTCAACTTGCATCCTAGGTTTAGTGAACTTAGCTGTCAAGATTAGCCCGCAAAGTTTTGAATAAGAGTAATTGAAATCACAAAATTATGATAATTACCCCTCTTGTATCATGACAGATGAAGTGGACAGAAATAAGTAAGAATGTAAAAGATCAGAATCCTACAAATATTTTAAGCTGAGAACCCAGAAAATATACAGCATACTCTGCCTCTCAAGTACCAATGGAACAGTCACAAATACTGACCCCACAGTGAGCTATTTGGAGGAAAATTCCACAGAATGAAAATAGCACAGATAGCACTCTGTGATCACAAAGCAATAATACAGGGCAGTTTTTAAAATACCGTAATAATCGGACTTTCTTCTTTTCTTACTTTTTAAGACAGGGTCTCCTTCTGTCGCCTAGGCTGAGTGCAGTGGTGCGATCACAGCTCAGTGCAGCTTCATCCTCCCAGACTTAAGTGATCCTCCCACCTCAGCCTCCCAGGTAGCTGAGACTACAGGCATGCGCCACCATGCCCAGCTAATTTTAAAGTTTTTATTTTGCAGAGACAGGGTTTTGCTATGTTGACCAGGCTGTTTTTGAACTCCTGGCCTCAAGCAATCCTCCCGCCTCGGCCTCCCAAAGTGCTGGGATTACAGGTGTGAGCCACCCCTCCTGACCAAGACTTTCTTAAACAGCTCTTATGGTAAAGAGGAAGCACAAAGCAAAGTTGCAGCACATTAAATAAAATAATAAAAACACAACATATAGAACCTGTGGAGTTCAAATAAAAATGTCCTCAGATGAAAATTTATATCCTTAAAAACCTACATGAGTAAATAAAGAAGAACAGAAAGTATAAAATATAAAGAAATAAGAAAAGAATAAAATGAATCAAGGGAGAATGGAGGAATTAATAACGATAAAGCCAGACAGTATTCAAATAGAAACTAGCGGCCATGCGCAGTGACTCATGCCTGTAATCCCAGCACTTTGGGAGGCCGGGGAAAGTGGATCACGAGGTCAAGAGATGGAGACCATCCTAGCCAACATGGTGAAACCCCCTCTCTACTAAAAAAAATACAAAAATTAGCTGGGCGGTAGTGGTGCACACCTGTAATCCCAGTACTTTGGGAGGCTGAGGCGAGTGGATCATGAGGTCAAAAGATGGAGACCATCCTGGCCAACTTGGTGAAACCCCATCTCTACTAAAAAAAATACAAAAATTAGCTGGGCATGGTGGCATGCACCTGTAGTCCCAGCTACAGGTCTTCACCTCTCCTTCACCAGGGAGGGTGAAGCAGGAGAATCACTTGAACCCAGGAGGTGGAGGTTGCAGTGAGTTGAGATCTCACCATTGCACTGCAGCCTGGCGACAGGGCAAGATTCCATCAAGAAAGAAAAGAAAAGAAGGGAAGTTTTTCCATGGCCAAACAACTATACTCATATTCTAAAATAATATTAGAGTCACAGAAATGTTCTGTGTCTTGTGTTGGTGGTTACATAGGTGTATTACATTTGTCAACATTCATCAAACTGTACTTTCAAAGCATATTTTATTATTAACATAAATCATACCTCAATAAACTGATTGTTAGGAAAGTAATATGATAAGATGGGGGAAAAAGACAAAAGAAAAGTAATATGATAAGACGGGAAAAATATTTGCAAACACATATCATAGTCAAAGTAACATGACAAGCTGGGAAAAAAAATATTTCCCAACACATATCATAGTTAAAAGTTAATCTCTTTTGGGCTGGGTGCAGTGGCTCATGCCTGTAATCCCAGCACTTTGGGAGGCAAGGTAAGTGGATCACAAGGTCAAGAGATCAAGATCATCCTGGCCAACATGGTGAAACCTCGTCTCTACTAAAAACACAAAAATTAGCTGGGTATGGTGGTATGCACCTGTAGTCCCAGGTACTCAGAGGCTGAGGCAGGAGAATCACTTGAACCCAGGAGGCAGAGGTTGCAATGAGCCGAGATTATGCCACTGCACTCCAGCCTGGGTGACAGAGCGAGACTCCAACTCAAAAAAAAAAAAAAAAAAAAACTTTATCTCTTTCATATTTAAAAGGCTTCTAGAGGCCAGGCACGGTGGCTTATGCTTGTAATCCCAGCACTTTGGGAGGGCGAGGCGGGCGAATCATGAGGTCAGGGGTTTGAGACCAGCCTGGTCAACATGGTGAAACACCATCTCTACCAAAAATATAAACATTAGCTGGGAGTGGTGGTGAGCACCTGTAATTCCATCTACTTGGGAGGCTGAGGAAGGAGAGTCACTTGAACCTGGGAGGCGGAGGTTGCAGTGAGCCAAGATCATGCCATCGCACTTCAGTAGGGACGACAGCAAAACTCTGTCTCAAAAAGAGAAAGAAAGAAAAGATAATTCAAGTAGCTCATAATCATATAAAGAGATGTTCAATCTCATTCCTAACAAGATACATTTTATTTTTAGATGAAGTCTTGTTCTGTTGCCCAGGCTGGAGTGCAGTGGCACGATCTCAGCTCAGTGCAACCCCTGCCTCCCTAGGTTCAAGCGATCCTCCTGCCTCAGCCTTCCGAGTAGCTGAGACTACAGGTGTGTACCATTATGCCTGGCTAATTTTTGTATTTTTAGTAGAGACAGGGTTTCACCATGTTGGCGAGGCTGGTCTCGAATTCGTGACCTCAAGCATTCTGCCTGCCTTGCCCTCCCAAAGTGCTGGGATTACAGGCGTAAGCCACCACAGACGGTCATAAGATACATTCTTCAACCATCAGATTAGTGAAAATCCACAGGATGGCAAAGCTGTGGGGAAACAGGCACTCTTGTCTTTGGTGGATGGGAGTAGAAACTGGTGTACCCCAAAGAGGACAAGTTGGCAGTATCTATCAGAATTAGAAAGTCGTATGCTTTTTGACTCAGTAATCCCTCTTCTAGGAATTTACTTCAGAAATGTATTTCCACATGTGCAAAATGACTTCTCAATACAACCACTGATTGCCATATAGCCCCTCCCTTCCCCCAGGTCTTCCGTATCACTCTCTCCCAGCCTGCAGGCTTCACAACCAAGGCCACCTCCTCAGAGAGTTCCTCCCTGATCCCCTTGGCTAACGTAGACTTGCCCCTCACCCGTATCCTTCAAAGAACTCATCATGGTTCTGACTGTCTCATTCATCAGTTAATCAAGTATCCTTCTCAAGAATATTAGCTCCAGAGGGCAGGGAGTTTTTCTGTCTTTAAAACAAAAAAATTTGGGGGACTGGGCACATGCTTGTAATTAGGGGTTACGCCTGTAATCCCAGCACTTTGGGAGGCTGAGGCGGGCGGAACACCTGAGGTCAGGAGTTCGAGATTAGCCTGGCCAACATGGTGAAATCTCGTCTCTACTAAAAATAAAAAAATTAGCTGGGTGCGGTGGCAGGCTCCTGTAATCCCAGCTACTCAGGAGTCTGAAGCAGAATTGCTTGAACCCAGCAGGCGGAAGTTGCAGTGAGCTGAGATCACACCATTGCACTCCAGCCTGGGGGACAAAGCAAGACTTCATCTCAAAAAAATGTCGCCCAGGCTGGTCTCAAACTCCTGGCCTCAAGCGATCCACATGGTGTGAGCCACCATGCCCGGCCTGCTTGTTTTTAAAGAGCGTATTTAAATGAAAAGGGACAAATTTAAAGGACCCTTGGTTTAAACAGAGCAGGTTGGAACCACCCTCATGGCAGCCCATGGTCCTGGCTCTGCCATCCTCCAGAACCATGTGGAGCCAGGAGGGGACACCCAAGGTGTCTCTGTGCAGAGGACAGCGGCCTGATGGACAGAGAGATGATGAGTGCCCTGATTTCTGATTTAGGAGAAGAACAAGCAACTCCTTGGGAAGCTCCAGTGTCCCCTGTGGTCCACTGTCCCAGGACTGCAGGCAAAGGGACGCCTCCTGCCCGCAGACCAGTCAACAGCAGGCACGGGAGTGAGGACCGGGGTCCAGGGAGGCCGCTTCCCTCTGTCTGTCAGTCTGCAGCCCTGGGTCCCAGCCCGCTCCACTGGTGTTTTCCCAGATAAAGATGACTCGTGAATTTCTGTGAATTATCCAGAGGGCGTTTTAATTCAAATGGCCACATCACTACCCCGTCACCACTCCTACCAGCCATGCCAGGGGTCAGCCAGGAGTCACCTTGAAGACAAAGTCTCCCTTTGGGAAAGAAGCCTTTTTTTTTTTTTTTTTTTTTTTGAGACAGAGTTTCGCTCTTGTTGCCCAGGCTGGGGTGCAATGGCACAATCTCGGCTCACCACAATTTCCACCTCCCAGGTTCAAGCGATTTTCCTGCCTCAGCCTCCCGAGTAGCTGGGATTACAGGCATGCTCCACCACGCCAGGCTAATTTTTTTTTTTTTTTTTTTGAGACGGAGTCTTGCTCTGTCGCTCAGGCTGGAGTGCAGTGGCCGGATCTCAGCTCACTGCAAGCTCCGCCTCCCGGGTTCACGCCATTCTCCTGCCTCAGCCTCCCGAGTAGCTGGGACTACAGGCGCCGCCACCTCGCCTGGCTAATTGTTTGTATTTTTAGTAGAGATGGGGTTTCACCATGTTAGCCAGGATGGTCTCGATCTCCTGACCTCATGATCTGCCCATCTCGGCCTCCCAAATTGCTGGGATTACGGGCTTGAGCCACCGCGCCCACGCCTGGCTAATTTTGTATTTTTAGGAGAGATGGAGTTTCTCCATGTTGGTCAGGCTGGTCTCGAACTCCTGACCTCAGGTGATCCGCCTTCTTCGGCCTCCTAAAGTGCTGGGATTACAGGTGTGAGCCACCACGCCTGGCCGAGAAAAAAGCCTCTGAGGCCACTATGGGGGTGGCTGTGTATTAGGGTGCCAGGTGGGAAGGCAGCTGGGGCCTGCCCAAGCTGGGGAAGAGAGCGCGGGGAAGTGGGGGGTGATGGGGTAGCGGGAGGGAGCGGGGGAAGCTGGGCCTCCAAGAAGCACAGGCTGACTTGGGAATCCCATCTCAAACGTGCCCCACCCTGGTCTCTAGCTATAGGAGCTGTGATAAGGATGGGGACAGGCAGGAAGGGCTGAGATGAGGTGAGAGCAATTGGGGACTGCAGACAGACCCCTGACACTGAGGAAGTGAGGTAACCTGGTGGTCGCTGTTCCAGGCCAAGCACCTTTGTTCAACTGTCAAAAACTGGAAACAGGCCGGGCACAGTGGCTCGTGCCTGTAATCCCAGCTACTCGGGAAGCTGAGGGAGGAGAATTGCTTGATCCCAGGAGGTGGAGGTTGCAGTGAGCCAAGATTGCACCACTGCATTCCAGCCTGGGTGACAAAGCAAGGCTCCGACTCAAAAAAAAAAAAAAAAAAAACACAAACCTGAAGACTGTAATAATGCCAGGGGTACCCAACACGGCTACAGGCTACAGGACTTGTGCAGTGCCAGGCATTGCTCAAAGAATTCACTCATTGAATTCCTGGTACCCAGGAAGTCTGGCCTTGAGCCTGTGCTCTGCCCCCACCGAGCAGACCCCCTCTTTCTAAATCCCGGACACTGGGCTGGACACACAGCCTGTCACTCACCCCCACAGCACCCCGGGGGGAGGGCACTGTTACCAGTGATTCAAACCCAGGTGGGCTGAACTCCGAAGCACACTTCAGCCAACCACTGGTCACTGGAGTGAACTGCCCCCAACCCTCTGTCATCTCAGGGACAAAACCCTGCCCCCCTCCACAGGGCTGGACAGCAGAGCAGCTTCCCTCGACAAAACAGTCAAAAAAACAAAGAAAGACTTCCAGGCCTGCCGCTGCCTGGGAGAACCCTGAGGTTCCTTTTAGGGGCGACCTCTCCATAAGACACACAGGCCATGCATGGGCCCACGAACATGTGAATTACTTCTAGGATCAGAAGACAAAAAATGATTCTTTAGGTCAAAGAAAATGTGTTATTATATAATAGTAATGTATTCATTGTTACACCAACTTGTAATATGCACTTCTCCTTTTTTTTTTTTTTTGTGAGAGACAGGGTCTCGCTCTACCATCGAGGCTGGAGTGCAGTGGTGGGATCACAGCTCACTGCAGCCTTGACTTCCTGGGTTCAAGCCATCCTCCCATCTCAGCCTCCTGAGTAGCTGGGACTACAGGTTCGTGCCACTGCACTCGGCTAATTTTGTTTTAATTTGTTTAGAGACAGGGTCTCTCTGAGTGGCCCAGGCCGGGGTGCAGTGGTGTGATCATAGCTCACTGCAGCCTCCAGCTCTGGGCTGAAGCAGTCCTCCCACCTCAGCCTCGTGAGTAGCCGGGACTACAGGTGTGAGCCACCACACCCGGCCCTGTTTCTTATTGGAAGGGCCCCTGCAGGCCAAGATGCTCGGTGCCCAGGGAAGTCATAGCATGACCCTGCCCTTGACCCCTCCCAGCCCTCCTGGGAATCTGTCTCCAGCCACCTCCAGGCCACAGGCTCCCTCCCCATCTCTTCCCCACCCCGGAGCTGTGTTACACAGATCAGTTTAACGTTTCCCATGCTAAACAACTGAAACTGAGGGTTTTATCTCCCGCTCTCCTTGCTCCCAGTTCCGCATGGCCACTGGCCTGGCCGAGACAGAGCCGTTGGAAGTGCCCGGCCGGACCTCATGCTTGACCTTCAGCATCTTACTTAACCCTCGCAATGCAGGGCGGTGGCCTCCACTGGGTCCTGTTCAGCCGCTACTCCTAGAAACGGTCTGGGGGGTGACGGTGGGGCCCCCTGGAGAGCCCGTGGACGTGTGTTTGTGCCATCGCAGTAATACACCCACCCCCTTCTGCTTCCGCAGAGCCTGGCCGGCTCCTCCCCATTCCAGGGAGAGGCTCCTCCTGTTCCCATTTCCCTCCTTTACATTTGGCTACTACTCTTAGGGGTGGGCCTTTGTTTACTTTGCATTTTCCTGATTCCTAATGAGACTAAGTATATTTCCTTAGGTTTACCGGCTTCCCAATCTCCTCTTCTGGGAATTACCAGTTCCTATTCCTTTATCCAGTTATCTGCCTTCTTCTTCTTGATTCCTGGGAGCGGCTGATAAATCCTAGATGACCATCCTTTCTCAGTTTTCTCCCAGCCCCTCACCTTTTACTCTTAAATTGTTTGTGTGTGTGAGTGAGAGAGAGAGAGAAAGAGAGGGGGAGAGAGAGAGAGTGAGAGAGAGAAAGAGATAAAAGCTTTAAATGCTTATGTGGCCAAATCTGTCACGGGTTTTCCTTCTGTGTTTTAGAGTTTGGAAGCTGTTTTCTCGTCTCTAAGATTAAGTTGCTAATCTGTTAACCACTGGTATCTAATTCACTGGGGGAGAAGCTTGTCTTCCCAGCCAGGCTGCAAAGTCCCCCAGGGCATGGCTCCATCTCCCCCGCTGAGGAAGGCCTTGGGCAAGATATTCCACTGCTCCTCAGAAATACCCTGAATTTGTCCCCTCCTTCCCACCTCCACCCCTACTCACCAGGACCAATCCCTGCCTCCCCCTTACCCTGTGCCTTACATGAATACTACAGTGACTTTTTAAAAAAATATATCCATCAGAGGCCAGGCGCTGTGGCTCACGCTTGTAATCCCAGCACTTTGGGAGGCTGAGGTGGGTGGATCACCTGAAGTCAGGAGTTGGAGAGTAGACTGACTAACATGGACAAACCCCATCTCTACTAAAAATAAAAAATTAGCCTGGTGTGGTGGCACATGCCTGTAATCCCAGCTACTGGGGAGGCTGAGGCGGGAGAATCGCTTGAACCCTGGAGGTGGAGGTTGCGGTGAGCCGAGATGGTGCCATTGCACTCCAGCCTGGGCGACAAGAGTGAAACTATCTCAAAACAAAAAACAAAACAGAAGAAACCTGATGTAACCCAAAGGTCCAACAATAGGGGGTTGTTAAATAAATTAAACTGGTTACATATTATGAAGCTACAACAAAGAATGGGGATGAAGTGGGATGCGGTATTCTGGATTAGGTCTTGGGCCAAAAGAAAGACATTAGTGGAAAACTGGTGCTATCTAAATGAAGTCTAAAATGTAATCAACAGTGAGCTGGGCACAGTGGCTCACACCTGTGATCCCAGCATTTTGGGAGGCTGAAGGGGAGGATCACTGGAGCCCCAGAATTAGAGACCACCCTGGGCAAAATGGCGAAACCCTATCTCTACAAACAAAAAATGAGCTGGGTGTGGTGGTGCAGGCCTGTAGTCTCATCTACTTGGGAGGCTGAGGTGGGTGGATCGCTTGAGCCAGAGAGGTCAAGGCTACAGTGAACTGTGATTGTACCACTGCACTCCAGCCTGGGTGATGGCGCAAGACCCTGTCTCAAAATAATAATAATAATAAAATCTGATGTTTTCAAGGAGAAAAAGACACACATATCCCTGCAAGTGTGTACATTAGAGCAACCTTTCTGGAAGGAAATTGGATCTATTCATAAGCCATCTCCTCCCTTTCCAAAAAAATATGTATGCCTTGACCTAAAGATTCCTTTTATTCTAAGGAAATAATTGGACAAGGAACACAAGGATGTATTTACAAAGTTGTTCACCACAGCACTGTTCATGATGGTGAATGAATGAAAGCAGTTCAGAATAAGGAATTGGTTTTACAAAATGATGGTGCATCTATACGGTGCAATATGATTAAGCCATTATAAATGATGCAGAGCCATATTGACAGAGAAAGTGTATGTGCAATATATTGTCCTCTAAAGAAAGCAAACTAGGCCGGGCGCGGTGGCTCAAGCCTGTAATCCCAGCACTTTGGGAGGCCGAGACGGGCGGATCACGAGGTCAGGAGATCGAGACCATCCTGGCTAACACGGTGAAACCCCGTCTCTACTAAAAATACAAAAACTAGCCGGGCGAGGTGGTGGGCGCCTGTAGTCTCAGCTACTGGGGAGGCTGAGGCAGGAGAATGGCGTAAACCCGGGAGGCAGAGCTTGCAGTGAGCTGAGATCTGGCCACTGCACTCCAGTCCGGGCGACAGAGCCAGACTCCGCCTCAAAAAAAAAAAAAAAAAAAAAAAGAAAGCAAACTACAGAATAATTTTATAGGTCTAATATGAATATACATTTGATGTGCACATGTGCTGAAAAACTTGAGTGGTTATCTCTGAATAGTAATTTTTTTTTCTAAAATTTCTCCTAAAATCACATATTACTTCTGTGGGCACACAGCTTCCTTAACTTGTTTACTTTTCTTATACAATATTTATATATACAAATATACATTTTTCCTTTCCAGGTATGTCTCTGAAGCTCCGAGTTAAACCTTAAGGCCCAGACACGAATACAAAAAGCCCTGGCCAGGTGTGGTGGCTCACGGCTGTAATCTCAGGACTTTGGAGGGCCAAGGCAGGTGGATCACGAGGTCAGGAGTTCAAGACCAGCCTGGTCAAGATGGTGAAACATGGTCTCTACTAAAAATACAAAAAATTGGCTGGGTGCAGTGGCTCATGCCTGTAATCCTAGCACTTTGGGAGGCCA
>NC_045453.1:23388227-23444964 GCF_002776525.5 Piliocolobus tephrosceles | reverse complement strand
TGTTTTTTGAGACGGAGTCTTGCTCTGTTGCCCAGGCTGGAGTGCAGTGGCGCCATCTTGGCTCACTGCAACCTCCACCTCCCAGATTCAAGCAATTCGCTGCCTCAGCCTCCCAAGTAGCTGGGACTACAGGCGCCCGCCACCACGCCTGGCTAATTTTTTTGTAGTTTTAGTAGAGACAGAGTTTCACCATGTTAGCCAGGATGGTCTCGATCTCCTGACCTCATTATCCACCCACCTCGGCCTCCCAAAATGCTGAGATGACAGGCGTGGGCCACCGTGCCCAGCCTACAATTTTTATTTTTGTTGCCTATTGATAAAAACATCTAGGAATGAGTACTCAACAAGGAAAAGGTAAAAACAATTAGCCTTAGGAAGAAAAGAGTAAAAATAAGCACAATGTCAGTCTGCCAAGGAGACACAGTGGTTCCAGTGGTTCCATGTTCTGAGAACCCCTAATTGAGAGCAAACTGCTGGCCTGGAAATGAGCATCGACTCAGGAATAAATTATGTATGGCCGCTGTTAAATATTTTATCCATCTTCTTTTTTTTTTTTTTTTTTTTTTGTGACTGAGTCTCTCTCTGTTGCCCAGGCTGGAGTGCAATGGAGCGATCTCAGCTCACTGCAACCTCCACCTCCCGGGTTCTAGCGATTCTCCTGCCCCAGCCTCTCAAGTAGCTGGGATTAGAGGCATGCACCACCACACACGGCTAATTTTATCTATCCTTAACCATTATTTGTCTTCACAAAGCAAAAAGAGGAAAGAAAAAGAAAATACCCACATCATAAGCATTATCAGCTTTGTCATCTCTCCTCCACTGCAACACAGCCACACAACCTCTCCTGAAGAGGACAAACTTGAACCAAGTTTGAAATACAAGACCAATGTGGCATTACTACTGAGGAATGTCAAGGTGGCATTGCCTCGTCCGTCAGGTTTGTCATCCTTCAAAATCATGAACGTTTTGCTCTACAGAACATGCTGGTCCGAAAACCACATGACCAGGCCCGATGGCTCAAGCCTGTAATCCTAGCATTTTGGGAGTCTTGAGCCCAGGAGTTCAAGACCAGCATAGGCAACATGGTGAGACCTTGTCTCTACAAAAAATTTAAAAATTAGCCAGGCAGCCGGGCACAGTGACTCATACCTGTAATCCCAGCACTTTGAGAGGCCAAGGGTGGTGGATCACCTGAGGTCAGGAGTTCAAAACCAGCCTGACCAACATGGCGAAATCCCGTCTCTACTAAAAATACAAAAATTAGTCGGGCATGATGGTGTGCGCCTGTAATCCCAGTTACTCAGGAGGCTGAGACAGAGAATCGCTTGAACCCAAGAGGTGGAGGTTGCAGTGATTCGAGATCGTGCCACTGCATTCCAGCCTAGGCAACAGAGTAAGACTCCATCTCAAAAAAAAAAAAAAAAAAAAAAAAAATCCAGGTATGGTGGCATATGCCTGTGGCACACAGCTACTCAGTAGGCTGAGGAGGAAAGATTGCTTAAGCCCAGGCGGTCAAGGCTGCAATAAGCCGTGTTATTTGTGCTGTACCCAGCTTGGGTGACAAAGCAAGACTGTTTCAAAAAATAAAAATAGGCCAGACATGGTGGCTCATGCCTCTAATCCCAGCACTTTGGGAGGCTGAGGTGGGTGGATTACTTGAGCACAAGAGTTTGAGACCAGCCTGGCCAACATGGTGAAACCCCATGTCTACTAAAAATACAAAAATTAGCTGGGTGTGGTGGCAGGTGACTGTAATCCCAGTTACCCAGGAGACTGAGGCGCAAGAATGGCTTGAGCCCAGGAGGTGGACACTGCAGTGAGCCAAGGTCGCGCCAGTGCACTCCAGCCTGGGCGACAGAGTGAGACTATCTAAAAATAATCAAATTAAATAAAAATAAAAATAAACTGTGTGGTGTATGGATTCTTGGTGACGCCCAGGCAGAGGGGGCTTGTATCCCCCTGGTATCCACACAGCGAGTGGTGAAGGGATAGCTGGGGCCTGGTCAAGGGCTGATGTCGCCCATTCAGCCTCCCCCATTTGGCTAGCTTCCCAGCCACTCTGCCTGCTCTCCTGGCGTGTCTCCCTTTACCGTTTATTTTTTCTATCTCTGCTGGCCCTGTCTGCTCAGCTGTTGGAAACACATGCCAGCCCCACTGGGCATGGGCCCTGTGAACATGAGCCAAGGCACCCTGGGGGTGGAGGAAGGACACTGAGGCCAGCTCACCAGAAGAACCCTGATGTGTTACAATTTAATTGCAGAGGTTTATAAACCTCTCGCCCTCCAAAGGGGACTGAAAAATTATTACAGTTTGTCAGTTTCTAGTGGGATTTGTTTGTAACACTTTTCCCATATTGCCTGGCATTGTGTATATGTGTGTGCTCTAGAAGTTCAATTTCACAGCTAGGTAGATCAGATTTGTGCGTGTGTGTAATTGCATATGCCCACTTTAAAATCAACTAGTCAAAAGTCACGTGGAGGCCAGGCACAGTGATTCATGCCTGTAATCCCAGCACTTTTGGGAGGCCGAGCCAGGCAGATTGCTTGAGCCCAGGAGTTTGAGACCAGCCTGGGCAACATAGTGAAACCTCACCTTTACACAAAATACAAAAATTAGCCAGGCGTGATGACACACACCTGTAGTCCCAGCTACTCAGGAGGCTAAGGTGTGAGGTCACTTGGACTCAGGAGTTTGAGGTTGCAGTGAGGCATAATCACACCACTGCACTCCAGCCTGGGTGACAGAGCAAGACCCTATCTCAAAAAAAAAAAAAAAAAAAAAAATGGGGTGAGGGGAAGAAAAGAAAAAAGGAAAATTAGCTGGGTGTGATGGTTCGTGCCTGTAGTCCCAGCTACTTGGGAAGCTGAGGTGGGAGGATTGCCAGAATCCTTGAGTTCGAGGTTGCAGTGAGCCATGATCGCACCACCGCACTCCAGCGCGTGTGCAAGAGAGCAAGACCTTGTCCCTTAAAAAAAAAAAAAGTGTGTGGGTGTGTATTTTGAAAGTCAAGGAGCTTTTTCCACATTTTCTTGTTTTACCAGGTAAGGAGTCAAACAATTGAAATCAACATTCTTTGTAAGTTACCCTACGTGGATTGTTGCTCCTGAGAATGACTGATTGGAGATTCTTGGTGATTCTGGGGCCCGTCACTGGTCCACCAGAGAAGCAACACTGTTCAGCGTTGCTGTACTCAGGCAGTCATCATCACTGGCATTACTGGAAGGCCTATGTTCTAAGTCTCTCCTTGAATTCCTCCTTACCCGTGCACATATTTACCAAGTTAATGATTTAGTTTCTGAGTCACTAAGCATACACATTTTTGCCTGAGTCAGTTTGGGTTCATACCTGAGACAGCAGCTGAAGGCCTCTGGGAATGCAGGAGAAAACCTGATATGCAACTTACCTACCATTTATTGAAGGGTATCACATGCTGGCAGAGAAGCAGCCTGGGAACAAAACTCTTATGTTCTATAAGAACAGTGCTGGGTTTGAGTGTAACCTGCTCCAGGTCTTAGAAACAATGGTATGAATGCTGTTTCCTTGTAGTTGCAAGCATTGCTAAGAGACTGAGTGAAAGAGGAACGCTGTGCTGATACAATCTGCGGGGTGGAACCATTAGTCAAATTCTAGCCTTTCTTGTCCTTTCTTCTGGTAGATAACCTATAGCACAAAAACTCCGCCTGGAATTTTCAGAGGCTCATTTTCTGCACACATAGAAGGATTTGTGTGAGGAGTTACTGACTTTGATCAAAACTGCAATTTGATGAATCAGAGTTTACCAATTTAGGAAGTGGGATTCTCGGTCAGGCGTGGTGGCTCGTGCCTGTAATCCCAGCACTTTGGGAGGCCGAGGCGGACGGATCACGAGGTCAAGAGATTGAAACCATCCTGGCCAACATGGTGAAACCCTGTCTCTACTAAAAATATAAAAATTAGCTGGGTGTGGTGGCACGTGCCTGTAGTCCCAGCTACTCGGGAGGCTGAGGCAGGAGAAGTGCTTGAACCCAGGAGGCAGAGGTTGCAGTGAGCCAAGATTGTGCCACTGCACTCCAGCCAAGGCAGCAGAACGAGATTCCGTCTCCAAAAAAAAAAGGACATTTCATATGAAAATCTGGATTTCTGCCATCTTCTGAAAAGTTAGATGAGCAGGTCTGGCATGGCGGCTCACGCCTGTAATCCCAGCACTTTGGTAGGCCAAGGCAGGTGGATCACCTGAGGTCAGGAGTTCAAGACCAGCCTGGCCAACATGGTGAAACCCTATCTCTACTAAAAATACAAAAAATTAGCCGGGAATAGTTGCAGATGCCTGTAATCCCAGCTACTCAGGAGGCTGAGGCAGGAGAATCGTTTGAAGCTGGAAGGCAGAGGTTGCAGTGAGTCAAAATTGTGCCATTGCACTCCAGCCTGGGCAACGAGAGCGAAACTCAGTCTCAAAAAAAAAAAGAAAAGAAAAAAAGTTATAGGAGCTGACAACACTGGGCCCACACATACCAAAATGACAACCTGACAACCATCGAATGTGGTGGCCTCTGCCTTGTTGGGGACAGGCATCTCCTGCTTACCAGCCCCACCTGCCCTGCCCCACTCTGGCCCGTTGGGCATTTGAAGTTTCAACCTCCTATCTGAGACCCATGGTCCTATGGTTTCTATACTTTGAAAGTAATAGAATTTGAAAATTTGAAACTGCCATTTCAGGTTGAAGTTTATATTGCATTTATATATTCTTTATATATTCAATTTGTGTCAGATTTATTTTATTTATTTATTTATTTATTTATTTTCTCTTCTTTTCTGTTTTTTAGAGATAAGTCTTGCTCTGGCCCAGGCTGGAGTGCAGTGGCATGATCATAGCTCACTACAGCCTCAAACTCCTAGGCTCAAGCAATCCTCCTGCCTCAGTCAGCCTCTTGAGTAGCTGGGACTACAGGTGTGCACCACCATGCCTGGCTAATTTAAAAATTTTTTTTTGAAAATAAATAAATAAATAAATAAAAATAAATAAATAAAAATTTTTTTGAGAGCTGAGGTCTTGCTATGTTGCTCAAACTCCTGAGCTCAAGTGATCTGCCTACCTCAGCCAATGTATTTAAAATAGAATCAAAATAAGCAATAACACTTGAAAACAGAAGTCCTAGTATAGTCACTACTAGGAGTTTTAAGTTTTTCCTTTAAATGTGGAACACTGCCACTGGTCTCTTTATTTAATTTCCACCCTTACCACTTTACTTTGATAGAGCACTGCTCTCTGTCCCCAATTTACCTTGTGCAGGACACTTTATAAAAAATGTATTCTCAAATACTCTTTAAATCTACAAGGCAGTAGGAGCATTGCTTGAGGCCAGGAGTTCGAGACTAGCCCAGGCAACATAGTGAGACCCTGTCTCTCCAAAAAATATTAGCTGAGTGTGGTGGCATGCACCCATAGTCCCAGCTACTCGGGAGGCTGAGGTGGGAGGATTGCTTGAGCCCAGGAGTCTGAGGCTGCAGTGAGTTATGATCGCACCACTGTACTTCAGCCCGGTGACAGAGGAAAAAAAAAAAAAAAGCTGCAAGTGATACCCACTGTGTTCCCTCCCCTGTAGTTCTTCCTCTTTCTCGTGGTAACAGAACCCTGATCCCTAATTTTTTATTATTATTATTTTTTGAGATGGAGTTTTGCTCTTGTTGCCCAGGCTGCAGTGCAATGGTGCAGTCTTGGCTCACTGCAACCTCTGCCTCCCAGATTCAAACGATTCACCTCCCTCAGCCTCCCAAGTAGCTGGGATTACAGGTGTCTGCCACCACACCCGACTAATTTTTGTATTTTTAGTAGAGACAGGATTTCACCATGTTGGCCAGGATGGTCTCAAACTCCTGATCCCAGGTGATCCACCGTGCCTGGCTGACCCCTGATTTTTCTTTAGGGGGCCATCCCTCCCTCAGTAGGTCCAGAATTGGGCTCATGACTCAGGCTAGGACAATTAGGAGTTACAGGGATTGGGTTAGGGATGGCACATGACTGAGACAGGGCCAGTGAGGGTGGTCTCTGGGCTTTGGCTGCCATCCTGGGGAAGACAGGCTCCCTGTCAGGTGGTTGGTAATGTGACAGAAAGTTGCCAGGGTTGCCACCATAAGAAGGCACTTGGCCTAAGGGAAAAAAGGTAACAGGAAAACAAAAGGAAGAAATGGAGAGGGATTCCAGTTTGTGCTGTAAAATAATACAGTAGCCACTGTCTACATGTGGCTATTAACATTTAAATTAATTAAAATGACATGTACTTTGAAATCCAGTTTTTCAGTTGCACTAGCTACACCTCAAGTATGCAGTAGCCACATGGGGGCTAGTAATTCCCCTCTGGACAGAGCAGAAAGTTCTATCAGATAGCACTGCGTCTGATCGGTGCTGAAATCTTAGCCCTGATTTTTCAGTTACACGAGCCAATCCATTCCTTTGTATCTAAGTTGGAAGTCAATTGGAGTTAGGTGTATTCACAACCCAAAGAATCCCAAGGCAACAGCCTCCCACTCTGAACACTCTGACTACTGACCAGCCCCATTAGTCACAGATTTAGGTACCATTTGGGTGCTTTCCTTTTATTCAGACCAATGCCAGAGAAGGTCATTACTGAGTTCAGAAATGTAGCTAAGCAAACGACATTCGAGAATACTGGTGCCAGGTCACCATTTTCTATTGTTTCTTCAATAGGAATGCAATCAAAGATGCGGAACATGTGGATATAGAAAACACATGTCTTTCATCTGCATCCATTCAGGTTTTTTTTTCTTTCTCTCTCCTTTTTTTTTTTTTTTTTTTTTTCTGAGACAGTCTAGCTCCGTCATCCAGGCTGGAGTGCAGTGGCACGATCTCGGCTCACTGCAACCTCCACATCCTGAATTCAAGCAATTCTCTTGCCTCAGCCTCCTGAGTAGCTGGGATTACAGACGGCTGCCACCACACCCAGCTAATTTTTGTATTTTAAGTAGAGATAGGGTTTCGCCATGTTGGCCAGGCTGGTCTGGAACTCCTGACCTCAAGTGATCCGCCCCTCTCAGCCTCGCAAAGTGCTAGGATTACAGGTGTGAGTCACCGCACCTGGCCCCATTCATGTTTTTAATCAGCACAAGAATAATTAGAACATCTTATTTATTTTTTGAGATAGGTCTTGCTCTGTCACCCAGGCTAGAGTGCAGTGGCACTTATAGTTCACAGCTCACTGTAGCCTTGACCTCCTGTGCCCAAGCGATCCTCTCACCTCAGCCTCCTCAGTAGCTGGGACCACAGGTGCATGCCACCATGCCCAGCTAGTTTTTGTATTTTCTGTAGAGACAGGGTCTCCCTATGTTGCCCAGGCTGCTCTCAAACTCCTAGGCTCAAGTGATCCCTCCACCTCAGCCTCCCAAGTGCTGGGGTTACAGGCATAAGCCACCACCTCTGGCAATATATTTTATTTTATTCTTGCCAAATCACTTCTCACCTGATAAACCAATATTGAATCAAACTGATATGATGTACCTGTTGACATGGTGAAATGAAGATATAACATCACCTATGTAATATTCCTGATAAAAATGCATAACTTGAATCTATTTTTTTTCTTTTTCTTTTTTTTTTTTTTTTGAGGCGGAGTCTCGCTCTGTCTCCCGGACTGGAGTGCAGTGGCCGGATCTCAGCTCACTGCAAGCTCCGCCTCCCGGTTTTACGCCATTCTCCTGCCTCAGCCTCCCGAGTAGCTGGGACTACAGGCGCCCGCCACCTCGCCCGGCTAGTTTTTTTGTATTTTTAGTAGAGACGGGGTTTCACCGTGTTAGCCAGGATGGTCTCGATCTCCTGACCTCGTGATCCGCCCGTCTCGGCCTCTCAAAGTGCTGGGATTACAGGCTTGAGCCACCGCGCCCGGCCTATTTTTTTTTTCTTTGAGACAGAGTCTCGCTCTGTCATCCAGGATGGAGTGCAGTGGTGCGATCCTGACTCACTGCAACCTCTGCCTCTTGGGTTCAAGTGATTCTCCTGCCCCAGCCTCCCAAGTAGCTGGGATTACAGATGTCTGCCACCACATGCAACTAAATTTTTTTGTATTTTTAGTAGAGACGGGGTTTCACCATGTTGGGCAGAGTTTTGAACTCCCGACCTCAAGTGATCCACCCGCCTTTGCCTCCCAAAGTGCTGGGATTACAGTCGTGAGCCACCGCGCCCAGCCACTTGAATCAAATTATGAGGCCACAGATAAACCCCAACTGAGGGACAGTCTATGAAACAGTTTGTCTTTACTGTTCAGAAATGTCAATATTATGAAAGGCAAAGAAAAGCTGAAGAACTGCTCCAGATGAAAGGGACCAAAAGAGATGAGACAACTCAGCGTGATGCCTTATTCTGGGCTGGATCCTGGATAAAAGGAAAAAATTTCTGTAAAGGATATCATTGGGTCAATTGATGAGATTCTAGTATTGCTTATATATTAGATAATATTGTAGCAATGTTAAATTTTTTGAATTTGATAATTGGGGTTGTATAAGAAAAAATATAAAAAATATAAGAGAATGTTCTTGTTTTTAGAAAATATATGTCTAAGTCTAAAGGGGATAAAAGGGGAGAATCTCTTTAACTAATTCTGAAGTGGTTCAGGAAAAAATACACAGATAGCAAATGTGGATATAATCTGGACAAAGGTTATGCTTTTCATGCAGCTCTTTTCTACACTGGAAATTATTTCAAAACAAACAAACAAAAAAGCTAGCAAGCAGATAATACAGTACCTTTATTCTCCTTTAGGGAAAAATATGCTAGTCTTTCCCATGGCAAATATCTCAAGTGAAAAGTAAAGTGTTTCACAGTGTTTTTCAAACAGTGCATCCTGACATTGTTTTTGGAATGTTCCAAATACACATCCTACACAAGTGAAATAGAAAATCAGAGCATTTTTCATTACTATATGAAAACATAGATGTGTGTGTCCTGGATTATAGTGTTCAATGCATTTCTCACTGTGTATTGCAGTTTTTTAAAAACAATTTTGAGAGCCCCTATATTAGGGTGACCCATATTGCAATCTACCAAGACAGATCTGGTCCGAGCCTGTTCTACTGGCATAGTTCATGGCAAACCCATTCATTCTCAAAAGTGTCCCAATTTGGATTATAAATTATAGTCACTCTTATTTTAAGCCACAATTCCTTTTTGTAACAGAATATGGTATGGATAAATGTGCATGGTACTGCCAAAAGACTTCAGCTTTTTCTGTCCTTTTTTTTTTATATGGAGAACGAATTTGCACATTTTTTATATGATTGAAAATTATTTTTAAAAAGTTATCTTTACATACTCATTGTATTATCTTGTTATCCATCCCTTGGGATTATAATGAACTAGATGATAAGGGTATTAAATTTTCTTTATTTTCTATTACACAGAGAATACTGCTTTTAGAGTGAACGTCATTCCCAAAAGAGCTTTTATAAATGGAAAAACACCTAAATATAGCTTGTAAATAAAATACAAACTCCATTTAATTTTAATATTAACTTATAAAATACAATTGTGCTGTACAACTGGATAAACACATTAGCTTTTAAAATATTATCTAAGTCTTGCTTTTAGGGAAGAATTTGGTAGATTACTACATATTAAGGATCTTTTAGGCCGGGCGCGGTGGCTCAAGCCTGTAATCCCAGCACTTTGGGAGGCCGAGACGGGCGGATCACGAGGTCAGGAGATCGAGACCATCCTGGCTAACACGGTGAAACCCCGTCTCTACTAAAAACACAAAAAAACTAGCCGGGCGAGGTGGCGGGCGCCTGTAGTCCCAGCTACTCCGGAGGCTGAGGCAGGAGAATGGCGTAAACCCGGGAGGTGGAGCTTGCAGTGAGCTGAGATCTGGCCACTGCACTCCAGTCCGGGCGACAGAATGAGACTCCGCCTCAAAAAAAAAAAAAAAAAAAAAAAAAAAAGGATCTTTTAATGGATTAATTTCCTTTTATTTACCTTCTAATGCCTAGACATCCACCCAATGACAATCATTTGACTGCACATATACTTCCTTCGGGCAATGAAGACTTATTTTGGTTTCCAAAATATCTTTTCTGACAGTACTTAAGTAGCATGTTATGTGATCATAGTTATGAGGCACTGGGTTTTGCTTTACCCTATAGATAACAGCCACCATCACCACGATACGTCATCACAAGATAAAAACAAAGGCTTTCCAGGTTTAAAAGCAAAATACTACCAAAATTGTGCTTAGAACTCAGCTGCCAAGTCGCTGGTGTACATACTTCCAAGTTAAATCCCGCATCAAACTAAAAGAAGGGAAACACAATCAGAAGTGGTTCTATCAGTTGCTGTTAAACACTTGAGCACCTAAAGGCAGAACAGAGAGGTTTGGTTTTTGATAAATTTTTGTGACTTTAGTTTTTCCTCAAAATCAAATTTGTCAAGCTCTTATTCAGCACTGGAAACTAGGAAGCCACAGTGATTTAAGATGCAAATTGCATTGGGGTCATTTTTTGGGAATGAAAGGGATGTTTTAATTCTGCATCATGGTTTCACGGACCTAAAATCCAGAGATGAATAACGGGTACCAAATGCAACCCAACCAAAGGTGTGAAGAGTTCTATGTGCATGATGTTCCCTTTATACTCAGGGGATTTCCAGAGTATAAAGGGAATATTTTTTAACTTGGAGGGAAGGAATTAGGATTGTCCTATTGTCCTCTAAACTTGTTGGCAGAAGAGTTAGTGCAATGATCAACTAAGCCAGTGACAGGGTGGCTAACTTGGGATTAGAAATGGCTCGGGAAGGGTTGTTGTTTTTCTCAGACCTTTTTTTTTTTGAGATGGAGTCTCACCCTGTTGCCCCGGCTGGAGTGCAGTGATGTGATCTCAGCTCACCAAAACCCTCGCATCCTGGGTTCAAGCGATTCTCCTGCCTCAGCCTCCCAGGTAGCTGGGATTACAGGCGTGCACCACCACACCCAGCTAATTTTTAAAAATTATTTTTAGTAGAGACAGTGTTTCACTATGTTGGCCAGGCTGGTCTCGAACTCCTGACCTCGTGATCTGCCTGCCTCAGACTCCCAAAGTGCTGGGATTACGAGCATAAGCCACCGTGCCTAGCCTTTTTCTCAGACCTTTTAAGTTTTTCAGTATAAATTGAATTCAATCCACATAGGCCATACTATATAGATGGTAATATTAATAAGTATAACTAAGTGAATTTGAATTTCAGAAGATAAGCTGTCACATTACAAACAAGTTTCAAATAATCTTAAAGAAAATTTTGGGTGACTAGCTTGCATAACCTTTCACACTATTAGAATTAACTACATTTTACAAGTTACCTTCCAGCCCATAGCCATATGGTCATACACAGTTGCAATAAGTGCACATACAATTTGGGGTTCATCTTTTAACAATTAAAAGTTAAGGAAGCAAGGATCTTGTTAAAACTCAGGGGTTTTTCTCCCTATCTATTTTATATAATGGGCACCTGGTATGTGTGGGCAGCTTTTCATATAATTTCAAACAAGAAAGTAGCCTTTATACAAGTCTATCTTTATTTGTAAAAAATAACATACAACTAAAGCTAATTTGATTTTTAAAATCAAAGTTCATTTAGTGATAATGTACACTATAAAACTGTAGTAAAATACTGACATTTGATAGTTATAAACAAAGTATCATTCATGTAAAAATCATGTTATAGCATGTAAAATTTAATTAGAAAATTCATAGCTCACGAAAGTACATATATTTTGTTGACAGCTCGAGAACATTATCATAAATTTACTTAAGATACAGAACAAAATTCACAGTAAGGCTTGACATTTAGTACTATAAAATTTTATGCTGGATCCACTGATACTTTTGTTAATAAGGTGCACTTGAAATAATTGATTCAGACGACCAATGAGCTGATATTTTATCGTATAACCAGGATCTATTGGTTTTACAGTATGTCTAGTAATCAATTATTTCACCAATAATTTAAGAGACAGAGATCTAGTTGAAAATACCATTGACAGATACCCTTAACAAGATAATTAAAATAAAAAGCACTAGCAGCTTTGATTTCCATTTCCATGAACGTGTACAAGATAAATCTGTATTTTACAGTTAAAATTTGTACAAAAAGTCAAGCCCTGAAGTAGTTTTTCCCCCAAAAGTTCTGATGTTAAAACTTTAAAAAAAAAGAGAGGTAGTGTGTAAAAATATTTTTACTTAAAATGTTGAACCCCTGCACCACTTATATTATAAATGAAAGTTAACCTTCTATATACTAACATTATTTTGCCATTCAAGAGTCAAATTTATAAGACTCACAGAATGTTAAAGCCGGAATGCCATTAAAAATATTATATAAATGGAAGAACTTCGGTGAATTCAACAAAAAGTACATCGTATTACATAATGTGTAGTCAGTTAATAGTTTACTGATAATATGCTTAGTGGTAATGTGAACAAAATACATTGAAGTATTCTGAGTCAAGTGATATTCATGTAATCAAGACTTCTTCATATATTTTACCATATAGAGAAAACATCCTTCAAAACGGAGTCATTTGAATCTTCATTGTTTTAATAGCACACAATTGTTAAAAAGATATTCATACTAGCCCTACCATAAAGTTAATTAATAAATAACTCTCCATAAGCCACAGGGAACTTATGTACTTCATAATATTTTTAGTTTCTATATACAAGCATACCATTGTGCTTGTGCACATTGTACAATAAAATCAGGCAAGGAATTAAAGTTAGCAGCCTTAGTCTTAGCTTGTTCTAAGTGGATGCACTGGAAAGTAATAAATAGTCTCATAAAATTAACAGTGATAAACTCTACCTGTCACAGGTGAATACTATGTAGTTTTCATAAAGTGTAGGCAGTGTTTCTAGAAATCTCATGAAGGAAAACCCAATTTTTTTTTTTTTTTTTGGTATAAAAAGTGCACAAGTTTGTCCTATGTGTTAAAACCTCTTAATTTGGATGCCTTTTTAATCAAAAATGATGCATACTTGAATGCATTAAAAGCACACCAACAAAAATACACACACTAACAACAAAAGGAATGATTTCAAATGAGACTGGGAATGGGAACAAGAACAGGTTAAAGGAGAGACTTCCATGTTTCCAAAGTCAAGAAAACTGCCTTTTAAAACATAAATTATAGCCATACAGAATTAATTTGCAAATATGAAAGCTATAGGAAGGACAAACACCAACTTGAACAACTGTTGCAGAGTTTCATAACTCAAGAAAAGACAGCTTCCTGGCCGGGCACGCTGGCTCATGCCTGCAATCCAGCACTTTGGGAGGCCGAGCTGGGCAGATCATTTGAGGTCAGGAGTTCGAGATCCGCCTGACCAACATGGTGAAACCCCGTCTCTACTAAAAATACAAAAAAATAAGCCGGACGTGTTGGCACACACCTGTAATCTCAGTTACTCAGGAGGTTGAGGCAGAAGAACTGCTTGAATCTGGGAGCTGAGATTGCACCACTGCACTCCAGCCTGGGCGACAGAGACAAAAAAAAAAGAGAGCTTCCTGAGCTTTATAACATGGGAAGCAACTCCTAAAAACAGCCAAGTGGTTTGATTCTTAGAAACTGGAAATGCACTTGAGAACATCATTTGTTACAATTTATTAGAGAGGAACATTAAAAAAACAAAAATCAAAATAGGCTGGGCATGGTGGCTGTAATCCTAGCACTTTGGGAAGCCGAGGCAGGACTGCTTGAGCCCAGGAGTTCAAGACCAGCTTGGGCAACATGGCAAAACTCTGTCTCTTCAAAAAATACAAAAAGTAGCCAGGTGTCGTGGTACGTGCCTGTGGTCCCAGCTACTCAGGAGGCTGAGGTGGGAGGATTGCTTGAGCCCAGGAGGTTGAGGCTGCAGTGAGCTGTGATCATGCCACTGCACTCCAGCTTGGGCAACAGAGTGAGACCTAGTCACTAAAAAAATAAAAAATAAAAAATAAAATAAAATAAAATAAAATATTGGGAACATAAGACCTTTAAGAGCTGAGGTCCCCAGTGTACCAAAAGAGAGAATCAGACTTCACATTAGAATTTTAAAAATACAGTTAAAGGAAAAATTAACTGGGCTCTGCACAGCAGGTTAAATATGCAACCACTTCCAACAGAAATGATCTAGTCTTCTCGCATAGTTCCAAGAATGTGCTTTAACATCTGATTCTCCACAGACAAAAAAGTAAAAGCACGTAACTTCATCAGCAAAGGCCCCTTTGTTTTGGACTTAAATTCACCTCTGATCCACCAAAGTTTATATTAACAATTATCAGACTACTATATTAATAATATTGTAAGCTTGCAACGTTACTCGTCTCATGCCTATTCCACGTCACTGGTCAGAGGTATATATGCTTTTAAACTAGCCAAATGTACAAGTTCTCATGGCATCCTCACTCTGAAAACATTCAAACAACGGTTTCATAATGTTATGATTGTTCCATCTTCTTCTAAGAGTTTTTGATCTGGAGCATGTGTTTCAAATTCCGTGGTTGAGCCACTTGCTATGGGTGCTAAGCTCACTTCATTAGAGGGAATAAAGCCATTCTGTCCAGACTCAAAGCTTAGCTCTATCTGTGTTAATGACTCCAGGCTCTCGGTATTAGGAACAGCTTTTGGAATCTGCTGTGGCACTCCATTGTCTTCAATGATAATGTCATCTTCATCGCTGTCTTCATCCTCTGGCTCACAGCTTGGTTCAATGTGCTGTGGGGAGCCAAGAAGGCTGTTATCGGTAGACTGGCCAGAACTGCCAGAAGTCCGACTGTTCCTCACAACATTATTCCTCTGGTTTGCCGGTCTCACTGTTATGATGAGGTTACGGCTATTTGCAATCATCATGTCTGTTACTTGATCAAGGCTCTTCCCTGAAACTTCTATGCCATTAACTTCTAAAACTTCATCATTAACAGCTAATAGTCCTGTACTTTGAGCCAGACCTCCTGGGACAAGCCTGGATATAAAGATCCCTGGAACCTTTTCTAAGCCATGTGGTGTTACCCTGACACTGGAGCCATCCCGAATGTAGAATCCTAGGGGTTTCTCAGTGCCATATTTGTAAAGACGTACCCTACGATGCGTTTCTGGAAGAATATCCACGTCTATAATAGAAGACACAGGTCTAAAGTCTTGGGGCATACTAATGACTATATGTGGCTTTTTTCTATGGTTGTCAGGACGCAATACGTTGGTTAAAACATTCTTCTTCTTTATTAGCGTGTCTGTACCAAAGGCACTGTAGTCTGCTTCTTCTGTTTAAAAATAAAACAAAATAATTATAGAAATGCTGTAAAAATATCTATTCACTTGCGGCAGAATCTGTACAGAAAGGATAACTCAAAATAGATTTGGTATATAAACAAACTAGCTAATAAGAGCATAACCTAGCACAGTAGTAAAATGCCATACCAGAAAAAACCACTAGGTGGCCATCTCAAATACACATCACAAAATAAACCAATGTTGAAGTTAAATTTGATACAGCTCATTCACTATTAAACATTAAATATGGCAAATGAAATTATGATAGATCTTACATATTCTTTTTTGTGTTTTTTTTTTTTTGAGACGGAGTCTGGCTCTGTTGCCCAGGCTGGAGTGCTGTGGCCGGATCTCAGCTCACTGCAAGCTCCGCCTCCTGGGTTCACGCCATTCTCCTGCCTCAGCCTCCCGAGTAGCTGGGACTACAGGCGCCGCCACCTCGCCCGGCTAGTTTTTTGTATTTTTTAGTAGAGACGGGGTTTCACCGTGTTAGCCAGGATGGTCTCGATCTCCTGACCTCGTGATCCGCCCGTCTCGGCCTCCCAAAGTGCTGGGATTAGAGGCTTGAGCCACCGCGCCCGGCCATTCTTTTTTTTTTTCTTTGGGATGGAGTCTGGCTCTGTCGCCCAGGCTGGAGTGCAGTGGGGTGAACTCGGCTCACTGCAATCTCCAACTCCTGGGTTCAAACAATTCTCCTGCCTCACCCTCCCGAGTAGCTGGAACTACAGGTGTGTGCCACCAGGCCTGGCTAATTTTTTTTGTATTTTTAGTACAGACGGGGTTTCACTGTGTTAGCCAGGATGGTCTCGATCTCCTGACCTCGTGATCTGCCCACCTCGGCCTCCTGAAGTGCTGGAATTGCAGGTGTGAGACACGGCACCTAGCCAGATCTTACATATTCTTTTTTTTTTTTTTTTTTTTTTTTTTTTGAGAGGGAGTCTCGCTCTGTCACCCAGGCTGGAGTGCAGTGGCCGGATCTCAGCTCACTGCAAGCTCCGCCTCCCGGGTTTACGCCATTCTCCTGGCTCAGCCTCCAGAGTAGCTGGGACTACAGGCGCCCGCCACCTCGCCCCGGCTAATTTTATTTTTTAGTAGAGACGGGGTTTCACCGGGTTAGCCAGGATGGTCTCGATCTCCTGACCTCGTGATCCGCCCGTCTCGGCCTCCCAAAGTGCTGGGATTACAGGCGTGAGCCACCGCGCCCGGCCTATATTCTTAAACATCATTAAATATATATGTATTTTTTCTTTTTTTTGAATAGGGTCTTGCTATGCTGCCCAGGCTGGTTTTGAATTCCTGGCCTCAGGAGATCCTCCCGCCTCAGCCTCTCAATGTGCTAGGAGTACAGGTGAGAGCTACTGTGTCCGGCCTTAAAACATGATTTTAAACCAGCTTCTTAAAATACATTTTTCCTTCATTTGTTTAAAAAACTTGTAATGTGGTTGGGCACGGTGCCTCACGCCTATAATCCCAGTACTTCTTTGGGAGGCCATAGTGGATGGATCACTTGAGTCCAGCCTGGGCAACAGCGTGAGACCCTGTCTTTACAAAAACTAAAAAAAATTAGCCAGGTGTGGTAGTGTCTGCCTGTAGTCCCAGCTACTTGGGAGACTGAGATGGGAGGATGGCTTCACTCCAGGATTCAGGTCTGCAGTGCACTCTAGCCTGGGTGACAAAACAAAAACACGCCTGCAATTTACATGTTTATCATATTCAACTCAAAGACTTGAAATGGGATATCTGATTCTCAAGGTAAATCAAGAGAGTAAAACCATATACCAATATGAGAGGCTGAGTGGGCAGATAATGTAACTGATGCTGGTGCATATCAAACACACTTAGGAATTTTGGTCTTCTGCCGATAAACACTCTTCCTCAGTTTTCTGGGGGAGTTCTTTTTTGTTGCTATTGTTTGAGACAGAGTCTCGCTCTGTCATCCTGGCTGGAGTACAGAGGCATGATCTCAGCTCACTGCAACCTCCGCCTCACAGGTTCAAACGATTCTCCTGCCTTAGCCTCCCAAGTGGCTGAGATTACAGGCATGCGCCACCATGCCCAGCTAATTTTTGTATTTTCAGTAGAGATGGGGTTTCACCATGTTGGCCAGGTTGGTCTTGATTGAACTCCTGACCTCAGGTGATCCACCTGCCTCAGATTCCCAAAGTGCTGGGATTATAGGCGTGAGCCACCTCGCCCAGGAGGAATTCTTGATCTCTCGTGTTCATTTTGAAAGAGGCAAAGGTAGAGTTTTAACTTTTTTCTTTACTGTGTGAAAAACTATGCATAAAGTGCAATGATATTTTGTCCTCAGTGGTGGTAACATAGATAATAGGAAGTAGTAGGACTCTGGCAAACCGGAGAGCTCCTGCCTCATTTAGATGGCATAGCTGCTTCTCAGTTCCTGGCAGATTTTCTTCATGCCAGAAAGTCTTGCTTTTAGGCAAAATCTTCCCATCTTTAAACATTGCCACTTAATTAAATAATAAACTAAAAGGGAAAACAGAACACCTAACACCAGATATGGTTAAATTTATATGGCTGAAGGAAGACAGTCTATAAACAAAACGTTTCATCAGAGAATGAGAGGTAAAAGGGAAAATGAAACTAACAGCAGAAACAAAAGTTAAAATAGTATTTTCAAAAATAACTACAACGAGGATAAACTTAAAAGTGAAATTTACATGAATTAAAACAAAAAACTTCAATAATGCCTCTCCCTGGTTTTCTAGGGGCTAGGCAAAAAAAAAAAAAAAAAAAGAAAGAAAGAAAGAAAGAAAAGAAAACAAACAAAAAATAAAAGAAATAGTTGAAAATCCTAGTCTCAACTACTGCCACAGAAAATACCAATCTCACCATCTTGCGTTTGTATAGTGCTTCAATTCATATTCTCTTGCTTAATCCTGAACCCCCTCATTGCTAAACTATTATCATCTTCACTTTATAACCAAGAAATTAAGGGTACAAAGTTAAGTTACAGAGAAAGAACTAGAGCCCAGGTTTTCTTACTAGACTAGTATCTTCCAAGACACAATAATGAATGCCAAGTATCAATTATGTCAGAAGTACAGGGAGCTTTAGAATTCTTTTCTGATGCTGCGTGAACACTTTTCAAAACCTAGTTTCTGATAAATATATAAGGTTAGGGGTACCCTATTTTTTTGGCATTTTTTCCCCCTTGTGGACTCTTGTCACCATTTAGAAAGTATTTACACTGGGCTCTTACAGAGAAAGAAATGTATTTGTAATATGGCTTTGGATATAAATTCATTGGTACAACAATCTTTTTGGCAAAAAAACCTATCAATAATAGTCTTCTGGTAATGTGTTTTCTCAAAATCATACACATTTCTGTTTTAAAACAATCAATAAGGAAAGCCTACATAACATTTATAAGGGAAATTCCAGACCGTACAAACTGAGAACAATATTAAGTTGCCTACATACCTACTCATGGGAAACCTAACCAAAAAACCCCCAAATCTGCATAATTTGGCATCACATCCAGACTCCATTTGAATGCTCTCTGCTAAATTCTCAAAAGCAATATGCCCCAGTACAAAGCCACCTTTGTTCTCCCATCTAGCTAATCAGTTTCCAGGCACTGGGAAAGAAAATATTTTGGCAGAAAGCCAGGGTTCAGGATGTTAAAGTGTAAAGGTGAATGTCCACAAGGAATTGGAGTTGACTTTCTACCTGAATACTATCAGAGCATTAAACTCAGAATGAGATGAAAAGTTTGAAAACTTGAGCATAGCCATTGTCCACTTGTATAAATTCACTTATGCAACAGTACATGATATGGGCTGATACAGCAGCACCGCATTTATCCCAAGCCTTTTCTTCAGTCAATGATCTCGGCTAACTGAACAGACAAGGATCCACCTAGAAGGCCTCTAAATAGTCAAGCTGGATGTCTTACTTTCTTACACACAAATAGTGGCTGTTGTTCACTTACCCTGCAGGGCCTCCTTGTGAACCTCTTACTCTTTAAACATTAATTCTGAAAAGCCTAGTAATCTCATTCCTTTGCTCATAGAGGGTCATAAACCCCACATTCAGAGCAAAGGGTAAGGATCCACTTGTGGGTGGCAGGCAGATATAAGACATAAAAGCTTTACAGTGAGTAAAAAGCAAATCTAGAAGAAAAAAAAATCTTCTACATAAGCTCCATCAGCATCCCCATACAGTAACAAAACAGCAACCATTATAGTACAGTCATCAACAAAGTTCAAGATTATGCCCCATTTGAAGTTCAGAGGAAGAAATCAAATAATGAAATAATTTTTTAAAACGTTCTAATCCAGGGGTTGACAACCGTTTTCTGTCAAGAGTCAGACAGTAAATGTCTGGGTATTACAGGCCATATAATCCCTCTTGTAAAAGCAACCACAGACAATCCATAAAAGAATATGTGGCCAGGCACGATGGCTCATGCCTGTAATCCCAGCACTTTGGGAGGCCGAAGTGAGAGGACTGCTTGAGCTTAGTAGTTCAAGACCAGCCTGGGTAACATAGCAGGACCCTGTCTCTACAAAAAAAAATTTAAAAATTAGCCGAGCCAGGCGCTGTGGCTCACGCCTGTAATCCCAGCACTTTGGGAGGCCGAGGCAGGCGGATCACGAGGTCAGGAGATCGAAACCATCCTGGCTAACACGGTGAAACCCTGTCTCTACTAAAAATACAAAAAATTAGCCGGGCGTGGTGGCGGGCGCCTGTGATCTCAGCTACTCGGGAGGCTGAGGCAGGAGAATGGCGCAAACCCAGGAGGTGGAGCTTGCAGTGAGCCGAGATCCTGCCACTGCACTCCAGCCTGGGTGAGAGCAAGACTCCGACTCAAAAAAAAAAAAAAATTAGCCGGGCATGGTGGTCTGTGCCTGTAGTTCAAGCTACTTGGGAGGCTGAAGTGGGAGGATCACTTGAGCCTGAGAGGTCGAAGTTGAAGTGAGCTAAGATGGCACCACTACACTTCAACCCAGGCAATAGTGAGACCCTGTTTCAAGAAAATTTTATATGCAAAAACAGCCAGCAGGCCTTAGTTTGCCAACTCTTGCTCTAATATAAAATGGTTAAATGAGATAGATCTGGCAATGTTTTTTTTTTTTTCAGACAGAGTTTCGCTCTGGAGTGCAGTGACACGATCTCGGCTCACTGCAACCTCCGCCTCCTGGGTTCAAGCGATTCTCCTGCCTCAGCCTCCCGAGTAGCTAGGATTACAGGCATGTACCACCACGCCCACCTAATTGTGTATTTTCAGTAGAGATGGGGTTTCTCCATGTTGGTCAGGCTGGTCGCGAACTCCTGACCTTGGGTGATACCCCCGCCTCGGCCTCCCAAAGTGCTGGGATTATAGGCGTGAGCCTTCTGCCTCGCCAGATCTGGCAACTTTAAAATGATTAAATATCACTTAAAGCAAATTAAATATTCAAATTTTGCAGACCCCTTCATTCCTAATACAGAAAAAAATTAATCACCAAATATTTAACAAACACTGACTATGTGCCAGGAATTGTGCTCTGTGGTACGGATTTGGTGACTAAAATAGGTATGGTGCCTACTTTCACAGTGCTTACAATCTAAAAGAGGAGATGGCAACTAACAAATAATTTCAAATACTGTAATTAAATTATAACAAAGGTGCTGGGAACTGTAAGCACACCACGCTGGGGAAGTATGTAAAGGGGACCTGGCCTGGCTTGCAGGGGTAAGGCAAGGCTTCTTCAGGGAAGTGATTCTGAGAGGAAAACCAGCCAGGGGCTAAACAGTAGAAGGCAAGAAGAATGTTCCAGGCAGGGGACTCTGACAATATCCAGAAGAGGGAGGGCCAGAGAGACAAAGAAATCCAATACAGCTAGAATACAGGGTGAAAAGTGGGAGGGAGAAAGGGAGGGAGAGAGGGAAGGAGGGAGGAGTCAGGAGCTGAGTCAGAGGCAGCCAGGGGCCAAACAGACAAACAGGGCCTCCTAGGAAGTACCAAGGTTTACAGACTTTAGCCTAAGGGCAAAGGGAAGAAAACTAAGGATTTTAAGGGAAGACAGTGATGGTAAACTCATTTGGTTTTTCTACAAAGCTCACTCTGGCTGCAAGTTGGAGAAGGACATGAAGGGGAGGACAAGAAGCTTCTGCAGCCAGCGCAGTGGCTCACACCTGTAATCCCAGCACTTTGGCAGGCCGAGGCTGGGGATCACCCAAGGTCGGGAGTTCGCGACCAGCCTGACCAACATGGAGAAACCCCATCTCTACTAAAAATACACAATTAGCCAGGCATGATGGCACATGCCTGTAATCCCAGCCACTCGGGAGGATGAGGCAGAAGACTCACTTGAACCCAGGAGGTGGAGGTGAGCTGAGATCACGCCATTGCACTCTAGCCTGGGTAATAAGAGCGAGACTGCTTCTCAGAAAAAACAAAAACAAAAAAGCAGCAGCTGCCTCAGTAAAGTAGGATAGCACCTGGCCTAGAGCATAGGACGTGGAAATGGGGAGACAAATCTGCAAAATAACTAGAACACAGTTTTAACAGGCTTGGTGACTGACTAAAAAATAGGTATGTGTCAAAGGTAACACCCAGGTTTCTGTTGTGAATAACTGGTGTCACATACTGAGATGTTACTCCACAATTTCTTTCCTTCTTTTTTTTTGAGACAGAGTCTCACTCTGTTGCCCAGGCTGGAGTGCAGTGGCGCAATCTCGGCTCACTGCAAGTTCCGCCTCCCGGGTTCGCGCCATTCTCCTGCCTCAGCCTCCCAAGTAGCTGGGACTACAGGTGCCTACCACCACGCCCGGCTAATTTTTTGTATTTTTAGTAGAGACACCCTGTCCCAGGATGGTCTCGATCTCTTGACTTCGTGATCCACCCGCCTCGGCCTCCCAAAGTGCTGGGATTACAGGACACAATTTATTTTTTTCATTTCTGGGACGTATCTTTTGTTAAAACTACAATTTACAATTTACTACTAAAACGTATGTTCCTTAGACAATTTTAAACTAAACTCTGATTTGTAAAAATGTAACCTTAAAAAAAATCTACAAAATAATGTCCAATGTACAAAGTCTAAGAGATGATTTAGATGTCCAATTATCAGCACCTGGGCCACAAAATCGTGCCTGTGTGAGGGCATGCCCTACGTGAGATCAAGTTTAAAGCAAAGCCTTTCTAGTGTTTCTAACAAAACTAGAATAAATCCAAGAGTTAAACATATGTGTCTGGTGTTAATCAAAACTAGACTGTGTTATAGCAAGAAGTCTGGATGCAGAGATTCTGACTAGATCTGGAGAGGGGTCTGTTCTGTAGCACCTCAACAGATCCTCCACCTGGCTGATTATCAGGACTGGCTGGGAAGCTTTTAAAAATACACATTTCCCTGGCTGAATTCCAAACTGACAGGAATGACCCGAGTATTTTTAAAAGGCGCAAGCTTTAAACATTTTTAAAAAATTTTTGGTGCACAGCAATAACCTCAACAATGACAGCGGAAAAGTCTATTCTGTACCTTCTCTTCCCCGTCTCCTGAAACAATTAGGATAAACTCTAATACTCTTAACAGGGAATGGAGGATTGGGATCCTCCTCATGAAAATAACTTTTAAGATACCAGGTTTCTTGTGTTCTGTTTTTGCTCCCATGATAACTGCTCTAGGAATAGAGTATGGGATTTTTCTTTTAACAATAAATTGTTATAAAAATTTTTCAAGATATCCAACAATACTATCTTAAACTTCAGACTATAAAGTAGTTCACATATTGAATTGTAAGCTTTCACTTTAAAGGAATTTTAGTAGAGTATCAGATGTTAAAAGATCACATAGTTTTAAATTTTTAAATGGTTTTGCAATTTGCTTTTCAAAAATCACTTGGGGGCCAGGCGTGGTGGCTCATATGTGTAAACCCAGCACCATGGGAGGCTGAGGCGGGTGGATCACCTGAGGTCAGGAGTTTGAGACCAACCTGGCTAACATGGTGAAACCCTGTCTCTAATGTCGGCTAATACAAAAATTAGCCGGACATGGTGGCACATGCTTGTAGTCCCGGCTACTTGGGAGGCTGAGGCAGGAGAATCACTTGAGCCCGGGAGATAGAGGCTGCAGTGAGCAGAAATCACACCACTGCACTCCAGCCTGAGTGACAGAGTTAAGACTCTGTCTCAAAAAAATAAATAAATAAATAAAATAAAATAAAATAAATCACTCGGGGCCAGGCACAGTGGTTCCCACCTGTAATCCCAGCACTTTGGGAGGCCAAGGTAGGTGGATCACTTGAGTTTGAGACCAGCCTGGCCAACATGGCAAAACCCTGTCTCTACTAAAAATACAAAAATTAGCTGGGCGTGGTGGCACACACCTGTAGTCCCAGCTGCTCGGGAAGCTGAGGCACAAGAACCCAGGAGGCGGAGGTTGCAGTGAGCCAAGGTCATGCCCCTGCTGCATTCCAGCCTGGGTGACAGAGCGAGACTTTAAAAAAAAAAAAAAAAATCACTCAGTACATATTAAGTGTAACTTCTGCCTTATTGATGCCTAATTGAAATCAAAAAGCAAAGCAAACAGAAAATGTGCTGTATTCAAGCAGTAAAACGTAACTATACTTAATGTCATATTTTACATTAGTTTCCTGAGTTAAATGTTCATTAAGGTTTACATAAGGCCAGGCGCGGTGGCTCAAGCCTGTAATCCCAGCACTTTGGGAGGCCGAGACGGGCGGATCATAAGGTCAGGAGATCGAGACCATCCTGGCTAACACGGTGAAACCCCATCTCTACTAAAAAATACAAAAAACTAGCCGGGCGATTTGGCGGGCGCCTGTAGTCCCAGCTACTCGGGAGGCTGAGGCAGGAGAATGGCGTGAACCCAGGAGGCGGAGCTTGCAGTGAGCTGAGATCCGGCCACTGCACTCCAGCCTGGGCGACAGAGCGAGACTCCGTCTCAAAAAAAAAAAAAAAAAAAAAAAGGTTTACATAAAATCAGATTTCTAGTTAAGCATCAGCTCAACTTTGCTTAAAAGAAAGAGTGCATGCATTATAGTAAACTAAGTAAGTCTGCCAGATTTCGATGCTGGGACCTGATGGTAAACAAGACAGACAGGAAACGACTTAACATATTCTTAAGTAAGATACTTCCAGGTCTTCAGAGGATGATGTGGTAAAGGTGGGAGGGTGGAGGGCTTTAGTTAGGGTAGTCAGAAGAGACTCCTCTGACAAAGTTATCTGAGCTAAGTAGGAGGAGGCAGAAGTGGGAAGAGCTGAAGGTGAAGTGTCCTTAAGAATAACCAAGCATAAGAGCACAGAAACAGAAACAAGCTCACAGCTGGGTGCAGTGGCTGACGCCTGTAATCCCAGAACACTGCGAGGTCAAGATGGGTGGATCACCTGAGGTCAGGAGTTTGAGACCAGCCTGGCCAACACGGTGAAACCCCATCTCTACTAAAAATACAAAAATTAGCCAGTCATGGTGGCGCGCACCATGTAGTCTCAGCTACTCACGAGGCTGAGGCAGGACAATCACTTTAACCTGGGAGACAGAGGTTGCAGTGAGCCGAGATTGTGCCATTGCACTCCAGCCTGGGTGACAGAGCAAGACTCCATCTCAAAAGAAAAAAAAAAAAAAAAAAAAAAAAAGCTCACCAAGTCTGAAGAACAGGGAGGAAGCCAATGTGGCTGAGGTTGGGAAGTCCAAATCAGAACATATTTTATTCTGGTTGCAATGGGAAATCATCAGAGGGTTTTAAGCAGGAATGAACTGACTACCTACTTTCATTTTTGCTGAAGTCATATTTGTATTACATTTATATTTTTAAAATCTAAAATATTTCTGTTGAATTGCCTATTTCTAAATCAAATTCTAAGGGTTATCAATTATATAGGACATTTTACCTCTACTATTAATACACAGAAAGCATTTACACACAGAAATATATTTCTAAGTTGTAACTCCTATAACAATAAAAACAGTCAAAGGTCTCAATAAAAATTATACCACCAATATATAAAAACCTAAAAAGGGAATAAAACATAATCACCCTTAAAAGATGTTAGGATTAATTCCATAATCATGCAAGGGTATAATTCCATTAACAAAACGTGGTGGTATAACCCAACTGTCATAATCTTTCTAAGGGGATAATCCAACAAAATTCTGTCAGATGGCAATACTTTAAAAACCCGCTCTATATCTGAATGCACATTCCAAACAGCAACTAACTTTTTAACGAAAATTACAATTGCTAACAAGAAAGGCCTATTATTCAACCATAATTATTTAAATTCTTCCTCCTTTTCCAGCACTCTATATATAGCTTTCCAAGGTTCTATCCATGGTCTTCATCTCAGGTGGCCTTTATGTCTATTCCCAAAATTTTAACTATCACTTTTCGAAAAGCTTGCAAATCTAACTAGTTTTTGGATTTCTACCCTGAACTCTTGCCTACCATTTCCAACCTCCTGCATGATTGGTTAAGATTATTTGTCCTAACACAAAATTCATAATTTTCTTTTCCAAATCAATCTACTCTGCTTGTTCATGACACTGTCCCAGCTGTCTGTCAAGACTCAAACCATCAAGGTATGCTCTGCTGGACTCTCCTTCACTGCAAAGCAGCCACAGTGAGTGCAATGACTCCCAAGTATTTCCCCTCCTATCTTCCCGCCACTGCCTCCTCCCCTCCCCGCTTCCCTCCCCTCTACTTCTGGGCCAGTCTCCTCACTTCTTTACCGCCTGCTCCTGGCTCTCTACTGTAAGGCTGCTGCCCACTCCAATTCATCCTGAACAGCCAACTGAATCTTCCTAAGATCATATTCTCGTTATATCGTACCCCTGTTAATTACCTACAAGATCCATCTCAGGAGACTTTAGGAACATTAATTTGTGTATGAAAGTATTTTGTAAAATAGTCAAGTGATATAGGCAGAGGTTATCCTTGGAGGTTTATTTTGTTGGTGGACTTTAGTTCCTCAAATCCAGGAAAGCAAAGATACATAATCAGTGGAATTCTAGAGCCTGGGAGTGGTCTAATGCTTATCAACTGATTAGAAATAGTTTTCACCTTCAAAGGTAATCCCTACCCATTCTCTCAAGCTACTTTCTTTTTTAAAAAATTTTTTTCAGAAGGAGTCTCGCTCTGTCACTGGAGTGCAGTGGTGCGATCTCGGCTCACTGCAACCTCCACCTCCTGGCTGATTCTCCTGCCTCAGCCTCCTGAGTAGCTGGCATTACAGGCATGCGCCACCACACCCAGCTAATTTTTGTATTTTTAGTAGAGACGGGGTTTCACCATGTTGGCCATGCCAGTCACGAACTCCTGACCTCAGATGATCTGCCCACCTCAGCCTCCCAAAGTGCTGGGATTACCACGTGAGCCACCATGCCTGACTGCTCTCAAGCTCCTTTCTGGGTTGGCTTATAAATACTGTAAGTCTTTAATTTATCCCAATACTAGGCTCAATGCTCTCATGCTGGCTTCCCAAACCACTTCATTTACAATAAAGGAATAAATGGTACATACCATAATAAACCCTACCCTGCCCATCTGCAGACACACATACATACACACACACAGGCTACGAGGTTAAAAAAAAAAAAAAAGTTTTAGGACTCAAAATACATTTGAAAATTCTTGGCTGAGCATGGTGGCTCATGCCTGTAATCCCAGCACTTCTGGAGAGATGGGGACTGGAGGATCACAGGAGACCAGGAGTTTGAGACCAGTTTGGGCAACATAGTAAGACCCAGTCTTTACAAAAAAAAGAAAGAAAGAAAGAAAATCATTGCCAAATACCGATTTCAACTTTTTTGGAAGACTAATTAATATCCCCGTTTACATCCCTCCATAATAGTAACTTCCCACCTCATTTTCCAGATAATTAACTAGTTTTATACAATTTCTTTAAAAAGTATCCTAAAAGTAGAAGAAAGAAAATATTTACTGGGTGCCTACTATAAGCCAGGGCACTGCACTAAGCTCATTTAATCCTTATAGCAATTCTACAATATATTATAATCTTTCTATAGGTGCAGACACTGAGACTCATGAAGATTAAATGGCTTTGTTTCTGGTATTTTCTGGTATCAGTTTGATAAATACAGCCCTTGAAAGTTGGTTGCCACCAAAAATCAGGAATGCTTCGGATTCCAAAGTCACACTCTTTTCACATTTTTCTGAATGGAGACTAATCCATTTGATAAAGTGAAGATTCAATAAATTCCCAATGTTCAATAAATTCCCAATTTCCACTTAAGGAAAAATAAAACCAAAGAGGTTAACACAAAAGTAACTAGAAATATAAATTTTCTAAAGTACACTTAGTGAAGCATAAAGATGTTAATTAAACCACCTACATCACAAACGTTTTAACCTACGTGTTAGTTAACAGAAGAAGAAGATTCACACAAAATGTTTGTTCACTAAGTTTGTGGCAAAGTCTGGGTATCCTTTCAGTGGGGAAAATACACTATTTCTATTTCTAACACAATTTTTCTAAACAGTGATACTTACCCTTCTTTTGTATAAATATCCTAAGCAGTGGATTGGCCGTTGAAACAGCTTTGTGATAATTATCATCATTATTTATAGGTAGTAAGTCTCCATGGATGTCTGCATAGCCTACCAAAACGTCAACATTGGGGATCTTATGAACATGTTGTAGTAATCCATAAAACTCCTCAAATTTTCCAGGTTTTGATCTTTCCAGCGAAAACCGACGAAATTCAGCTCCAAACTATAAACATAACAAACATATTACTTAAAAAAAAAAAAAAAAAGGTAAAAGGACCCAATTTGAAAATGCATGCCATAGAAAAATTAACGAGCAGAGCAAGTATTTTTAATTAAGGAAAGAAGATTGTCTACTGTTTGGAACCTTACTATCAGGGATTTTAAAAAGCCTAAGAAAGGCATAAGAATGTGCCTCCTGACTGCTGTGTCTCTGAAGAGCATTCCTTTCAACTCAATCCCTGGGGTACCTAGGCATTACTGCGGACTGTTCTGCATAGTGACTCAGCTCAAACCCTGTCTGGAGCCCAGACTCTGACGGCAATGCTCTCCTTACTTGCATCATGGGGTACCAAAGACTTGTCCAAGCCTTTATTTCGACCAAAGGAAAGCATTTAAGTGTCCTCCCCCATAAATGGAACTAGGATTTTATGGGATGTGGTAAGAATCAACAGCAAAATACACAAAAAGAACTGTGAGCTACGTGGCATTAAGGTATGATTGTCCCTATGTTAAGGCAGAAAAAAGAAGCTTTAGTAATACATCAAATGTATGTTCTATAACTATCCAATTAACGCACAAAGTGTTTATGTGTTCAGCACAGTGCTAGGCCCTAGAGATTGAAAGCCTCGAGCCTGCTCCAGAAGTTCACCAATTAGTGGGTAAAGAGAATAATTACTTCAGGGAGGTATTAAGAGATCACACAAATGGGGCAGAATGGGAAGACAGCCTCTATCATGCCCAATACTTACGTTCACAGTTCTGATTCTCAAGTCTGTTTCCCTACACCTCTGTTTTCCCAATGTCAAATAATTAAAAGTGACTCGTATTCAACACTAAGAACTGAGGCCGGGCGTGATGGCTCACATCTGTAATCCCAGCACTTTGGGAGGCTGAGGTGGGAGGATCACAAGGTCAGGAGTTCGAAACCAGCCTAGCCAAGACGGCAAAACCCGTCTCTACTAAAAATACAAAAATTAGCCCGATGTGGTGGCACATGCCTGTAGTCCCAGCTACTCAGGAGGCTGAGGCAGGAGAATCTCTTGAATCTGGGAGGCAGAGGTTGCAGTGAGCCAAGATCGCGCCACTGCACTCCAGCCTGGGCGACAGAGCAAGACTACGTCTCAAAAAAGAAAAAGAAAAAGAAAAAAACCAAAACACTAAGGTCTGGCTTCATCTAGTCCATAATAAACAGGATTTATAACTTACTGTGGGAATAGCATGACATTTCCTCAAACGTGGAAACCTAAGAAGTTAATCAGCCTTCTTCAAAAAGTGTCCCAGTCATATAAGTTTGAGAAATGCTACACAATTATGCTCTTGGGAATCACTGTGGAGACCAGCACTTTAAAGGCTCATTTAAGCCCTATGTTGATTTTTTAAAATATTTAAACAAACGTTTGCCAAATGTGTTTAACCACTGAACTCATATTTCCTCCATGTATCTATTACTAGCAAGAAATACTAATATAAAAATATTATGTCCCAGAGAAAAAAAGAGAAATACTAATATACTGTTGGGGCAGCCTTAAGTATCATGTTGAGAAAGCCCCTATCATAATAATTTGAGTTTACAAATATGTCAGTTCATTTTCCCAAAGGCCCCATGGGACATCTGGATTCACTGGTTTTGCTCTATCTAAAGTTCATCTGCCCTGCTTACACCCATACTCCTCAGTGGTTTTAAAATCAAAACTCACTAAAAACACCTGTTACTTCTAACAAAAAATTAAAATAGTTCCCAAAACACATTCCTGAAACATAAACACTAACATCTGTCAAGAAAATAAGGTGAGTCATACTTAAGGCTCTCAAAAAGTTTAGTCACACCTTCACATTTCAAAGTAAATAAAAACTCAGGGAACACCCTTCATATCAGAGTTAGTCTTATGATGCTATCAAAAGTCACGGTTTCTCTTCCATTTTCTTTATTCTCGTATCACAACATGAAGTTGCTAGTGCTTTCTGATTCATCTACAGGGTTTATCACTTCCCTGATGTATGAATGGGAATAACACCTGATCATTTAACATTTTAGGGCTTCAGTGTTTTTATTAAAGCTTTTGGATGAAATTTTTTCACTCAAGCTTTTCTCTTGCTTAACTGTTATGATAAAAACAATAAAAAATTGTATGGCTTCATGGTATATGTGCACTTTTGCCAATGTTGGCATGGGAAAAAAAACCAAGAGAAATTGTTATGCTTCTTGCAACACAACAATAGGATTAAGAGAACTCTTTACATGAACAAAAACACTGAGAGACAAAATTAAGATTCAATCAGCAATTATTCCCTATGTGAACCATTTACAACTGTTTTATCACCTAATCTAGTTTGCCCTAGTCATCCAGAATGCATATGGACTCCCTTCCCCCAGTGTCTGTTGGTACCTTCTAGAAATGCAAACTTAATTTTCATAGTCTATTTGCCTATGAATAATAATTAGGAAATTTTATGACTTAAAGACTGTTCCAGGGTTATTAAAGGACATCACCATGATTATTAAGAATCTTCCCAACACTAGAGATACAATTAGGAAGATAAATCAGTTACCAAAGAAGTCACATACTAGCTGGTACCACATATTGAACTATAGGTATATTTACATTCTTCATTCTTTTATTATCATTACTATTTTTCCCTTCCACGTGTGAAGATAATAATGTTGACACTACTGCTTTATTGCATTTTTCTATTTTTTTGAGATAGAGTCTCCCTCTGTCACCCAGGCTAGAGTGCAGTGGCACAATCTCGGCTCACTGCAACCTCCACCTCCCAGGTTCAAGCGATTCTCCTGCCTCAGCCTCCAGAGTAGCTGGGATTACAGGCATGCGCCACCACGCCCAGCTAATTTTTACATTTTTAGTAGATACAGGGTTTCACCATGTTGGCCAGGCTGGCCTTGAACTCCTGACCTCAGGTGATCTACCTGCCTTTTCCTCCCAAAGTGCTAGGATTACAGGTGTGAGCCACCGCGCCTGGCCGACACTACTGCTTTATATGAAGAAAAAGAGATCCTAAAAATGGACCGGAACCCAGTGTGGTGGCTAATACCTGTAATCCCAACACTTTGGGAGGCCTAGGTGGGCATATCACTTGAGAACAGGAGTTAGAGACCAGCATGACCAACATGGCAAAACCCTGTCTCTAAAAAGATAAAAAAATTAAAAATAGTAAAAGAAAAATGGACCGGCTAGGTGCAGTAGCTCACGCCTGTAGTCCCAGTACTTTGAGAGGTGGACACGGGTGGATCACTTGAGCTCACATGTTCAAGATCAGCGTGGGCAACATAGAGAGACCCCGTCTCTACAAAATAAATAAATAAAAATAAGCTGGGTGTAGTGGTGCACGCCTATAGTCTTGCTACTCAGAAGGCTGAAATGGGAGAATCACTTGAGCTCAGGAGGTTGAGGCTGCAGTGAGCCGAGATCGTGTCATTGTACTCCAGCCCTGGTGACAGAGCAAGATCTTGTCTCAAAAAAAAAAAAAAAAAAACTACACAAAAAAAGGACCGGTACACTACCTAGTTTTGGTTATAAACTCTTAGCAATCAGTTTCGTAAAAAGCTGTGATACCACTACAGCAATGTCAAAGAAAATACTGTTTCAAAAAGCTGTTCAAATATTTTTAAAATATGTATCAGCAATATATATTTGAAACATATAAGGTGTCACATACACACTAGAAACACTCCCTACCTATACCTTGCCTATTTGTCAACAGCCAGAATAGTGGGACCGACTTCATTCAGCACATGTTCCTAGAATCAGTGTATGATTCTATTTAAAAGACACAGTTCACTAAAAGCGCAGTATGGCAGTTCAAATATACAACATGTAGTTTAGAAGTAAGTGAAAGATTCACAAGTCAGTTGACAAGAGAAAAGCAAAAAGCCTGAAATTCCAGTTTTAAAGCACTCAAGGTTTTCTTAGTACTAGAGATAAATTACTATTTGATTGTACTTATCAGTATACTTAGAATTCCTACTCATTTTTTTCTATGGAAAAAAATTAAAGACTTGCTACCAAGATTAGTGCTACAAACTTAAAATTTTAAGATTATGCAGTATCACAAGTGTTTTTCTTTCCATAACCTCAACACCCACAAATCCAAACTAGACTTATAACAGAAATGCCGTAAGAAGGTTCAACCACTGGGCATGGAACCACTACTGCCACTATATACCACTAGTGGAAAAGCTCTGCTATATATTTTGGGTCATCCTAACGCTATAGCTCAAGCAAGTCAATTCAATTTGCTATGCTGTGCACAGAGGACAGATGGACGTGCACATTCCTTAAATTGCTATAACTACACTTCTATTCTTACTAATTCTAATTCTGAAACTAGTGCCAATCCTCATATGAGTTAAGTGCCAAATCGTTTTTTTTTTTTTTGAGATGGAGTTTTGCTCTTGTTGTCCAGCCTGGAATGCAATGGTGCGAACTTGGCTCACTGCAACCTCCACCTCCTGGGTTCACGCGATTCTCCTGCCTCAGCCTCTCAAGTAGCTGGAATTACAGGCATGTGCCACCATGGCCGGCTAATTTTTTGTATTTTTAGTAGAGATGGGGTTTCACCATGTTGGCCAGGCTGGTCTGGAACTCCTGACCTCAAGTGATCCACACGCCTTGGCCTCCCAAAGTGCTGGGGTTACAGGCGTGAGCCACGGCGCCCTGCCTCAAATCACATTTTTTTAATGATGTTACAAACGAATGTAGATTTTCTCGATGTGATTCTCAGTTACAGAAACTTAACAGAACTTGGCTTATCAACCCTAGACAATAAAACCATTCTACCCAGAGGTTCTACGAAGCTTTCCTTACTCCACTGGACCTCACTCAAATCATTCCTTCATTTTACATACTCCTTGGTAGTCTTACAATCTACGATGCTCCATTACATTTTTTTAAATTGATGTACTTTCAATTTTCTCCTTTTCTGTGTTTTGGCCTTCTCAATTCTATTTTAAATGTTCTCAGGGCCCAGCCAGTGTCCTGTTTTGTATTCTGCAGTGTCTAAAAGTTATTGTCAAAAAGGCATGAAGGCTTTGCAAAAAGCAGCTTGGGGAAGTCATAACCTTTCTGAGCCTCAGTCTTCTCAGAGAATTGGACTAGATTATCTAAGCTCCTTTTAACTCTTTAACTCAAGAAACGCTTGCCGAAAATGTTCCCGTGGCCGCCCATCACTTTCAAATTCCACCTCAAAAACCCCCTTTGGAAGGCATTCCCTAACTAATCCCTCCCTACAGACTAACCTGCTCACCGAGCCTTGAGACTTAGAAATTCAGTGAACACCGCAGTCATCAGCAGCAGACCGGCATACCGTTGGTCAAGGGGAAAAGTACTTGATGTGAGTAGGTAGCAGGATGGAATGAAAAGAGCATCTAGACTCAAACTGTAAAGTGCTACTCCAACGTAAGGTGATAGTGCTAATTTTACAGATTAAACGCATACCAAAGTTAGTGCTAGAAAGAGCGCTAGCAGGAAGCAAAGCTAACTTTTAAAGGGTTGTTTAGTTCACTGGGCTCTCTCCTTCGCCGCTCGATGCGCCCCTAAACCACAGAAAGTGGGAACAACGGGGTGGTCCAGGGCCCACACTCACAGCCCAGCAGGCAGGATTCTCCTACACCTTTTGAGCCGCCTCGCATTCCACTCAGTGTGTGCCATCCTCGGGTATACCTTGGCCCCTACTCCCGTCCGTGAACACGGGAATGAGATTTACGGAATGAGATTAAATGCTGGACTAGGTCTTCTTCCTGCCGGGGCCAGGGGCGGACACTAGCGCCCCCTGATCCCCGCCGCCCCCTCCTCGGCAAGTTTATTACCCACAGTCTCCCGCCTGCACCGTCCAGACCCCGGGGCAGCTCTGCCCGTCGCCTCCCACAGAGCTCCGAGCCTGGCCCAGCCTCTCCCAGGCCCCGGCCCCCGAGGCCCGCCGCTCCGCCCAGCCCGGGCCCCGCGCACCTTGCTCTTCACCTCCATGGTGCCCAGGCAGCCGCTGCCCGCCCCGTGCCGGTGGCTGCGGTTCATGCTGAGCGCCGAACTCCGCGACGGCCTCCTCCGGTCGGGCGGTCCCTCAGGAGCGCGGGGAGCGAGTGCGCGACGGGAGGTCTCGGAAAGCGGCTGCGGCCCGGGCGCCTCCTCACAGGCACCTGCAGAGGGGGCGGCCGCAGCTCCTGCGTCTGCACTGAGCTCCACTCCGCCAGCTACTCACACAGCGGGACCGAGGGTCGGACTGGCGGCGCGGCAGGCGGGGAAGCAGCTCCCTCCCTCCGGGCCCCGGCGGCGACGGCGACAGCCCTGGAGGAGGAGGAGGAGGGGGCGGAGCGGAGGCCACAGGCGCCGCAACCTCTCCCTCGGCCACCTCCCCCGCGAGCCCGCGCGCGCGCGTACCCGAACCAGCCACAGCCGCGGCGCGCGCGCGCGCTCACCTGCAGCTGCCGAAGCTGCCGCAATCGCTCCCGCTCCGCCCACACCCAATAGGAAGCGCGCACCTGCGCCCGCAGCGCCAACCAATCGATACACGCCTCGCGCCGTGCGTGGGCGGGCCGCCTCCTCAAAAACCCCGCCTACCACCGCACCATTGGTCCTGCGCTACAAGGGAGGGGCGGGATCACCTGAAGCCATGGACCTCCGCCCCGCATCAAGCTGGAGAGACAGAAGGCGCATGCGCGGGTTCTGGAGTTTCCGCCCCGGGAAGGCACGCGGGGAGGCCGGCCGGAAGCGCGAGCGCACCTGAAGAAGGGCTCGGCTGGGTGGGCCTTTTGCGCACGCGCGGGTGCGCGCCTCGTTGCCCGGCGCTGCCGGGGGCTCGAGCCGCTTGGCGCTCGCTAGTTACACGCACTGCCCAGGGGATGGGATGCGCCGCCCGACCGGTTGCAGAAGCGCCGCGAGGATGTTCAGTTCCCGCCGGTCACCCTCCCCGCTTCCACTTTGGGATGCTGCAGCCCCCAACGACGCCCCTCCACTGCCTGTTATCGTCGCTTAGGCGTCCCGCTGCAACTCTTGGTTACAAAATTCAAGTTTTCCCGCCTCTCCAGCAGTTGCTGGGGGAGAAGCTTAGGGCTCTCTTTGCTTGATTTTATCCGAAGAGACACCCTGCACACCCTAAGTCCGTCAGGTCGAGAGGGAAGGAAAGTGAGCTGAGGCGCGGGAAGGCTCCTTGAAGGCCCAGCCTCACTGAGGACTTCTACTCCGGTCTTTCAGGGCTTTTTTTTTTTTCTTTAAACCTCTTAAGTCTTCCTCTTCCCCTCTCCCGCCATTCCTTGGCCATTCACTGTTTCTACAAATGACAGCCTCTAGGTTGTGTTCGTTTCCCGGAGTGACCAAGCTGTGTCCCAGAGCAACAAAACGCTGAATCCTCCTTTCTGAATGTCCCAAAGCGCGGCTTCTCTTCACACAGACCCTGTTGGTCATGGAGAGGCGAGGAGAAGACAGAAGATTTTGGCTGGAGGAGATTCTCAGGTCCCAAGGGCTCCCTGTGGGACCTGGGAATCCAAGAGCTGTTGAAACCTGCAAGCCAGGAAGGGGGCTGGGGAAATGGAGGTGGAGGGGAAGGTCCAACCTGAGATTTGGCAAGAAGAGTGGTTAGGATACCTTCCTCCCCTCATCTCCCTGCCCACCCCGGATGCCTCCTAACACTTGTACCCCTGTTTCCCAGCACTTGTGACAAGTTCCAGGTTTCCCATTTTTGTGTGCGTCTGAGTTTTGGGAGTAATCCGCCTCCAGCCTAGGATGGAAGCTCCAAAGGCAGGGGACCGCTTGTGCTTTGCTGGCGTTGAGTAGCACAGAACCTGACTCCCAGCGGGCACTCAGATGTGTCTTTGCTGGGTGCTGCAGCTGAGGGTGTCCGTTCTGCAGGCTCTTTGCCTCACCTGGGTTCAAAGGTGAGAAGCTCATTTTTTTTCCCCCCTTGGAGGATTTAGGTCACCAGACGTTTGTGGGGGAATTGAAGGTTTTTCTGGCCACCTGTGGCAGCACAGGTGGAAAGGACACCAATCCAAGCTGAATAATAAATAAGCAAGCTGCCTCCCTAGGCAGCTTCGAAAGCACATAGGAGGTGACTAAAGCTCAGCCGGAAATAAAGTGCAGGTCAGGGCAGCTGCAGGGCCTGTGTAACTCCCCTGTTTGGACTAGCGCAGCAGTTCCCAACTTTTTTGTTTTCAAGACCCCTTTACACTATTAAAAATCATGGAGGACCCCAAAGTACGTTGTTTATGGGTTATGTCTTTCAGTATTTATCTTACAATTAAAACCGATGTGTCTAAAACATGGGAATACACAAGCATGCATTCCAACGGTCATCAGAGTGATGATGTCATCACGTCTCGTCCCTTCTGGAAAACTCTATCGTATCCTCATGAGACAATGAGAATGTGGAGAACAAATGTCTTAGTTTTGTGAAAGCAGTTTTGGCCTTTCAAAGACCCCCATAAAGGGGTCTCAGGGACTCCCAGAGACCACACTCTGATCATGGCTGGACTGGAAGCCATGTCACCACCTTTAGAGAGCCCCGTTCTTAGGTCTCCTCCTCCTCTCCCTGATTGGCAGGGCCACACCCTGGGAGCAGTACCCCAGTTCTGTGTGAGTGAGTGTTGGGTGGTTGAGTTTTACTCCTGTTATCAGTACTGATTTATCAGGCCCTCTTGAAAAGGAAGTTCGTGGGTGCCAGTGCACCTGCGTGGGCTCTGCATTCCTGGAGGTGCTGTCACATCCTCTCTCCCTTCCCTGGGTGTGGCATCCCTCTTGGACTTTCCTTTCTAGAGGGAGGGCCAGGCCAGAGCTTCCTGGATTTCCTAAGGAAAATTATTTCAACCCATGTGCCTGGGTTGTATAAGGAAGAAATGTGGAAAATAGTTGGAATTTGATAAAGGTATTGTGAAGGAAGAAAACCCTTTAATTCTGAGAGATGTTAAGGCCAAAGTGTGTTCACTGGGCCTGAATTTCAGCCTTTCTTGAGAAGCATGATTAGCACAGACAAGGATTTTATATTCCCGTTTCTTCCATTTGAAGGCTAACCCTAACCTTATTTCTCTCCGTCATCCCTCTCCACCCCCAAATCCTCAAGCTAAAGCTGATCAAGACTTACATGTGGCCTGAAAAGCTAGTCCCTTGCCTGGGAGAATTAATACTCAGTAGGTTAGGGAAATAAGTAAGATGAACACATGACATTCGGGACTCTCTAAATTATAGGTTCACAAAATTGTTAGTCCAGAATGGGCTACCAGAGATAATCATGCCCATACACTGTCAGGCCTCTCCACTCTCTGAAAGAAGTTACTGAAGTTTACACTCCTGCTTTCTGCTGCTTTTCAACACTCTGTGTCTTTAGGTTCTACAAACACCCTGTCATGTTTGTTTGAAATCTACCTTGTGAGGTGAAAGGAGTTTGTAATTTTCCACAGTTAGTTTTCTTAATTCATTATCGTGTAATGATTCTTCTTCCTTCCTTCTTCCTCCAACTCTTAGGAAAAAAAAAGAGGTGGCAAGAAGTCATCTGTATTGCTGGTAAAAATTTTTTCAATAAATTTCTCTTGCCAGCTCTTTTTCTCCTTGATTGCCCAAGTTCCAACTTGATGGAACTGGTTAATCATTCTTTGAGAAAGAGTTGAAGTGTATATTTACGAATATCAGACTACTCACTGAAGCATTTTAAGCCCTTTAGCAGAGGCGGAATTAAGTCACATGATCAATTTTCTGGTTAATAGCTTACAATACTGTACTGCTTTTTGCGCGGGACCAGGGTGGTGGTGCTCACAGAGAGACAAATGAATTGTTTTCTGTAGCCTTTAGGACGTGAGAGCCCTTTTAGGTAAAAACTCAGCTTTGCAGGAGGCCGTATGTGCCAGGCACGGTGCCTAAGCCTTGCCCTTTGCTTGGCCTGCCACGGGTTTGCTTTCTGACCCCTCTCTGGGACTCAATTTCTCCATCTGTAAATGCAGGACCTGATGAGATCATCTCCACAACCCCTTCCAGCTCTTAACATTCTGTGGTACTCCAGGGATAATGGAGATTGATCATTATTTCAACATTACCAGGGATGAACTGGAATGAAAAGAATAATCTTTCCAAAAGGGTCAACAGACAGGCTGCAGTCATCAGCCAAACTATTCCACTTCCCAGGAGGTGCTGATGAAGATAGTTGATAGTTAACATTCATGAGACCTACCAGGTGCCAGAAACTGGCTAAGCTGCTTTCTATTTACTTATTTAATTTTAAGTTGCATGATAGAACTTTGTATTTGGAGGTACTCAGATCTTTGTTTTTTAAACTGATAGACATTTATTTGAGTCATTGCTCTGCTCCTTGCTGTCTGGGTGACCTTGACCCTGTTCCCTTAACCACTCAGAGCCTCCGATTTCTTCTCTGTTCCTCTATAAACAGAAGTAGACAGCAATGCCTACCTCACCAGATTGTTGCAGGGCTCAGATGGTACAGATATTAATGGGTTTCATTTAGCAAATAATGTCGCCTACCAAAGCCTTTGAAAGGAATTCCTTGAAATAAAATGGAAATGTGTAATAAATAAACGCTTCTTTTTGTTTTCACACCAGGTAATCTCTCAGTAGACATCCCTCAGAGAGGCCAAGAGCAGTCGTTAAGAGCATGACTCAAGCCAGATTCCTATAGTTGAGTCCTGCCTCTGCCATTTTCTAACTATGTGACCTTAGGCAAGTTCTTAACTTCTTTGAGCCTCTGTCTTCTCATCTGTAAAATGAGCATAATAAGACAATGAATTGTCTTAATTCACATACAAAGCACTTAGGATAGTGCCCAATAGAGAGTAAGGATGCCCTAAGTGTTACATATTATTGTCATTATTGCTAATTATTTTTATTACCTACTGTCATAATATAATTCATTAATGTAGCATGTATGTAATGAGCCCCAACTCTATATATAACGTTGTGCGTGGAGATAAAGGAAAACAACAACGAAAGAATGATGCTGGGATGGATTCCTGCCATTGAGCACTGCGCCCTCCATGGACAGACTGCTCCAACAAACGTTCCTGGAGCACCTACCATGGATCAAGGAAACAGATGTGAAAGCGACAGAGTGCTTGCCTCCAAGGAACTCAGAGTCGAGCTGAGAAGTCAGACCCATGGAGAGGGAACCACAAACCCCCCTGGAGATGGTGGGCACAGCAGCTAAGGAGGCAGGCACTAGACTTGACCATTCAGGGGTCACATGTGGTTCTGCCACCATCCTGCTGTGGAACCCTGGACACCTGTCTCAATCTTTGTTTCCTCAGGGTAAAATGAAGATAGTACTAGTATCTACCTTCTTTGATTTAATAACTATTGATTGAGGCTGGGCGTGATGGTTCATGCCTGTTTCCTAGCTCTTTGGGAGGCCAAGGCATGAGGATTGCTTCAGTTCAGGAGGTCGAGACCAGCCTGGGCAACATAGTGAGGCTCTGTCTCTATTCTTTTTCTAAAAAAAATTATTATTATAAGGCCGGGAGCAGTGGCTCACGCCTGTAATCCCAGCACTTTGGGAGGCCGAGGTGGGTGGATCACCTGAGGTTGGGAGTTCAAGACCAACCTGACCAACATGGAGAAACCCCGTCTCTACTAAAAAATACAAAATTAGGCGGGTGTGGTGTTGCATGCCTGTAATCCCAGCTACTTAGAAGGCTGAGGCAGGAGAATTGCTTGAACCTGGGAGGCAGAGGTTGCAGTGAGCCGAGATCTCACCATTCCTGGGTAACAAGAGCGAAACTCCGTGTCAAATAAATTAAAAAAAAAATTATTATTACTGATTGAGTACCTATTATGTGCCAGGTACTAGTTTATTTTTTTTTTCTTTCTTTCTTTCTTTCTTTTTTGAGACAGAGCCTGATCATCCTGTTGTCCAAGTTAGAGTGCCATGGTGTGATCACAGCTCACTGCAACCTCTGCCTTCCAGGCTCAAGTGATCCTCCTACCTCCAGCACACGTTCCAGCCTCCCAAGTAGATGAGACTACAGGTGTGCAGTCCTGGCTAATTTTTAAAATTTTGTAAAGACAGGGTCTCACTGAATGGTGTGAACCCAGGAGGCGGAGCTTGCAATGATCCGAGATCGTGCCACTGCACTCCAGCCTGGGGGACAGAGCGAGACTCCATCTCAAAAAACAAAGCGAAACAAAACAAAAAGACAGGCTCTCTCTGTGTTGCCCAGGCTGTCCTCAAACTCCCGGACTCAAGCAATCCTCCCACCTTGGTTTCCCAAAGTGTTGGGATTACAGGCACGAGCCACTACACCCAGCCCCATGTAGTATTCCAGATGTTAAGGAAATTGTAGTTTAAAAAAAGGACAAAATCCTGGAGCTGACATTTGCAAATAAATGAATTTAAGTATGTAGTGTGTTAGTGATAAGAGCCGTGGAGGAAAATAAAGCTAGGAAGTGGGATGGGAGGCCTGGGGTGGTGGAGTGAGGAGTGAAGGGAGAAAGAAAATTTAAAGTAGGGTAGCAAGATGGCTTCTCTGGGACATTGGAGGTGAGAGAGTGAGCCTTGTGTTTCTGCAGGTTTAGGGGGCTGGGACTCAGGATGGGCGTGAGGATTAAGGGAGATAAAGCTCACTTGGTGCCTGGCACACAGCAGGGCTCAGAAAGCACCAGCTGCTATTTTAAGCTATTACTCAGTGCTAAGGCCAGGGGATGAAAGGAGAGGAGTGGGAGCAGAAGAGAGAGAATGACTAAGTCAGCCCTGGGGCGGGGGGGTCTGGAGTGTTTCACGGGTGAAGTGACTTAGCGCTAGGGCTGAAGAATGAGTAGGAGTTTGCTAGAGGCACGGCGGGGAGGAGGCATTCCAGGAGACGAGCTTCACAGGCAGTGGTGTGGGGGCAGGGAAAGAACATGGTGTATTCCCCAGCCAGAGAGTAGGGTGTGGGCGCGTGCTGGGTGGGGGCCCTCTCTGGAGATCGGGACTGGAAAAGTAGGTGGGAAGCAGATTGAGAAGGGCCTCGGAGGCCATGGTGCAGAGTTTATGCTGGGAGATTCCACACATTTAAAACTGGGGAATGAAATAATCAGATTTGTGTTTTAATAATATCTACTGAGGAGGCAGGCAGTGGGGCAGCAAATTAGTAAGTCTTGCAAGGAAGGCTGTGATTAAATGGCCAAATGAGTGGTGTGGCCTGGGGGGTTTAGGGAGGAGGGAGGGTATCCATTCATGTATTTTTTCATTCATTCAGCACATATTTATTGAGGTCTAGCTAAGAGCCAGGCACAGGCTAGATGTCCAGGTTACAAGGGTGACAGACAGTCAGCAAGTGCACCAATGTGGGGTGGAAGGAGAGGCTGGGTGGGGACTCAAGGGGACCAGAGCTTCTGCCCCACAGGAAGGACTTACCTCCAGTCCATATGGCTGCAGCTGCGTGGGAAGGAGGGCTTTGAAGTGGGCAGATCTGATTCTTTAAGAGAGGCTGGATTGGTTTTGTTTGTTTTTTTCAGAGACAGGGTCTTGCTCTATTGCCCAGTCTGGAGTACAGCAGTGCAATCATAGCTCACTGCAGCCTTGAAACCCTGAACACAAGCAATTCTCCCACCTCAGCTTCCTGAGCAGCCAGGACTACAGGTGTGTGCCACCATACCTGGCTAGTTTTTTACATTTTTTGTAGAGATGAGATCTCACTATGTTGCCCGGGCTGGTCTGGAACTCCTGAGCTCAAGCGATCCTCACTCCTTGGTCTCCCAAAATGTTGGGATTATAGGCATGAGCCACTGCATCCAGTTAGAGACTGGACGTTTTTATGTGAAACTTCCTGATTTTTAAATGTTGGCAACTGATCAAACCGGGTACAGTGACTGAAATGAATGGAGCAAGTGTGTGTGTGTGTGTTGTGTGTGTTCTTGTGTGTGCACATGCATGCGCATGCACATGCGTTCTGCTTAGGTAGAGGCATGAGCCACTGTACCTGACCAGGCCTGGAGCTTTGAGTGAAGGAGAATAACAGCTTAAAATGAGACTGAAGCTGGACATGGTGGCTCACACCTGTAATCCCAGCACTTAGAGAGGCCAATGGCAGATCGCTTGAGGTCAAGAGTTCGAGACCACCCTGACCAACATGGTGAAACCCCATCTTTGCTAAAAATACAACAATTAGCCGAGCGTGATGGCACACACCTGTAATCCCAGCTTCTTGGGAGGCTGAGGTGGGAGAATTGCTTGAACCCGGGAGGTGGAGGTTGTGGTGAGCTGAGATTGTGCCACTGCACTCCAGCCTGGGCAACAAAGCAAGACTTCATCTCAAAAAAAAAAAAAAAAAAAAAAAAGAGAGAGAGACTGACCGTGGCCCGATCATGCAGCCTCTTGCAGGCTATGACAAGGACATTGAATTTTATTCTGAGGTCATTGAGAAGCCATCTCAGAACAATTAGAAATAATTGTAAGATCTGTGGCATCTGAATCAGACCTAGATGACGGGAGAAAAGGAAGAGGTGTTCTGGGCAGGAGAATAGCAAGAACAAAGGTTTGAGCAGAGGTTGATCAAGGTGAGGACAGTGAGGCAGGCTGTTCACATGGAGGGATGTAAAGACAATGGGAAGCCTTGGGAGATGACATTTGAACAGGCAGGCTGGCGCCATTTTACGGAGATCATCGAGGCAAGATCTTTAGTCTCTTCCAGATTTTATCTTGTAGGCCTGAGTGTCCCAAATGTGCCTGAGGAAAGGAATTGTCCTGGGTGCTTATTAAAAATGCAGATTCCAAGCACCTCTTCTGTGATCTCATGTCTGGTAGTCTGGAGTGCGGCCCAGGAAACCTATAATTATTCTTATTTTTTGAGACAAATTCTCACTCTGTCGCCCAGGCTGGAGTGCAGTTGTGCAATCACTACTCATGACAGTCTCGCCCTCCCAGGTTCAAGCAATCCTCCTACCTCAGCCTCCTGAGTAGCTAGGACTACAGGTGCGCACCTCCCCACCGGGCTAATACTTTGTATTTTTTGTACAGATGGGGTTTCACTGTGTTGCCTAGGCTAGTCTCAAACCCGTGGGCTCAAGCAATCCACCTGCCTTGGCCTCCCAAAGTGCTAGAATTACAGACGTGAGCCACCACGCCCAGCAGTGAACCTGTAATTTGGACTCTCATCCTAGTGATCCTTATCTCAAGCAAGTTTAGGAAACACTGATGTAAGTATTCAGGTGTCATCGCAGGTTTTTGACCTGGGAGTCAGAAATTGGTGTGTTAAGATAGATTTGAGGAAAGAGAGCTGCAGGCAGGCCTGCATTTGAAGAGGCCCTTGGAAGAGGAACTTGCACAGAATGTGAAGGTCTGGACTTAGGTTGTGGAAGGGAACTGTATTTGTTTTTTTGAGTGTTTTGTTTTGTTTCTGAGACAGAGTCTCACTTTGTCACCCAGGCTGGAGTGCAGTGGTTTGATCTCGACTCACTAGAACCTCTGCCTCGTGGATTCAAGCAATTCTTGTGCCTCAGCCTCCTGAGTAGCTGGGATTACAGGTGTGCACCACCACACCTGGCTAATTTTTGGATTTTTCGTAGAGACAGAGTTTCACCATGTTGCCAGGCTAGTCTCATACTCCTGACCTCAAGTGATGTGCCTGCCTCGGCCCCCCAAAATGCTGGGATTACAGGCGTGAGCCACTGCGCCTGGCCAGGAACTGAATTTGTTCACAAAGTACTACACACTGGGTGGCTTAACACAACACAGTTTTGCTGTCTCACAGTTCTGGAGGCTAGAAGCCTGAAATCTAGGTATTGGCAAGGTTGGCTCCTTCTGGAGTCTTGGAGGGACAGGTGTTCCGTGCCTCTCTCCCTGCCTCTGTGGCTGCCAGCAATCACTGGTGTTCCTTGACTGGCAGCTGAATCACTCTGATCTCTGCCTCCATCATCACGTGCATCATGTGGTGTTCTCCGTGTGCGTGTGTCTGTCTTTCTGTCTCTGTGTCTATTTTTATAAGGGTACCAGTGATTGGATTTAGGACTTACTCTAATGACCTCATTTTAATTTTTTTTTTTTTTTTTTTTTGAGACGGAGTCTTGTTCTGTCACCTAGGCTGGAGTGCAGTGGCGCGATCTCGGCTCACTGCAAGCTCCGCCGCCTTCCGGGTTCACGCCATTCTCCTGCCTTAGCCTCCCGAGAAGCTGGGACTACAGGCGCCCGCCACCATGCCCAGCTAATTTTTTTGTATTTTTAGTAGAGACAGGGTTTCACTGTTTTCGTCAGGATGGTCTCGATCTCCTGACCTCGTGATCCGCCCACCTCGGATCCCAAAGTGCTGGGATTACAGGCGTGAGCCACCGCACCCGGCTACCTCATTTTAATTTTAATTTTTTTTAATTTTTTTTTTTTTTTTTAAGGTGAAGTCTTGCTCTGTTGCCCAGGCTGGAATGCTGTGGCGTGATCTTGGCTCACTGCAACCTCCACCTGCCGGGTTCAAGTGATTCTCCTGCCTCAGCCTCCTAAGTAGCTGGGACTGCAAGCGCTCGCTACCACACCCAGCTAAATTTTTGTACTTTTAGTAGAGATAGGGTTTCATCATGTTGGCCAGGCTGGTCTCGAACTCCTGACCTCAGGTGACCCACCCACCTTGGCCTCCCAAAGTGCTGGAATTACAGATGTGAGCCACCATGCCAGGCCTGACCTCATTTTAATTTGATTACATCTGCAAAGGCCCTATGTCCTAATAAAGTCTTATTCCCAGATACTGGAGGTTAAGACTTTATCTTTTTGGGGAACACAATTCAATCTACAACAGGGACATAGTAATGGAATAATAATCAAAATACTCATATAATACTGATCATAGTGGCTGCAAACACTGTGCTATGCATCTCACAAGCATTCCATCCTCATAGCTATTTGGTGTTGATACACTATGTTTCTATTTTTCAAAAAAAGAAGAGCAGGCTGAGTGCGGTGGCTCACGGCTGTAATCCCAGCACTTTGGGAGGCCGAGGCGGGTGGATCACGAAGTCAGAAGATTGAGACCATCCTGGCTAACACAGTGGAACCCCGTCTCTACTAAAAATACAACAAAATTAGACAGGTGTGGTGGCAGGCGCCTGTAGTCCCAGCTACTCGGGAGGCTGAGGCAGGAGAATGGTGTGAACCTGGGAGGCAGAGGTTGCAGTGAGCCAAGATTGCGCCACTGCACTCCAGCATGGGTGATAGAGTGAGACTCCATCTCAAAAAAAAAAAAAAAAAAAAAAAAAAGAAGAGCAGATTGAGTCTTGAAGAGGTGAGGCTTCCTGCTCAGAGCTTTGTCACCAAGGCAGAAACTTGGCCAGAAAGCACAGTTGAAGCAGGAGAAGGAAGAGGAAACAGAATAGTGAAATGCTTGGAGCAAGGGCTCTGGAGTCATACTTGGGTTCAAGTCCTGGTTCTGCCACTAGGAGAAGTGAGCTGGCCTCCCTGACTCAGTTTCTTCATCTGTAAAATGGGGATAATAATGCTGCTGGACGCGGTGGCTCACGCCTGTAATCCTAGCACTTTTGGAGGCCGAGGCGGGCAGATCACAAGGTCAGGAGATCGAGACTATCCTGGCTAACATGGTGAAACCCCATCTCTACTAAAAAATACAAAAAATTAGCCTGGTGTGGTGGCGGGCACCTGTACTTCCACCTACTCGGGAGGCTAAGGCAGGAGAATGGCGTGAGCCCAGGAGGCAGAGCTTACAGTGAGCCGAGGTCGTGCCACTATACTCCAGCCTGGGCAAAAGAGTGAGACTTTGTCTCAAAAAAATAAAAAATAAAAATAAAATAATAATGGTACCTATTCCTTGGATTTTTCATAACAATCCAATGAGCTGTTTTTAAGGGGTTTGATATAGTGCCTAGGATTATACATAGTAAGCGCCCCCAAAATTGTCACTATAATTCATATCATTCAACTATTTGGTTTTTTTTTTTTTTTTTTTTTTTGAGACAGTCTCACTCTGTTGCCCAGACTGGAGGGCAGTGGCACAATCACATCTCACTGCAGCCTTGACTTCCGAGGCCCAAGCGATCCTCTCACCTCAGCCCCCCAAGTAGCTGGGACCCCAGGCGTGTGCCACCACGTCCACCTAATTTTATTTATTTTTTTGTAGAGATGGAGTCTCACTATATTGCCCAGGTTGGCCTCAGCTCCTGGGTTCAAGCGATCCACCTGCCTCTGCCTCCCACAGTGCTGGGATTACAGGCAGGAGCCACCGCACCAGGCTCTTCAGCTATTAAGAGACAGAGGAGGAGTGGACAGATAAGCAAAAACCATCGTGGGCATTCACGCAAGGGGAGGAGCCTATTATCCCCATTTTAACCTTTAAGTTACGTGTTGCCTAAAAATTGAGGAAGAAGAAAAGCCTGAAGGATTTGTTGAAAAGCTCTTTGCCTGGCACTTAATAAATTATCTTAATGGCTGTCCCATGACTGGCCAGAACATGTATTTGGAACTTTGGGAAACAAGTCAGTGTAGTGATAGGAATAAAAGGCGTATCGGGGCCCCCGCAGAGTAGATATTGAGGAAATGAGGACCACAGGCAAGGAATCAACGATGGCTGGAGGCAGCCACAAATAATCACAGAAAAGATGAAGGAACATTAAAATGTGCAGGTGTTGGCCGGGCGCGGTGGCTCACGCCTGTAATCCTAACACTTTGGGAGGCCGAGGTGGGCAGATCACGAAGTCAGGAGTTCAAGACCAGCTTGGCCTACACAGTGAAACCCCATCTCTACTAAAAATACAAAAAATTAGCCAGGTGTGGTGATGGGCACCTGTAATCCCAGCTACTTGGGAGGCTGAGACAGGAGAATTGCTTGAACCCGGGAGGCTGAGGTTGCAGTGAGCCAAGATCATGCCATTGAACTCCAGCCTGGGTGACAGTGCGAGACTTCATCTAAAAAACAAAACAAAAAAAAAAGTGCAGGTGTTGTTTCTAAAGGTACACGTAGGCTGGGCTTGGTGGCTCATGCCTGTAATCCCAACACTTTGAGAGGCCGAAGTGGGAGGATTCCTTGAGCCTAGAGTTTCAAGATCAGCCTGGGCAACACAGTGAGACCCCATCTTAATTAATAAATAAAAAATTATTTTAAAATTAAAAATAGATAAATAAAGGTACATGTACACTCTCATTTCATCTTTTTTTTTTTTTTTTTTTTGAGATGGAGTCTCACTCTGTCACCCAGGCTGGTATGCAGTGGTGCGATCTCGGCTCACTGCAACTCCCACCTCCTAGGTTAAAGTGATTATCGTGCCTCAGCCTTCTGAGTAGTTGGGATTACAGGCACATACCACCATGCCTGGCTAATTTTTATATTTTTTGGTAGAGACAGGGTTTCACCATGTTGGACAGGCTGGTCTCGAACTCTAGACCTCAAGTGATCCGCCCACCTCAGTCTCCCAAAGTGCTGAGATTACAGGCATAAGCCACCACACCCAGCCTCTCATTTCGTCTTAAGGTGATGGGCACATATCAGTTTGCTTGTGACTTTCCCAGTTTTAGTCCTGAGAGTCCCAAGAAACCTTCTAGTTCCTTGCACACCCATTTTTATTTTCATCAAAACATATGGATTTAGGTACTGTTATCATCCTCAATTTACAGATTGGAAATAAAGGCACAGAGACGTTTAATAGCTTGGCCAGCATCCAGATAAGTGGCAAAGCTGTGCGATATTGAAACCCAAGCAGTTGGGTTCCAGAGTCCTTACACTTTTATATAGCCTTTTTTATGGTCAAATGAATTTCAATTATTGGTTTAAAACTCTTTCTTCCTTCATGAAATACATCATTTTCTTTGGGACCAGAAAGCATGCCTGTGTCTTTTTCCTACTGCCCAGAGATAATCCTACAGGTAAAAAGTCAGTTAAGAGTCAGGTTGCAATGCCTGTTGGCTTCCAGGAGCCTTCTGGAAACATGATATCCTCCCAGGGATCTGCCCCACAGCCCCAGCGTCTGATCCGAATTCCTCATGGGATTTTTTAAGGAGGAGGAAGAGTGGTTAACCATGGAGAAGAGTTTCCAAAATGAAAATAAACCAATAAACAACATGACTTGTTAACGGAGATCCAGTGACTTCGCCTTTTTAAGTTCAACACAAAGGCGGGGAGAACGAAATCATTTATAGAACTCTTTTCTCCCCCAGGAGATATTTAAGAAGTGAACATATTTTTTGAAATTTAAAGGAATGCGAAGTTTATGTAAAATTATACCAATGATGACAGAAGCTTGAGAACAACAACAAAGCTGGCCGGAGTTGATGCCCACGATTTCAGGCTGAGAAACACAGCAGAGGACAAGAACAGGGCAGCATGAATGTCATGAAAGTGGGGTGATGGGGAGAAAGGCAGGGAGCCTTTCTGAGTTGAGAGAGCTTGGACAGGGGACCTCACCTTTCTGGCTCTCTAAAATTAGATGCTAGGCCAGGCACAGTGGCTCACACCTGGAATCCCAGCACTCTGGGAGGTCAAGGTGGAAGGATCACTTGCGCCCAGGAGTTCAAGACCAGCCTAGGCCACATAGTGAGACCTCATCTCTACAAAATTAGCCAGGTGTGGTAACACACGCTTGTATTCCGAGCTCTTCAGGAAGCTGAGGTAGGAGGATCACTTGAGCTTGGGAGGTTGAGGCTGCAGTGAGCTGTGATCATGCCACTGCACTTCAGCCTGGGTGACAGAGGGAGAGCCTGTCTCAAAAATAAATAAATAAAAAGTAAAATAAAATGAGACACTGAGAGTAGCTACTCTGGAGAGTTGTACTAAGAACTCTACCACACTGGGTGTGGCGGCTTACACCTGGAATCCCAGCACTTTGGGAGGCTGAGGAGAAAGGACTTCTTGAGTTCAGGAGTTTGAGACCAGCCTGGGCAACATGGGGAAATCCCATCCCTACAAAAAATACAAAAATTAGCCCAGCGTGGTGTTGCACGCCTGTAGTCCCAGCTAATTGGGGGGCTGAGGAAGGAGGATCACTTAAGCCCAGGAGGTTGAGGTTCCAGTGAGCTATGTTTGTGCCACTGCATTCCAGCCTGGGCAACACAGTGAGACCCTGTCTCAAAAACCAACAAACAAACAAACAAATAAACACCACACACACACACAGGAAGAAAAAAGAAAAAATGGAATTCCACTAGCACTGGGCATGCTGGCTTATGTGTGTAATCCCAGCACTTTGAGGGGTGTGGGAGGATTGCTTGAGCCCAGAATTTTGAGGCTGCAGTGAGCTACGATTGTGTCCCTGCAGTCCAGCCTGGGTGACAGAGCAAGATCCTCTTTCTTTCTTTCCCTCCCTCCCTCCCTCCCTCCTTTCCTTCCTTCCTTCCTTCCTTCCTTCCTTCCTTCCTTCCTTCCTTCTTTCCTTCCTTTCTTCCTTCCTTCCTTCCTTCCCTTTTTTTTCTCAGAGTTTTGCTCTTGTTGCCCAGGCTGGAGTGTGGTGACACAATCTCTGCTCACTGCAACCTCCGCCTCCCGGGTTCAAGCGATTCTCCTGCCTCAGCCTCCCGAGTCGCTGGGATTACAGGCACCTGCCACCACTCCCAGCTAATTTTTATATGTTCAGTAGAGATGGGGTTTCACCATGTTGGCCAGGCTAGTCTCAAACTCCTGACCTCAAGTGATCTGCCCACCTCGGCCTCCCAAAGTACTGGGATTACAGGCATGAGCCACCACGTTCGGCCGACCCTGTTTCTTAAAAGAAAAAAAAGAAAAGAAAAGAAAGCATCCCACCAACTAATAAAGATCTTACTTAACACTGTTTCTGGCACATGGCATGTGCTGAATAAACGGTATCTGTCACCGGTCCAGACTTCTTTGGGTTTCTATTTTGGCTTGTGATAAGAGAGAGCCCCAAGCTTGTGCTCATCAAAGGCTCGCTGTGTCAGGCCCAAGCTAAGGGTTCTACACACACTGTGCTATTTAATCCTCACATTAATCCGGGTACTATTATTATGATGATCCCATTTGCAGATGTGAAGATTGACACTTTAGAGGGGACAATAAATAGGTTTGCCTAAAAGATTTACACCAGGAGGAAGGGAGTAGCCTGGGATGAGGACTGAGGGCTGCTCTGACATTGCTTTGTACTGCACAACTTTGCAGGGAAAAAAAATGCCATTTTTGTAATTCCAGAATTCCAGGGGCCTTCTTTTTTTTTGTTTTTGAGACGGAGTCTCGCTCTGTCGCCCAGGCAAGAGTGCTGTGGCACAATCTTGGCTCACTGCAACCTCCTCCTCCTGGGTTCAAGCGATTCTCCTGCCTCAGCCTCCCAAGTAACTGGGATTACAGGTGTGCGTCCCCACACCAGGCTAATTTTTGGTATTTTTACTAGAGATGGGGTTTCACCATGTTAACCAGGCTGGTCTCAAACTCCTGACCTCAGGCGATCTGCCTGCCTCAGCCTCCTAAAGTGCTGGGATTACAGGCGTGAGCCACCGCACCCCACCCCAGGTGCCTTTACGTATAAAGGGACCTACTTGTTTCTGGAAAGTGCCAGTGGGAATTTCCAAAGCGGAGCAAGGTGTGCCTGGCACTTTTCTTGAGTGGGGCATCTTTGCTCCCGTTTAGAGGCAGAAACTTCAGGTGGAAGCTGTTTCCTGCACAGTTGAAGCACTTCAAGGTAGACTTGAGGAACTTGTGCCCTAGGACTAAATCCTCCTCACTCTTCAGTTTCATCATCCTGGGGTAAGAGTGTTCAAAAGCCTCCACTTCAAACAGTAGTCCTTGACTGGATGTGGTGGCTCACACCTGTAATCCCAGTACTTTGGGAGGCTGAGGCAAGAGTTCGAGACCAGCCTGGTTAACATGCTACAACACAGCAACACCCTGTCTCTATAAAAGATTTAAAAAATTAGCCGGGTGTGGTGGCATTCGACTGTAGTCCCAGCTACTCAGGAGGCTGAGATGGGAAGATTGCTTGAGCCGGGGAGGTTAAGGCTGCAATGAGCCATGACTGCACCACTACATTCCAGTGAGACCCTGTCTCAGAACAAAACCCAAAAACCAGCAGTCCATAAAATAGGATGTTTGTGCATATGGGTTGTATTTCCTGTTACTTGGTGAAAATGGTAAGGAGAATGTTTATCTAAGTCTACTAACCTAGTTTGAGTTTTAAAATCACGAGCAGTAAATACTGCTTGTTATTTATGTGTGGCTGTTTTTGGTATTCTTTTCTTTGTTGATCAGTTCTATGACTTGGGGGAGAAAGGTCTCCCACATCCGTCTTTAAAATCAGAAGGGTGCAGGTTTAGTGATGTGCATTATTAAGTGTGGCCATGAACTTGACATCCTAAGCTCTCACCCTTTGAATGGCTCTCAATGAGAAACCTGGATTCTGGGCATTTTTCTTCATGTGGCTGATTCTCTTACACTCAGATAGTCATTCCTTCAGTGATGTATTCGTTCATACACCAAACATGGAGCACCTGCCACAGCTTATTTTTTCTTTAAATTCTTCTTTATTTAAACTTAAATAGAGATGGGGTTTTGCTATGTTGCCCAGGCTGGTCTCGAACTCCTGGGCCCAAGCAATCTGCCACCTTGGCCTCCCAAAGTGCTGGGATTCCAGGCGTGAGCCACCACTCCTAACTACTTTCCTCAGTTTAGACAACTCTTTCTCTGGCAACCCAGTGCCTCTCAGAGTGCTAAAGTACTGGTTTTTTAAATTGTCCAAATGTTGCAGGTGGATACTGCTGTAAAATACAATAAAAATAAATTACCAGAAAAATAAAAATTTAAAACCTCAAAGACATACAAAATACAAATTTTAATTTTTTAGTTTAAGATTCAACAGAGGCCTGGCACGGTGGCTCACGCCTGTAATCCCAGCACTTGGGAGGCTGAGGCGGGTGGATCACTTGAGGTCAGGAGGTCGAGACGAGCCCGGCCAACATGGTGAAAGCTCATCTCTACTAAAAATACAAGAATTAGCCGGGTGTGGTGGCATGTGCCTGTAGTACCAGCTACTTGGGAGGCTGAGGCGAGAGAATTGCTTGAACCTGGGAGGTGGAAGTTGCAGTGAGCCGAAGTCGCGACACTGCCCTCCAGCCTGAGCAACAGAGCAAGACTCCGTCTCAAAAACCAACAAACCAACCAACCAACAAAAAAGAATCAACAGAGTACATTTAGAGTAGTATTGTGCTTGAGGACACAATTACAATACAGTGTGGTAAATGTCCTCATATGTTTGAGACCCCAGATAATAGGAACATAAATAGTTTTGTGGGAACCCATAGGATTCAATTATCTATGTAGTAGAAAAAGCCTTAAAGATTAGGTTCTGGTGCTTGGCTCAGCAGCAGAGCTACTCAAATTGGAATGATACAGAGAAGATTAGCGTGGTCCCTGCACAGGGATGACACACAAATTTGTGAAGTGTTCTGTAAAAAATAAATAAATAATTTTAAAATAAAAAATTAGAGTCCAGAGGCCTCAATGTCTTAACTTGTCAGATAGTCTATTTCATAAAGCTATTGGGTGAAGGTGAAGCATCAAGCACTAGATACACCTGAATCTGAAGAATTTTAAGCAAATCTCTCATCAGGTTCCATTGGTAGTTTAATAACTCAAACTTGCTGGGTGCGGTGGCTCAGGCCTGTTATCCTAGCACTTTGGGAGGCTGAGGCAGGAGGATCACATGAGCCCAGGAATTCAAGACCAGCCTGGGTGACATAGGGAGACCATGTTTATACAAAAAATAAAAAATTAGCCAGGTGTGGTGATGAACACCTGTAGTCCCAACTACTAGAGAGGCCGGGGTGGGAGGGTTGCTTGAGTCTGGGAGGTCGAGCCTGCAATAAGCTGTGATTGTGCCACTGCAGTTCAGCCTGGGCAACAGAGCAAGCCCTGTCTCAAACAAACAAACACACAAACAAACAAACCATATATATATATAAAATATATATTATTTATATATATAATTTATATATACTATTTATATATATTCTTTATATATACATATATATAAAGAACTCAAACTGCTTACTCAAACTGACCCAGATAGACTTGCCTTGTAAAGCATCCTACAGATAAAAATATTTTAAAAATAATTTTTATTGTCCAGGTGTAGTGGCTCATACTTGTAATCCCAGCACTTTGGGGAGGTCGAGACAGGCAGATTGCTTGAGCCCAGGAGTTTGAGACCAGGCTGAGTAGCATGTTGAAGCCCAGTCTCTACAAAAAATACAAAAATTAGCTGGTGTGGTAGCGTGTACCTGTAGTCCCAGCCACTCAGGAGGCTGAGGTCAGAGGATCACTTGGGTCTGGAAGGTAGAGACGGCAGTCAGTCGTGATCCGTGATCGTGCCATGACTTGTGACAGAGCAAGACCTTGTCTCAAAAACAAAACCATATCCAACACTTTGGGAGGCCAAAGTGGGAGGATCACCTGAGATCAGGAGTTCAAGACCAGCCTGGCCAACATGGTGAAATCCCATCTCTACGAAAAATACGAAAATTAGCTGGGTGTGGTAGCACATGCCTGTAATCCCAGCTACTCGGGAAGCTGAGGCAGGAGAATTGCTTGAACCCAGGAGGCAGAAGTTGCAGTGAGTTCACACTGCACCACTGCACTCCAGCCTGGGTGACAGAGTGAGACTCCATCTCAAAAAACAAACAAAAGACAACAACCCAATAAAATAATAATAATAATAAGTTTTATTATAAAAGTAGAGCATTTGGGGCCAGGCGTGGTGGCTCAAGCCTGTAATCTCAGCACTTTGGGAGACCAAGATGGGCGGATGACAAGGTCAGGAGATCGAGACCATCCTGGCTAACACGGTGAAATCCCGTCTCTACTAAAAAATACGAAAAACTAGCCGGGCGAGGTGGCGGGCACCTGTAGTCCCAGCTACTTGGGAGGCTGAGGCAGGAGAATGGCGTAAACCTGGGAGGTGGAGCTTGCAGTGAGCCGAGATCGCGCCACTGCACTCCAGCCTGGGTGACAGAGCAAGACTCCGTCTCAAAAAAAAGAGAAAAAAAAAGAAAAGTAGAGCATTTCATAGGGGGAAAAGGAAAATCTCTCCTTACATTTTCTTTTATTATGCACATACAAATATAGCAATGGGCTTACACCATGTATAATTTGTTTTTTGTTCATGAACCTTTCTTGTTGCACTCAGTCATACATCGGTGGTGATGCTTTCATTTTACCACCTGTGTGCTCTTCCTCATTCTTTTTAGTTGCTGTGTAGTTTCCCAAGGTATAGTGTTCACAAGGCAGTCTTATGATGGTGAACATTTAGGTCATTATTACTCATAAGTGTTGCAGTGAACATCCTGTGGTATATCCTATGCACTTATGTGTATATTTCTTTAGGATAGATTCCAGGAAGTGACCGGGTATGTATTTTTTTTTTTTTTTTTTCCTGAGACAGGGTCTCACTCTATCATCCAGGCTGGAGTGCAGTGGTGTGGTCATAGCTCACTGCAGCCTCGACTTTCCGGGCTCAAGTGATCCTCCCACCTGAGCATCCCGAGCAGCTGGGATAGGACTACAGGTGTGTGCCACCACGCCCGGCTAACTGGTTGTGCTGTTTTTTAAAATTTTGTATGCACTGCCAAAATCATCCTCCTGAAAGATAGTACCAGTTGTGATCAGTTGTTAATGTTGGAAAGTTCGATCTGCACTTCTGCAGATTGAGAGGCTGGACGGGGAAGAGCTTGACAGGGTCACATGGTGGGAGGACGAGCCAAGAACACAGCCTCTGGACTCTATCCAGCAAGATTCCGGTGTTCCGGTCGTCCTCTTAAAAGCCCCGTGGCTACTTGCCTTGTCTGGTATGATGCCCTGCACGGACGGACTCAGGCGGGAAGGCTTCCAATTCATGTCAAATAAACCTCTGTCCTTGAGATTGTATCTTGAAGTCCCTTGTCAAATCATCCTCCAGCCACAGCTAGGTAGAGGGAGTGAAGCACAACTTTGAAGGCAGCCACCTTGAGTTCCGATCTCGGCTGTGCTCTGGCCGTGATTGGGACATGCTGCCTCAGCTTCCCCAGGTTGGACACAGAAACCTCACCAAGCAACTGCAGGGATAAAATGAGAACGATGTGTGTGAAAGGCTCCTGGGAGGTGTTTGTCTCCTTCTCGGTCCTTCTCGCCATGGAGTCGAGGACGGGGATTTGTGGTTGAGGTTTCCAACAGAGGGCACTGTCTGAGCTGCAAGTGGGGAATCGGAGCCAGAGAAAGGAGCGTTAGCAAGAAACGCCAAAGGAGCTTGTGTAATCCTAGAACTTCGATTTAATTGAGGTCAGAGTCATTTTGCTCATCACTGCTGCACAGTCTTTAGGGTGATATGGAAAGATAATGTTTCCGTGGGTTCGGAGGTTATTTAAGGACGAGAAGTGGCCATGTACCAAAATTCCATGGACACTCCTTACACTTTAATCCCTCTCTGAAGCCTTTGTGTCCTAAGTGTTATCATTTGTCTTCCACTGCTCTATCTCCCATGTAATCCATCTCTGTTAACAGCACCACTATCTCTCCAGCATCCAGGACTCTAACTTTATTTTGAACCCTCTTTCTCCGTCACTCCCCATATCCACGTGGCTGCCTGATTCTAAACCTCTAACACAGCCAGGCGCAGTGGCTCATGCCTGTAATCCTGGCACTTTGAGAGGCTGAGGCAGGAGGATAATTTGAGACCAGCCTGGGCAACATGGCGAAACCCTGTCTCCACAAAAAATGCAAAAATTAACTGGCATGGTGGTGGACGCCTCTAGTCCCAGCTACTTGGGAGGCTGAGGCAGGAGGATCACTTGAGCCCAGAGGGTTGAGGCTGCAATGAGCTATGATCATGCCACTGCACTCCAGCCTGGGCGATAGAGTGAGACACTGTCTCAAAACAACAAAACAAAACAAAACACCAACCTCTAACAAGCTGGTCTTCTCCTGTTGGCATGTAGCAGCACCCCCAGGTCAGATACTCATAACCTCCCACTAGAACTAAAAGTCACATCCAGAGGGGTTGCAGGAGGCCTCTGCTGAGGGCTGCAGAGGCAGCAACCTGCCTTGCCCCCTCCCTTCCCCTCCCTTAGCACAGTACTCTGTTCTTTCCAGGTCTCCAGGCTCTGGCCCCAACCTCCCACCTTTGGTTTCCATAATAATGGCTGCCACTCATGGAGAGTTGACTGTGCAAAGCTAAGGCCTTTATAGGCAGGAGGTCATTTAATTCTCACAACCGCCCTAGGAGATAGGAACTATTATTATCCTCTATTATGGATGAGGAAACTGAGAGCCAACAGGGTGTAGCAACTTAAGGTCACACAGCCAGGAAGTGATGACGTTAGGATTTAAAGCCCTGTGTGTTCTACCTGAGTTTCCCAAACAGTGGTCCCAGCATCCCCCATGGGTGTGGTAAGAGGGTCCCATGAAATGTCAAAAATAGCAATGGCTTCTGTCTCAATGTTTACTTTATTTCTTTTATTTTTTTGAGACAGGGTCTCACTCTATTTCCCAGGGTGGAGTGCAGTTCTGTGATCATGGCTCACTGCAGCCTTGACCTCCTGCACTCAAGCCTCAGCCTCCGGAGTGGCTGGGACTACAGGTGTGTGACACCACACCCAGCTGATTTTTTTTTTTTTTTAAACAGAGACTGGCTCTGTTGCCCCAGCTGGAGTGCATTAGCACCATCTCAGCTCACTGCAACCTCCACTTACCGGATTAAAGTGATTCTCCTGCCTCAGCCTCCTGAGTAGCTGGGATTACAGGCATGCACCACCACGCCTGGCTAATTTTTGTATTTTTAGTAGAGACAGGGTTTCGTCATATTGGCCAGGCTAGTCTAGAGCTCCTGACCTCAAGTGATCCACCTGCCTCAGCCTCCCAAAGTGCTGGGACTACAGGCGTGAGCCACCGCGCCTGGCCA